>NC_031977.2:31698939-32008523 GCF_001858045.2 Oreochromis niloticus
AAACCTTTTTATTTTATATCTGACAACACTATATGACAGCTTAATGGTCTATCGTTAAACCAATATTTAAAAAATCCGCAAATTAAATCATCAACATTTATATTTAGCATTATATTCATATTATAATTTTAAGTGATTTTAATACAATTAAGATTAAATTCGCTCATTTGATTGGTTCAAATACTGAATAGTCTTTTAATGTGGGGAGTGTAGAATGTAGTCATTCTACCAAACCCTGATGATTCAGCTTCCATCCGCAGCCTGCTCGGTCAGAGCTTTGGCACATACGACATAAAAAAAATTTTCAAAAGGTTTTTTTCTCACTTGTGCAATACAGGGCGGCTTGGTTGGCTTGAAAGGCGTGGTTAAATAACCTGGGTGAACGTATAAATTCGAGTTCTTGGGTGCCTGGAGTATATCTGACTTGCAGCAAGCTACGAGCAAGCGAAACAGTCAAAACCTAGAGAAAGCGACTCAAAACTACGAGAAAATGTACACACGGTCAAACAGCACGACTCTGACTGTTGAGCCGGAGAGATTCGCCTCATGCAGGATGACGAGCCGAAGCACGGAGCCGGAGGTTTTTACCTTCGAGCGGATATCGGCTCAGGCAACCGCCGTGCGCTCCTACGTGCCCATCCGGCCGAAGAAGCGCTGCACCCGGGTTATGTACCCCGCTAAAGTCCGCATGCACCTTCCTCCTCCAGAGAAAAGCCAGGCCAAGCGCTGGCTGGTCATCCTGTGCCTTGTGGTGCTGTGGCAGATCTACACCGAAGATCCTTGCACAGAGACGGCGCTGGGAAACACGGAGAGCGCGATCGGCGACTACCAGGGTTTCTCCTTCCAGTCAGCGGAGGAGCAGGCTCGCCAGCTCTCAGACCTGTGCGCCAAACCCGAACTGATGTCAGCCACACCGAGCAGCTGTGAGGACGGCGGATCATCCAATGAGCAGATAATCCCGAAGCCCACCTGCTCCCAGCCCGGCCAAGAGACAGACACCAGCCGGTCCTTCGAGCAGAGCGCCGGGAAAAGCATGGTGGCACTGCTGGTCTACCACAGGCTGGGCAGCGACAACTAAAACTATCAGGACTGGTTTCACTGTAAACTGCCCGACACAGGGCTACTGGGTCCAAACCCGAACCGAGCTGGAGCTGATCCTGAGTAGCTTTTGGAGAAGAGCGGTGCGCCCTGCGCGGTGTAGCCGGGAAAGGAGCTCCATGCGCCGGCTAACAAGTCTCGCTCAAAGCCGAGCAGGACTATTAGCAAGAAATGAGACAACACTCGAAAGAATCAAGGAACTGTGAATACTGACAAGAAATTGAAACTTGATTTTAAGAAAAACTTGAACTTTTCTCTAACGGCATTATAGGCCTGCGGGCAAATTGAATGTTTTACATGTTTAATTTTGTCAAGGAAAACTGTCACTACTATAGGCCAGTTAAATGATACTGACACTGTTGTTGTTGTTGTTGTTGTTGTTTGTATGTTTTATTTAGTTATTTATTATGTTATTTGCTATTTATTTAATAATAATTTTAATAAAAAAAATGTCTAAAAGAAGTTCCTGTTTCCTGCCTCTTTACTGAAGCACACTAAATGCTGTTTATTTCTCTAAACGTGTGTAGTTTACAAGATGTTGAATATCCTACAACCTGCACAGGATCATAGTGTGCAGATATGCATTATTTGCATAGTCCATTTAAGCCCATCGAGTTTGAAAACTATATCAAAGTCAGTCATTTTTCAAACCCTTTAAGGCTCTATCACATTACACTTTATGTATGAATAACAAACTAATGGGATGCAGTGCATTCAGCCACTCAGTAGAAAATCTTCTTTTTTAGCTCCAAGACAAATGCAGAAATATCGAGTCAACGGTGATCCAGATTCTGGGATAAGCGATCATTTCACAAAGAGAAAAAAATAAAATCAGCACATATAAAGCACAAAGGCTGCTTTGGTTTTAACTTCAAAGATGCTAAGATGCTAGAGTATCATTCCCTGAACTAGGAAACAAAGTCCCATAAAAGAATTCTTTTCCCAGTATGGTGTGGAAGAACATGACTTGTAAGCACAGTGTGCTTACATTTGCAATGCTTTCAACAGTATGAGTACCACATTCATGTTCTTGTGTCTGCAGAACCAGATACAGTTGGAGCAACACATTTTTATTGTACAACAGCTGCATCTGCATCTAGAATTCTATTAATGGGCAGATACATTAAAGACCAAAGGGTGTTTGAGATTTTAGATTCAGTCCAGAGTGATTTCTGCAGACTTTAAGGGAGAAAAGAAAATGCTTTCCCCACTTTCCCTTTTTTTCATGCTTTATCTCTCGAGCCTTCAGAAGGCTGCTGAGTCATGAGTAGTTCCAGCTTCATGTTACATCACAGCAACAATGAGTCGTGTCTGAAAACCCTCCCCAGCACTTTGTTATTGTAATGATTAATATATTGCAACGCATTTCAGTTGCACACACAATAGAGTGTTGAGATTATTCACTGCTTATTGATGATATGCTTCAATAATGTTATACTTTATATGACTTCACGCTACTTCCGCCGGCTTAAGGCAACCATCGCCCGGAGGCACCTGGGGAAGATCTGTTGATGTTTAATATTGGAGGTTGCCATGTTGACACTATCCCGTAACGCACAGATAAAAATCGTAATATGACATGTATGACAAGCATGGGGTGGAGGACCCTGAGAATCTGTAGGATGCTGTAAGAATATTCCAGGTGTGAAACAAATGGCCTTTTTAAATGGTTGTGTGAAAATCACATTAACTGTGGAATTGTTAGATATTTGTTCATGCCAGTCGATATAATGTGGGTACTAAATGTAATACAGATCTGATTTCTGCTTATAAATTTCAAGCTGAAGAACTGTACATTTAATCACCACTTTGACTTAACAATATCTGATAGAGCAGATTTCTGCCTGTATTAGCATCCAAAACTAAGGCATCAGATAACGATAAATACAACCAAATGTATCTGAACCCAAGTGGTTTTTAAAGAGCTTCAGCATTCAGGTTTAATCTGTGTATTAATATAGAATATATATTTCTCTTCTGGTTCTATCACTCTCTCTCTTATCCTTTTCTCTTTTTCTTTTCCTTTTTTTTTTTGCCACATCTCTGCATTAGCCATAGAAATACAATTCCCATGGCTACTTATTTTTCTTATTAACACATAAAATGTAATTGGGGCAGAACAAAAACGCTTGTCACATGCTGACTCCAGAGTCGTCCAAAATGCCACTGCTGAAGCAATGATTAAATAACATTCTTATAAAAATTCTATAAAGTTGTAAAATGTGGAAATAATTGTTTAGCCGGTCCTTTGTTGCCTTGGTGGCATGTTTTGGGTCATTGCCATTCTGGAAGACCCAGGTATCTTCAGTGTTCTGGCTGAGGAAAGGAGTTTCTTGTCCAAGGTTTTACAATACATAACTTCGCCCATCACCCGAGGTAAAGTCGTCCTATATGCTTAGCAGATAAAAAGCTCCAATCATAATGTCTCCAACTCTGTGCTTGACTGTGGGGATGGTGTTCTTTGGGTCATATTCAGCATTTCTCTTCCTCCAAACACGGCAGGTAGAGCTGATGCCAAAATACTCGGTTTTGGTTTTATCTGACCACAGTGCTGTCTCCAAAGTCTTCTCAAAATCATTTAGAGATTAAAAATTATGAAAGGCCTGTACCATGTTTAACCTATGTGGTCAAAATGAGTTATTTTGGGAGGCTTCAAAAACAATAGAAAAAAAAAGAATATGAAAGAAGCAGAGAGCGTAGCATGTAAACTA
The DNA here is from genome assembly GCF_001858045.2 of Oreochromis niloticus. Classification (NCBI taxonomy): domain Eukaryota; kingdom Metazoa; phylum Chordata; class Actinopteri; order Cichliformes; family Cichlidae; genus Oreochromis; species Oreochromis niloticus. The sequence goes on from NC_031977.2 coordinate 31,702,749, forward strand.
TGAAGTGGCTTCTTCTATCTCCAACAGATCAGTATTTTGCACAGCACCTGCTGCACCATCTGTGTTTTTACACGTGTTGAGAAAAGTCTGTTGCAAGACCGGATAAAAAACATCTACTGAAGAATCATTATGGATGTACAGTAAAAACACTGCTTCCTCGAGCCAAGTCAACCAAACACATCACATATACAGTAGAGTTGCGAGGATGTTCAGCCACAGATCCAAAACAATGACTCACTTTCTGTTTAGTGTACGGCCTGATCTGGTTCAGAGTTGTTGGTCAAACTGAAAGCAAGCCGTGAAAGTCAAAGTGGATATTTCAGGAAAAGTGAGTTTTTATGTTCCAAGGGATTTTGATCAGTAAGTTAGGTTTGCATAGTACAATGGCATAACTTCGGTATAATGGTCCATGAACCAAGTGAATCCAATGAAGTTGAGCTTCAAACAGTAAATATCTTATTTTAACCACTGAGCTCAGGTGGATGTTCATGCCTTTGCCTGCCTCCAAGTGTAACGTGTCACATATCTAGAGGTCTTGTTACAGACAGGAGACTGTAGGAGATTGAAAAACATTATGGAGACATTTTGCCACTGTGTCATGGTATATAGAGAGAGTTGAGTACAAACACGAAGCTGTTGATTTTCTGGTCAGTATATATTCCTACTTCCCACTCAAGCTGTGGGTGTTAACCGAAAGAAAAAGAGGAGTGTAACTGAGTTTTCTCAGAAGGCTCTCTTGGCTCTCCTTAAGGGATGGGTGGGGAAGTTAGCCATTCAGAGTCACTGGTCCTCTACATCAGAAGGAGATAGCTGAGGTGATCTGATGACAATGTTTCCTGGATGTTTCACTATTAGGTCATATTAGGAGACCTCTGGGACATCTTAGAGAAATACCGTCTCTTGGCTGGGCCGAGAATCCGTCTGTGTCAACACAGTGAGGAGATCTGCCTAGACTGCTGTTGCTACTGCTGGAACCTGTATAAGTGGATGAAATGGATGGAGGGATAATTAGTCTTTTTTAGTTTGTTTGCATTTAGAAACAATAACTAGTGGACAGCTCAAGAAGATTCAGATATTCAGTATCCATAATTCTGATTGACCAGAATCCATGGGCTAGCAGATCAGCCAATGGTTTTCCAGACTGTGGCTGACCTGGTTCAGAAATGATGCAGTTAATTCACGTTTTTGACAAATATGTTTGAGATTATAATTTCAGTTTTAAAGTTTAGCCTCCCATATGGCCTTTCTATGTGTATTTGCCATGCTGAGATTCTCCTTTATCAACTTAATTAAACATCATTATTCTACAGTTCATGTAAGTTACAACTTTAATGCAACAAAGGCTCTTGTGCTCAGAAAAATGTTGGCTATTTGGAACAAAGCTTGGCCTGGGATGAACTGGTGATCTCTCCAGGGTGCACCCTCCCTCACCGTATGACAGCTGGGATGGACTCAAGTGACCTTCGACTAGATAAGCTGTTAAGAAGATGTATGGATGAAATAAAGCCAATTTTACAATAACTCAGACTCTTTAGTTTTGCACATGAAAAAAAACTTTGATTTACTCACTGAGCCTCTAATGGGATGGTCAGATTATTTGAAAAAAAACAAAAACCCTCTGATGTAATGTTTCAGAGCAGTAAAAGCTGAGGTCAGTCAGCTTTCCTGGAAGTTGCTCAGTGGAACCAAACCAGAGTGAAATATAATCTCCCAGTGTCTCGACCAGTGAGGTTCCCCAGCTAAGATTTTCCTCCCCAAAAAAGCTCCTCCCACATACATACAGGCCAACATCCAGTGTGTCCAAATTATTATAAAGCTCTTCTTTTGCACTGACTGTACCAAATATTCACAACCACATCCCCACATTTTATCAAATGCTTTGATCCCAAATTAAACCAAAATCTCTCTAATGTAACTGAAATAATTGCTGATGTTTGCATTTTTTAATCAACTTGCTATATATGACTTCCTAAGTAACCCTATAGAAGCAACAAAGGCTCCTCTCCTCCAGATTTTTTCACGTGCGGCTCTGTGTTCAAATGTTGCATAATCCATAATAAAAAGATGCTTGGAGACCAGACCAGTGTGAACATGCCCACATCTCACTGCCTCATCTGGTTTTAGTCAGTCAGAGCTGCTGTGGAAAGTTACCACAAATGGCTTAGTTCTCTTTTTCAGTCGTCAGTCTTTTGCTTCATAATTCACCTTTTACAAAGCAAAAGTTACGTCACAGGAAAGATTTTACAAATGAGCAGGATATTAATCCAGAATTTGTTTGGTTTGTTCCAGTATGTAGGTTTCATTTTTTTTAAAAAGGTTTTAGTCTTACTTTGGTCTCAGTTACTTTCCTGATTGGGTTTGTTCAGATCAGTTTAGTTTTTCTTGTTGAAAAAACAAGTTTTGTTTAGCTTTTTTTTCTTTTGGCTTAGGGGTTATTTCTCTCTCTTTTTTATATATATATATATATGTGGCGTTTGTCAGTGGGTAACTGACAAACACCAGGTCAACATACAATACTGTCTTGAGTCACTCCCCTCCCCATTTCTCCCTCACAGTGGAACACTCCCAAAGCCTGAAAATCAGCATTATTGTAGCAGTGTGGGATCTTCTTGACAGAGAACAAAACAAAAGGGAGCCAACAGTCAAAGAAGAACTTTGGAATATCATTAGGAAGCCTGGAGAACAATTCTTGAAGATTACATCAAGAATTTACAAGCAAACAAAGAAAGAGAGTTCAGGTTGTGCTGAAGAAGACATGTGATCATACCAAACATTCACTTTCCATCTGGTCAGAATTGTAAAAACTCTGTTTTTGACCTGTATACTGTATGTCCAGATATGTTAGCACATTTCACTAAATCACTTCACCTAATTCAAAATATAAGGACTTGAGGTGTGGCTCGTGACGTTTACACAGTGCTGTAGATGAAAAGACAAACGGTTTACTCATTATTATGCCATGTGTCAGTAATCATCTAAATCAAGCTTCCTCTGGCTTGCTGTCTACACTCTGTTGGCCTGTGTTTGTTAAAAAAAAACATAGTTTTTCAAGTTATTTGCTTCCAAAGCAGGCTCGACGTCTGAGGTCAGCATTTAGTAAACATTTCTAAATCAGTTCTAACTGAAATTCCAGCAGATTAGCTTATCTCAGCACCAGCTGGTATATTTCTTTACACCCTACTGGCATATAAGGCACTACATAAACTGCTTTAGCCTGCCTACAGCTGCTGTGTATCTATAAGCCACCACTCCTTAGTGTTGTGTCTCAGTATATCTATTGCCATTAATGCCTGCTCTGATTCTTTGGCTTCACTGTCTTTCCATTAAAAGTCCTTCAAGGAAAACAAGATTCCCATAACAGAACCGTGCCATCATCTATAACTCTCTGCTGACATTGATGAAAACAGATTTTTTACTGTAGTGCTAATGTGTGTGGTTTCATCTGTATTTTCAAGTACAGTGAAGAATTTTGACCTGAGCTCTAAAAATAGTTGTGGAAAAGTGCAGCCAAGGTCATAACAGTTCTGTTTACCCACCAAAGTATGACTTTATGTCTGAACTTGCAGCCTGATAAGACACTGACTTATAACATAGTTTCATATCAAGTTTTGCCATTTACTGGTTGCAGCTCATTTCCCTGTTTAACTGTTGGTAAACCGTTAAATTCATTGATGATGAAGGATGATGGACGGTCCAACTTTAAGTGTTATTTATTAAACATTAAATAAAACTAAATTCTCTGTACTCTATATTTGTTTAAATCTGACAAAACTAAATAATAGCCTTGAACGAGGTGCACTCTGGAATCAGTGCCGAGGTTCATTTATAAATGAGTCTGAGTGCGTGACTTATTTCGCTGAAGTAGTGGGTAGTTGCGCTACATCTCTGACATCGTGATGCAAGCTGCTCAGGATCATCTGGATTAAACAATTGTAGATTTGTGACAGTTGACATTTAAGCAGTTCTGAAGCTGCAGTAACACTCTGCTCTTGGCCAGATGACATTCTTCAGTTCGATATAGGGCATAAACACAAGCTACAATAACTGTCACTAAAAATGTAATATGAGGAAAAAGAGTGACTACCAGCTGGTGCTTCAGACAGTAAATGCTAAAAAAGAAAGTTTCCTTAATGATAACATCAGGAGACAAAGCTAAGGAAAAACTGCTGGGAGCTGGTTGCACTTCATTTCAGTGAGAAGCACTGTAATATCAACATTATATAAACCATTGTTGATTACTTAAATGTTGTTTTGTGAGACAGTTTTGTCTTGTCATCCATCGTCTGATCCTTTCGTGAATGACCAAACTCCTCACCATGTTTCCAAGAGCTGCTTGTGTCATAGATGTAGACAGAAGTGTAGTTGACAGGTAAATCATCAGCTGACATTCACACCTTTTCACCTGTCTACCACAACAGCCCAGTACAGCATTCAACTACAACTGAAAAGCCATTGGATATATCCGATGGAATGTTAGATTGCAATAAAATTAGTACTGCAATATCTAAAAACTAACAAAGTCTCAAAACTAAAAAAAAAAAAAAAAGTTTACTTTAGGCAATGATGCAAGAAAGAAATTACGAAAACGAAAAGATTCCTGAAAGTAAATATCAAAAATAAGATTAAAACTTTCCATGAGATGCTTGCAAATGACATATGACATTCCTATGACCGGCTGAATGAGCGCATATGGAAGAACTGCATGTAAACGGATCTACTGAGAGCTGTTTTGTTATTTTCAGCTGAGTCATTGTGATGTATTGTTACTCCTGCTGTGGTTCTTATTGCAGTTCTTTTGACTGGGGACTGTCTGACTAATGGGTCGTATCTGCTGAGGTTCACCCACATAAGATAACAACTCAATAACATCGCATGTCTCCACAAAATCTACTGTTTACATCTCAGCAGACGCTAACACGCACACACGTTTGCCAACAGCCCACGTGCAATAAATATGCAATAAACAGCAGCACAGAGACACACACACATACAAATACATACAATGACACACGTGGATGAAGCATTAACCTCAGTGGAAACTCTGCGCTCAGCTTCATCGCGTGATCGCTCCATAAACAACCAAACACACTTTATCCATCTTATTTCAGCGGCAGTCAGTGAGACCGTTTCATCTCGTGCTTGAAAACTTTTTTTTTTAACAGGATTCCTTACAGGAAATCGTTTTTTGCAGGAAAAAGCATGTTTAAAGTTTTGAGAGTTTTGAGCTGTTTAACACAGTCTCGTGGCACTCGTGAGATGTAATCTGTTGAAAGAAATAGGCCTATACCCCCATAAAAACAACAGCTTTCACACAGTCTGATGATGGTTCATGATACTGCTGAAACTGTATCCATTCACTCAAGAGTTCGCATTATTTGGAACATTTCCCACCAAATTTATGTAATATCCTGTAATATCCAATGGATTCCACCAAGAAGAATTTCTTCCTGTTGGAAACCACTTAGCAATTACAGAAATATTCCCAAAGAAATCACCCTAATATACATAAATGTAAACTTGTGCATCAGTTGCTGCAACTCTAATATATTATTTTTGTTTTGCTTTTGTTCATTTTGCCATTTTTTCTTGACTTGTGTCATAATTTCACCCTCTAAATGAGTTACTGTTTACTTTAAGGAAGGAGCTGAGCACTGTTACAAGGGTTAAAGAAAAGGAGGCTGTCCTTCTACACTTCCCTTTTTTTTCCATCCATACCAACACATTGAGTCACAGTGGTAGGAAGTATCGAGAAACCTACCGGTTCGAACTGGAGTGGAGCAGAAAGGAGGGGCAGGATGAGCACTGAGATCTTACAGAGAGAGAGAAGAGTGGAGGAAAGGACAGGGTAGGGTAAAGAAGAAAAAAAGGGAAGGCAAGTATTCAGTGGGAGATTCCTTGGCTGTATCAGAGCGGAAGCAGAAGCAGAAGACCAAGTCAGGATTTCTCAACAAATTTTGGTCAACAGTGACGTTTCAACCGGAAAGAAAAATCTTCCTAAGTAGATTTCAGTATCACGCAATGGGTCAGAGTTAGGGTAAAGAAGCGTCATGAAAGGGAAAGTCCTTAATACTTATTTTATTGCAAAAGGTTTCTTCAACACCACCAGTGTAAAACAATAGTAGTTCTCTATGTGGAGAGCTTAGGAGAGTTATATCATCAAGTAAACTTAAAAGGGCAAAACAGGGACCAGAAACCAAAGAGATTAATAATTCTTTCAAAGTATACTACTTGTAAAATGATACAAATACATCACGACACATTTTGTTTTATTATTATTTACCTTTTCCCTTTCTAGGAATGTGCTAAAGTACATGTACTTTCATTACAGGAGTGTTTTGTTTAATGATGTTATGATGGGGGTTGGCTGTAGGGGTGTAGGGGGTGGGGTGGCAGCGGCCCTGGCATGCCCCTTGGTGCATAAGTGCTTTCTGCATGATTGCTTGCATGATGTCTGGGGGGTTAGGGGTGGCAAGGTCTGTAATTTCATTCACTTGCGTGTCACAGATAATTTGCCATTGGAGGGAGTTAACGTACTATGAAGGGGGACAATAGAGGAGAGTGGGCTGCAAATTACTTGCACAGCAGAGAAGGTGTGGAGCAACACAAAGTGCTTTTGAGTTTTCACAGAGAGTCTTTGTTCGCAGGTTTTTTGTCAGGGTTTATGTCACTGCACAACCTTTGTCGTGATCAAAGCTCAGTTTATTGTCCAGAGTGACTCAAAGGCATTCAAAGCATTCAACTGTAAATGTCACACGTACCTGAAGCACTTAGCTATAAATAGTTAGTGATGCAAGTAAGGCATCCATAATTATTCCTAGTTATATTTAGCTGCAGGTAGAAGAAACAGAAAACACCTCTAAAAAATGAACTGTATTCTTAATTATATTATAAGGATAATGTATGTTTTACTAGGTGATAATTATTATGCTTCACAAGTACATTTGACCCTGCTGTATTAAGAATAAGATAAACCTTTATTAGTCCCACACGTGGGAAATTTGTTGTGTCACAGCAGAAAGTGGACAATGCAATGTTACAGCAGCAAAAATAAGGAAAAACAATGGAATAGAATAAGATAAAAACAATAACATACTATATAAAGTAGAATAAAATACTATGTACAACAGAATGTGTGTGGTCAACTTTGTTGAGGAGTCTGACAGCAGATGGAAGGAAAGACCTGCGGAGTCTCTCTGTCGCCCATCAAGAGCTGCTCAGTGCTGTCAGAGTCTCCTACATGGGGTGGGAGATGCTGTCCGACAGGGATGACAGCTTGTTTATGTACAGAGCGTATGTACAGAGACCAACTAACTAATACCAGGCAAACTCACAATGATAGAGCTTACTCTAAAATTTCAAGAAGAAAAATTAAATCCAAAAAGTATTTTTCTTTTCTTCTTTCTGGTGGAAATTTCTGTCATTGTTAGTTAAAACTTTTACTGTTTTATGCATGTTGATTTTGTATTCTTAACCAGCAATCCTTCATGTTGAGTAACCGCTCCTTTAAATCCTTTGGTTATTTTTAAAGCTCATAACTAATTTAGCCTCAGAGCTGCATAAATCCAAGATTAGAAAACGATTTGAGGTATTTCCGAGGTGGGGAACACCCACAGTCCATTTGAAAGGCCTCTGGATGTATGACTCTGCACTTAAATGCAGCTCCACCTGGTTGAGGTGGGGCTGCAGAGTGCAGAGTCATACATCGGACACCTGTACTGTGGACTTTGTGATGTTGCTAATTTGATATTTTTCCCACACCTCCCACTTTCTCACCAATATCATTTGACAGTGTAACTGACCAGTCAGGCAAGAGATTTAATCTGCGCCCCATTCATTCTGAAATGTCACCGTCGTACCTCAGTCATGAGTGTACCAATGCTGCACATTCTGTGCCACCATGACGGTGCGGCAGCATTTATGAAACAACAAAAGAGGGTGCAGCCTGATGTCATTCAGTGCAGCACACCTGAACGCAACAGCGACTGGTTTCACAGGATTACAGCAGCTTTTTTTGGTTTGTTTTTTGTTCTGTAGGACCAGTTCATGTGTGTGTTGTGCTTTAGTGTTTAAAATGCTTCAGTTAATGTGGCTCCAATTTACGTGGTTGAAAAAAATGTGTGATGCCATCCTTTAACAACATGAGGGACAGAATTGTGTCAGTATTGCGTCACTGCGCTGACATCAAAGGACAGCTTGGGTGTGTATGCGAGATTCTAGCAGCTATGACATAAGCGCAGCATTCGATGCAGCAGGAGTTAGAATGAGCTTGGAATACCTATTCCACCTCTCCCACTTCTTTATGCAGGCTTTATCACCCTTTCAAACAGGCTTGGTCTTGATATCTGCCAGAGCATCATGGTATTGACCAGGATGCACAATTATACATTGTTAGGTACTGAAAACTGAGTAACCACAACAGTAGGGTATACCTAGCAACATGGTTATGAATCCTGAAACTTGAGCTTTGTGCATCTGAATATCCCATGCGACCAACTCCCTTGCATTTCTGTGTTGCAGAAGATAGTCACACTTCTTGGAATTTAAAAAAAGGACATTACATCACCTTAAAGACAGATCCCTCTAACGGTGTTTCCCACATTTTAAATATCATTTTTGAGTCCTATATGATCAATAATAATGTAATATTGAAACAAAGCCCCAGGCTTTGGGCCTTAAATTCTCATAAAAGAGTAGAAATGTGCTGTATAAAAATATCAGTCATGTGATTCACGGCACATGACTCTTTTTTTGTCTTCCTCACACAGTTCAGCTCTGTGATCTTCCTCCAGGAAAACTTGTCAGAAATGTATCCGCATTTAGAAAAGAGGAATGTTTCATTGTTAATCGTATTTAATTTAAAGTTGTTACAAAATATACTGCATGTTGCTTTGAAGTAACTTTGTATCTTTATAAATTTCCTCTGTATATTTTTTGTTATTGTATATTTTTACTGAGGTCAGAATCATAAGAGTTAGGGATGGGAACTGACAACTGTACCAGTTGAGAGCTTTTCTAAATTGCTCAGGTGAATCATGCATTCCCAGGTGGTTCGATTCCTTTGTCCTGCCATATCTTTCTTGTGGCGTTGCAGTTCCAAAAGCATGACGTCAGACTGATCCATCTTTTCACACACTGAGTCACATCCAAGCCTTTTATCTGCTCCGTTTCTTTCCGGTTTTCAGCCATAAAGTTTTTCATGTCTGTGTTCAGAGATAGCAAAAACCTGTACAGACTTTCTTTTCTTCCACAGAGAAGTGACCAGAATTTGATTAAAAAAAAAAAAAAAAGGTACAAAGAATATAACATGCATTAAATACAAAATCAAAAAACATACTGTTATCAATTGAATCATTACACATCCCTAACATCATAATATTCATACTATTCCTACAAATCATTTGATAATGTTAGCTGTAAAATGTCCATGCTAATGCACAGTCTACTGCAGTAGGGTATAGTACCAAAAATGGTCACGTCTTCTTTAAAACCTCATGTTAAAATGAATGTGTTTAACACGTAGAACAAAAAATGACTTTGGTCCATCCATCCGACCAGTTCAGTTCAATTTAATTCAATGAAATTTTATTTAAAAAAGATTAAGAACAAACTTTATTATCCCACATGGGAAATTTGTTTTAGACAAGCTGTGCTAAGCATAGCAGCATTTGTATAATAAAGCAATGCCAAAAATTAATGAATAAATAAGTTAATTAACTAATAAACATTTGTTTCCCATAATACAACTCCATTTTTTAAAATTGTGATAAGTCCTTTTTTTAAAAGTGCCATATGAGGGGAGGAAGATAGGAAAAAAGAAAAGCCAGATAGTGTATAAATGCATAGTGATTGACAAAAGGTGAATAAATAGTCCTTAGCAGCCCAGGCCTGTTGAAGCATAACTAACGGAGGATTCAGTGTCACTTGATCCAGCCCTAACCTTATTCTTTATCAAAAAGGAAACTTTAAGCCTAATCTTAAATGTAGAGAGGGCGTTTGTCTCCCAAATCCAAACTGGGAGCTGGGTCCACAGAAGAAGGGCCTGAAATCTGAAGGCTCTGCCTCCCATTCTACTCTTAAACACCCTAGGAACCCCAACGAAGCGAACAGTCTTAGAGCGAAGAGCTCTAAGGTCTTTAAAATAACAAAAGTCATAGGATGAGTTTATTTAAGACCTTTTATGTGAGGAGAATGATTTTAAATGTGATTCTGGGTTTAACAGGGAGCCAGTGAAGAGAAGGCAATATGATGAATCCAGCCATTTTTTTTTTATTATCACTTATCCAATCCAGGGAGCTAAAGCCTCTCACAAATGTCATAGGTCAAAGGACACGATACACCCTGAACAGGTCGCCGGTCTATCCATGCCTCACATCACCATTTAACCTCTTTAAACTGTGGCAGGAAGCTGCAGTGCTCAGAGACTAACCCTCTCTGCACAGGAGGAACAAACTGTGCGCACTTAGTTTGTTTCTTAGCACTAATTAGCAGATACGTGTCTTGCCAAACAAGTTTGCGAGTATTAGCGGCTAGCTTAGCCATCGAGCTTTTCATCTAAATATGGTCATTGGCAACTCCAAAAAAGCAGTGGTTTAAACGCCAACAGTGACGCAGTGGGGAGCACTACAGTGTTTCTTTCATATGGCAGCACCTAATGTAAGGAGAAAAGTGCTGAAATGTGACTCACTGATCTTGCTATGGCTATGATAACATTATTCAGTTCATTGTTATGTAAAATATGTTTATACTATTTAAGGTATTTTGCAATGGGTGGTTCCACACTGCAATCTGTAATCTTGCAAGGTAAGAGAGGCGCTTCCCTCTGTAATGGAAGGACATTTCGAAATAAAGATGGCTGCAACTCTTCCTTCTCTTTTTTTGACCTCCAGCGCACCTTTAGTGAGCGTGAACAAAGGAAAGCACAAATGAAAACAGGAATAAAATAAAATCCTTTGAACAAGTGTCTATTTGTGAATCACTGTATTATTTCATTTATTTGTTTCTGTTTATTTATGTTTTGAACTCTCATATTTTCTCCAAACTTCTGATGATAGTAGAATTTGGATTTGAATCAAAAATATGACTATGCAATAAAACCAGTAAATGTGTATTTGTATCAGACATCATTTGGGTTCATTGCAATTTCAGAACATATTCTTCTTCTTATTATTATTATTATTAGTAGTAGTAGTAGTAGTATTATAAACCTCTATTACAGATGTATTCTTTACCAGTCATTATAAATTTGCCACTGTATTGATCTGATTTATAAAATAATCCAAATAAATGATTAATTTTACTACTGAGAGTCCTACGTGTATGTTTTGCCACCATCATGGATCTCGTCAGTGAACTATTTTTAGACATACTGTAACTGTCATGAGCTCAAACGACTTTCTGTGAACACAATGAAGATTTCTATCCTTCCTGGTAGACTTGTGAAGTTTCAAGAACCTCGCTCCTCTGAAAAAGCATCACTCAGAGGAATGTTGGCAGTGACTCAAAGAACGGATCAGACATGTAGAGCACAATAAACTCACTGACTGAAGGGTCACACATTCAGCTTTGGATTCACTGTAAAATGTGAAGCTGGAGATGATGTCATTGACCAGCTACAGCAGACAGCTGAATGGAAAACTACAGGAAGGAAGTTCAAAGGTTTAAAACCACAGCATTTGGAAATCAGGAGGATGTCATTTAATCTTCTGTCAGAGATAATTCCCCCCAGGATATTAGTGAATATACTGGGGGGGGGGGGACTCTGTTATCATAATAGAAATGACCAGGTTTCCCTATTGACAAGGGTGTCATATTTGATATATGAGTTTTTGAGATCCTAACCTACTTATATGTTTTGTTTTGTTTTTGGATTATTTTTTTTTTATATAACTGTCCTTGATTATTTTCCTATCTTGTGTATTTTAAAATTAAAATAACTGACAGTGTAAAAGTCAAGGCAGGGATTACTTTCATAGTGCTTTGAAATTATTTAAACTAAGAAGGAAGAATCACAGTAAAATACACATGTAGAAGTTGAAATGTTGAAATGTAAATCTGTAAGTAACAATTTGTAATAACTTTATTATGTTATCTTCTGTATTTCCAGTTAAGATTTAAAGCTTGGCTTAAATTTTGTCAGATTTATTTTTAACGTAAGTGACCTCTTAGGGGATTTCAAGGGTTCCAAGGAAGACAAATAACTCGCTTAAACTGACATTAATATTGCATGTTTGCTGGAGTCAGCAAGGTGACACACCGAAGAAAAATTTGGATCTTACGGGAATCAGATCAGAGACATAACATCAGAAGTGATGGGGAGGTTCGGAAATTCAGGAGACAGGAGAATAAAAACAAGCTCAGACATATCTGATGTTCAGTTCAAAGAACTCAATAAAACAGAAAAACTCTTTGGTTCAGTTCTTGGAAGCAAATGTGGGATGGGTTTCATCAGCAGGCAGTTTTCTTTCAAAATGAAACTACAGTTCAGATCAGACTAAGATCCATCTGTTCATCCACTTTCTATCGTCTTATTTAATTCAGGGTTGCGGTGGAGCTGGAGCCTATCCCAGTTTCACAGGACGAGATGCAGGGGCCACACCCTGAACAGGTTGCCAGTCTGCTACAGGGCCAACAAAGAGAGACAGACAGAGACTGAGCTCTGAAGTGAAATGTGAACAAAAACATTGAAACTCCAGGAATATGGGTTACTCGGTTTTGCCATGACCTTTTTAGAGATAAATATAGACTAGCCAGCCAGTCAGCAATTAACATATAACCACTCCAAAGTTCACCTATTTGAATATTAAATTTGCGCCTGAGGCTTTACATTTCAAACAAACACTTAAAGTAACATATGCACAAAAATGCTAAAAGTTAAGTAAAAGTTAAAAGGAGTTTACTGTATGTGTTAGCATGGACTGCTATTTTAAGGTTAGCTAGCTATTTAGCTTAACTGTGCTCAAACTCAGAACTTCTCAAATAACAATAATTTTTCTAAAAAATCCAAGTTTCAAATGTTTCCACAAAGCTGACATATTTTCATTACATTAAGCTAAGCAAGTAATGGATACTTACTGTAGGGTCTGAGAGTATTCCAGGCAACGCACCCTCCATCATGGCGCCACGAAGAAAGCCCACCGCCTTCCAGCCACTAGTATTTCATGTTGCTGGACAGAATGTGATTCATTATCACCACGTGTATTTAAACTTATTTCATGTTATACTAAAATTAAAAACGACGACAATTTTGAGTGTTAGATTGTGAAAGCGACCAATAACTGGATATTTCATTCATTCAGTTTAAATAGTTAGAATATAATAGTTACTGTATAATTTAGTTGACTAAAAACAGGCCAACACATAAATACTGAACTGCTTCTTAGGTCCTGCTGTTGCTGGATTTTGAAAATAACACATAAAATGTGTCGAACTGTGTAACACATCAAGTGTGTTTATTTTATTATATTTATTATATTAATTATAGTATTTACACAGTTTTTTTGGCATATGATATTTTAAATTAACTCAAACTGTGTTTTGAATTAATTACACGTGCTTTGGGCCATTTTTAAAACGTCCTTTCTAAGAGTGTATTATTATGTATTATACATGCGTCTGCATGTATCTCCTTATTCAAGTGGGCCAATCCGAACCGCACTTTGTACAAACTTTAATAATTCATTCTTATGATATTTAATTTTATCATCCCCCTGCAAAGGCAGTATTTTATTTTCCATTTGTTTTACCACTGCAGGATCACATAATGACACACATTTTCTAACTGTGTTCTTTATCATTTTATCTCTCTTCGTACATGTGGATCTTATTATAGTGCAAGAATAACAAAGCTGGCCTTTCGTGTCTGAGGAATGTTTTGGTCTCACTGATTTTTTTAGATTGCACTTGCATAAACACAGATAAAACCAGATCACTTTGTTGAGACGGACATCTTTAATCCAGCACTCAGGCGAACATCCTCCAATTTGGGGATTTTTTAAATGTATGTATTTTTATTTTTAATGATGCCTTTTTTGACACGAGCGGAGTGTGTTTCACGGGAGCAGAGCCACGGGTTGGAAATTTGAGTTTTTGGAGTTGATGTTTTCACCTTTTTCTTGGACACTCGCACTGTGTGGGATTCTGGGAGAATTGCCACGGGTCCACAGTGCTGGGATTGTATATAGTTTTTCTTCATTGCCTCACTGTCAATAAATTCACTGTTCATCAAAAGTTGCCTTCTACTTCATCACATTGTTTTATGGATCATCTTTTGCTTTTGATGTTATCTGATGTTATTCAGCCGCATGCTTCAAGTGTGACAGCAGCCAACTGGAATGTGTCCAGATAGCTTTTGCCTGACCTCCTACTCGTCCTCCACTCTGCTTCTGTTTGTCTGAATGAATCACAAAAAGTTTGTTTTCACGAGGATAAGAGTGTGTCGTAACTCTGTGAATGAAACCACAGGAAGCTCTCGTGCATCCATTAGTGACGACTGCTCGGAGTCTCTTGGCTGATAACCCAAAAATAAGCACTCTGTCCTCCTCCTTGGTTTTATCTGGAGATATGGGGATGACTAAACAGATTTTTTTTTAAATAGACACTTTAGAATGTGGGTGGCTATATCCTGGGAAACCCAAAGGTGAATGTAATCACTTTTTTTATGTCTCACTTTTAAAGTTGGAATTTGTTTTATCGAAAGATACTCAACAATGTTTAAAAAAATGCAGTTATCTTCAGTTATTCGGAGTCAAACTGATTTTAACTGAAAGTAAGCAGTAGAGTAAATTACTCAGGTCACCGTGAATGAATCAGTATTTAATTTCCACTTACATCTCCATTAAGGCAAATAAAACACTGGTTTCAGTGTGACACTTTGTCATGTGTTTTCCTCTTCTAACACTGAAATAGCTTAAACATATAGGGAGTATCCTGATGTCTTTGGCTTATCTGATTCCTGAGGTTTTTGTTAACATTATATAGTCTTAACTCACAATATAAAGCGCCTTGAAGGATAACATAAAAAAACTGACTATTATCTCGCTCAAATCGAAGACTTCTTTTGAATCAGCTGTTGGGTGATCTGTGAGAATTGGGTTTTTCCTGATACATTTACTGCATGCTTAGTTAGACTGGCATCTTGGGAACCTAAAGACTAAGTCAATGCATTGGCCTCTTAAGGCATTAGATGATGCAAATTTCACAACTGGGGATGCTGCTGCCATCAGGATGTGTCTGTTTTCTGGGAAAGTTTATGTGGTTGGTGCATGTCAAAGTTCAATTCAAATGTATTTATATAGCACAGCAGTCACTTCAAGGCACTTTATATTGTAAGGTAGCAACCCTACAATAATAAAAAGTACACGAGTAACATCAACATTACTCCCATTCAGTGTTTTAATGATATAGATGACCAATTTAATAGCTGTGTTTGCGCTGATGTGAGTGAATTAAAAGAGTAGGGTCCACTTGAGTCCAAATAATTTTAATTTTATCGTTAGAGTGAACATATCCACATACACAACAAACTTGTTCCAGGACTTACAGACACATAACATTTGGCATAGATTTGTATTTCAAGCAGCTTTGATTCCCAAGTGGTGTTTTTTATGTAGAAAGAGTACAAAGAGTAAAAACAAAACATATCACTGCACTAAAAAAAAAAAAAAACTTCAAAACCAGGTGCAAAAATAAATGTCCAAAGAAGATATGACCAATATTCTGCTGGACCACCATTGCCAATCTGCTGAAGGAAGGTACCAAACTGAAAGGACAGCATGTGCATAAAAGTAACATGCAAGCAGAATTAGACAAAATAGCACTAAATAACACCATGATGGCCTGCCTATCTAGTTTCATTGTCTTGGTGCATTTCATTTTACACAGTCTGGAGGCCGTTGTATAAAAGTTTTGTTTTTTGGGGCGAAAATAATTGTTTTGTTGTAGCTAAAAAAGTTTTAAAAAATGCAAAAATGGTTATTCACATTCTGCAATCCAAAGTCAACAGTAAGACTGTTCATCTTTACTGTTCTTGCAGGATATGAATTGTGCTGAGGTGAAATCATAGTGCCAAAACCTTTAAGCTTTAATCTGTCTCCAAATTACATAGTTAGCAAAGTTAGCATCAATATTGATTGTATTAGGATATTTCAGTTTTGCTGTGATGGGGACCAATCCTCCAGTTTGACAATCACGTGGGTTAAAGAATAACTTTAAATGAGTGGAAAACATCTTGTATTCCTCCTCTGATGGTGTCTATTTATTGAAACACTTTTAGGTTCATGCACCGTTTTACTGAGAAACTGGATGCTTAAACAAAACTTTTTTTTACTGTACATTTAGCGAGAACATTTGTTCCTCTCCAGCATGAATTCTGCCTTTGTGCAAGGACCAGAAACAAGGACAAGAACTGTGTCAGTCGACAGCGAGCTGGACTGTGACCATCTGTTAGATAACCTGATGAGATTGCCTCCGAGCATGACACCAGACATTTCATTCCAACCAGCATGTGGTCATACTTAACAAGTTTCTAATGTTGTTGTTAAACAGAGCTCAACTAACTTTCTTTCCTTTTCTTTTTTGTAATGTTTTTTTTATTTTTTATAGTTCATATATGAGCAAAAGAACATTTAAAAAGCATAAAAACTGATTTTGTTCTACGAAAAATTACCTTCTAAATAAAACTTTTTGTTTTAATTAATTTAATTCATAATTGTTTTAATTCTGATTCTGACCTTTAATGAAGTGATTTGAAAATGCCTGTATAGACTTAATTTTCCCAAGCTGTCGCAATTATAAAGGGACTCATACATTAAAAATAGCTGTTAAGGAATTATTTTTGGGCTAACAAGATGGTGATAAGATAAGAATACACAACAAGCCAAAGAGCCAAAATGCAGCAAATATTAAGTTGCTTTAGAAAGTACAGGAGCAAAAAAAACATGCCCATCAGTCTTATCTGTGGAAAATGTCAGTGTTTCCTGTCTGCAGCTGTGAGACTGAGCTGAGGCCATTACCATGACTTACACTGGATGGACTCTAAAATTTGAGGGGGAGGAGTAAACTCATGATGAAACAAACAAGTAATGACGATAATGTTTTACTGCATGGAGGACCGAGTTGCTCCTACAGCCAGATTTGGGAAAGTTTACATGCATGAGTCAGAGCAAGTAAATGTTTAGACAGTAAGATGAAGGCGGCTCTGCTAAGTTGTGGTTATTAACAGCTGTTTGGCTTTTCCTGCTAGCTGTGGATGACTTGCAGGAGTTTCTGTCATCACCTGGACTCCGGTTTCAGTCTGTCTCTGGCCTATAGGTGCAAGAAAATATGAGGAAGCTGTTATTTCGTAACTGTTTTAAATACTAGGCCACAAGGACACTCCTTTAAACAGACAGGATGAAAGTGGGAAATTCAATAACCTTGAGACAATTGCTTACTATCCTGGAGTGTACTGTAGTATCAGCAACCATAACTATAATAGTAGAGTTATTGTCGCTTCTTTGGGTGGCTGTGGCTCAGGTGGTAGCGCAGATCAGCTACTGATTGGAAGGTTGGTGGTTCGATCCTTGGCTTCCCCAGTCTGCATGCCAAATGTCCTTGGGCAAGATACTAACCCCAAGTTGCTCTCTGATGTGTTCATGTTGGTTAGATTGCACTTGAGTTTTCAAGTGGGTGTAAATGAGGTATGTTGTGTACAGCGCTTTGAGTAAATGGCCTGTATTTGTATAGCGCTTTACCAATCCCTAAGGACCCCAAAGCGCTTTACACAACCAGTCATTCACACACACAATCACACACTGGTGATGGCAAGCTACATTGTAGCCACAGCCACCCTGGGGCGCACTGACAGAGGCGAGGCTGCCAGACACTGGCGTCACCGGGCCCTTTGACCACAATTGTAGTTAAACATAAACTTCCATAAAAGAAGCTGCAGAAGCATTGAAAATCAGGAAGCTGTTGCCTCATGCGTCAAATCAAAATAGTGGACTAGCCCCTGAAAGGCCCATTCATTCTATATCGGTTTGCATTGAGGCAAGAAGTCACAGAAGGACCCTCCATAAATCACACCCTGCTTTATCCTCCTTCACATCATCAGGAAAGTGTTTGCTGGGGTTAGATCAAGTAAGCAGTAAGGCCATTTTCTCATAGACTTCTATCTTGTACAGCCAGAAGAGTCACGCAGGGCTTAGAAAAAACGCAGCATTAAAGCGTTTTCGGGTCATTTACATGCGATCAGTTGCTGCACCCAAGTCACAAAATCCATCCAGTGATTTTTAGTGATATGTTGGATTTAATTATTTTTACTCATTATAAATAAGAACAAGCAGATTCATGTTGAAACTTAACTGTAATTCACACAGACCAGGAAGTTCATGAATGTGAGACTAAGAGGTCAACAGATAATATCTGCCCTCCTTCCTCTGCGTGTCATCAGGATGAGCTTCACTATGAGGAAACATCCCTCGGTGAATAATGTGGGGTTTTTTGTCACTCATAACAGTGAATACTTCCTCTGAGTAAGAATTTACATTATGAACATAGTTTGTTTTGGGTTTTAAGCATTTAAATATGTTTTACCTTGTTAATATGAACTGGGTGGAAATATAATCAATCCACTGCTAAAGACCAAAAGAGGGGAGAATTTCTAAATTATTAAGAAATTGATCAGAAAAAAAATAATGTTGTCAAACTATAAAAAAATGCTGTGTCTGTATATCTGTAAAAGTAAATTAGTAAGTTTAAATTAAAATAATTAAGTAATCTTTACTTATTTTATATGCTTCATATTGTATTTGCAGATTTATTTATTTGATGCAACTTCACAGTGTAGGTGGTTCTGCTAAACAAGCTCCATAAATATATTACATTTGTGTTCATCATATTTAATTGAATATAATATAGAGGATATAGTTCTGAATATACTCTTCTTGGATCTCAGAGGAGTATATTCAGGAAAATTGTTCACAGGAATTTTCCAGCAACTTTACACTAACTGTGACGTTACAGAAACTCCACAGGCTACTCCCGTCGCTGGGGTCAAAAAGTTCACAGCCATTGTCACACATTGTGACATTTACAGAGACAAAAACGTGTCTACATAACAAACCTTTGTTACGTAGACAGTACATTCAATATTTAATATATTATATTATAAATGTTAGCATGACTGTAAGGTTTAGGTATAAGGTTAGGAGAATTCACCTAAATGTAAGCGAACGTCCTCTGAAGTGACGGAAACAGGGTTGTGTGTGTGTGTGTGTGTGTGTGTGTGTGTGTAGCGGATTCCCCTCTAATTGCCATCTTTGTTGTAGTGTACACAGCTCTTACGTCACGCCACACTGAGGGGACTCTTGTCAACACCGGGTGACCCACAGGGAGGAAGTGATGTGTGTAATGCAAAACACGAGTTTAAGGAAAATAATGAAAAACAAGCAGCAGCTCCCCCAGCTGGATGTCCTGCTTAAAAAAGACAAGCAATGGAGAGAATAAAATATAACCATTTTTGTATCCATAACTTATAAAGAGGGAAAAAAAGTTTTCTTTAATAACTCTTTAATAAATTACTCAACAAAAAAGCTCAGAATAACCTTAAACTGTTTGCAGACAATTAACTGTTTATATAAACGGTTAATTATGCAAAGATATACACTTGTGAGCACATATTACACAGATTTGACCAATTATATATTTATTTTCTTTAAGAAATATTGTAAATCTTTCTAATTGTATTTTTAACTAATTTTTTTCCTTGTGTGTTTCTCTTTCCTGCTTTATGATATGTGCGTACATTAGACCTTTTCTGTGTGTACTGTTCAAGACTGAACTGAATATTTGTCACAAAAATGACATCCCAGTGAGACGCTTCCACTTTTAACAGAGAATTTTAAAAGTGCAGCACATTTGCTGATGCTGATAAGCAGGCCTCTGCTTCCACCTGCTGGCTAAAAGACACAAACACACACACACGGTGGTTTTAGAATACCTACATATCAATGTTCCCTCTAAGCTGCGCACGTGCGCAATTGCGCACTGCTGGCACGGTCTCTGCGCACAGAAAATCTGCGTTGCGCACAGAAAAAAATCTAACCTGAATTGAAATTAAAATAAATACGTTAACAATTCTGTTTTGCAGTGTTAGTCAGTAAGTGACTGGCTGTTCCCATATGGGATTACAACGATGCCACCTTATCCCATAGTCCAGCCAATGATGTGATTCACATATACGCAGCTAATCAGCGTTGTTGACAGGCTATGACAGCGTCCTTATGTGCCGACACCGGTGTTTTAGCTGGCAAAGCGGCGTGGCTGATGTGGAGTGAAGCTGCTAAACTAATTACAGGTTTAAAACAATCAAAAGCACTTGATGTATATGGTATTAACACAAATTTCCTAAAAGAACATATGGATTTGCTTGTACGTCCAACCACTCATGTTTTAAATATGTCTTTCAAACACTCCATTGTTCCAACAGATTGGAAAATTGCTGCAGTTACACCAATTTTCAAAGCAGGTGTGAAGACTGACATGTCTAATTATCGCCCCATAAGCATACTCCCGGTCGTATCTAAAATAGCTGAGAAGTGGGTGGTTAAACTCCTCACTGCTCACCTAGAAAACACCCAACCCTCATTACATCCATTGCAGTTTGGGTTTCGGGCACATCACTCCACAGATACTGCCCTGTGTATGTTAGTGGAGAACTTGAAGAGCTTGCTGGACAAGAGTCCCTGTGTTGGAGCTGTATTTTTAGATCTGAAGAAGGCTTTCGACTCTGTAAACCATCAGATATTGTTGTCCAGATTGACTCAGTTTAATATCTCCAGTCAGGCTCTTCAGTGGTTTGCCTCATATCTCTCACACAGGAAACAGTGTGTGGTGTTGGATGGGGTTAAATCTCCATATTTAGACTGTGACACAGGGGTTCCTCAAGGATCTGTTCTTGGGCCCTTATTGTTCTCTCTTTTTATCAATAACTTACCTGAAGTCTGTCCAAATATATTTGCTCAAATGTATGCGGATGATGCAGTTATATATACGCAAGCAAATAGTGTCCAGCAGGTGGCAAAAGATCTTACAGCTGCTTTAGCATTAATGAATAGCTGGCTGGAGGACTCATGCCTAATGTTGAACACCTCAAAAACTGTCTGCATGTATTTTTCCAAACGCCCCTTAAACTTGAAGCAGTCAAACATATTCCTGGATGGAGTAGAGCTTGATCTAGCACCAGAATTTAAATATCTTGGGGTCATTCTAGACCCAACATTATCCTTCAAGAGTCACATAAATAAAGTGTCCCAGGTACTTAAATTTAATAATCGAAACTTTAACCATATACGTAATAATTTAAATATGAAAGTTGCAAAAACTTATTTTTACTCAATGATCATCTCTCATATGGACTATTGTTTGACATCCTGGTCACTTGCTTGTCCAACAACACTTAAAACTATTGAAAACATTTATAAAAGAAGTTTAAAACTACTTGACAAAAAACCGACTTCCCACCACCACTGTCATGTGTTAAAAAAACATAAATTACTGAACTTTAATAACTTAATGAAACTTAAGAGTCTGTTTAATATATAAAGTCTTACACTCCCTTGCTCCACCACCACTAAAGCAGTTCATTAGGCATAAAGAAAGCTCAGACAGGACCACTCGAGCTACAACTCGAGGAGACTTGTTTATACCTCACAGACGGACAGCATTTGGGCAGAATGTCCTCTCTGTCCAGGGTGGCCATCTGTGGAACAGTCTTCCTCAACCCATTAGAGAATGCTCGACTTTCAATTTGTTTAAGGCAAAGCTTAAAAACTGGTTATGGACAAATCAAGTGTGTGATCATGTATGAGTTGTATAGTTTTAATGTTTTATTTGGGAACAGAATGGTGTGTATGTGTAAGTTTGGTGATGAAGTTTTTATTATGAATGAATGATGAATTTTTATGTCTATTTTTTATGTGGACAACAGATGGAAATTAGCCTTTGGCTATAATCTGGCATGTTTACATTCATGTAATTTGTTTTTACATTTATGTTCATTAGCATGCACTGTCCTAAATAAATAAATAAATAAATACGTTAATGACGTGTACAACCATTGGAGATGTGAGCAGGACAGACGGAACAATTGACGGAAAAAGTGTGGACTTTATACCAGTTTTTAAATTGTGTTGATAGGCCACGTAAAACCAGAGTTATGATAAAAATATCTGCAATGTTTGGTTTTCTTCCTGAATACTATCATTGTTTATATTTACTGCAGGAAGAAACGGTAAAAACGGCGTTTTATAAGGAAAACGCTCGAAAGCACTCTCTGCCTGTGAGCAAAAACACCCCCTCCCTCCCCACCTCACCCGCTGCCCCTTTCCTATTCGTCCAAAAAAGTACCATGTCGACCAATCAAAAAATGGTATGGAAACGTGGCATCTAGTTGTTAAGAAACGGGGCGAAGTTTTAGGAGCCACGGCGGTGCTTTGAGATGTGAGAGATTTGAGACGTTTAGCGCAAATCTTGTGTAGTTAGTGTGTAGTGTAGTTTTGTTGTGTGTGTCAGAACAATGAGGCGGCTGCTGAATGTTACAGATGTTACAGGAGTGATACATCTCCTGTTGTCAGGCCTGCAGGTATCAGGCTGTTGTTCTCCTTTATCTCATAGTGGACAGAAATTATTGTTTGGAGTGGCACAAATAATTTGTGTGGCATCAGATTTGATGCAGAACAGCTGAATGTTCTGTAAATAGTTTGAAATGTTTATTTAAAAAAAGGCCTTGGCTGCATTAAAAAAAAATAGCTGCAAAAAACTTTGTTGTTTGCCAAACTGAGTTACTTTTTTGAAGAAGTAACTATATAATTAATTGCCCAGCATTGGTCATTATATACTGTATTTTGCAGACAGAGAGTTACAGGACTCTCTCCCAGACCACAGACTCATAATACAAGTCAGAGCTTTATAAAAAAAAAAAAAAAAAAAGAAAAGAAAGAAAGTTGTGTTTTCGAAATTGGAGTTCAAGTTATTTTTACTTCCAATAGTGTTAACATACTACACAGGTCAATGGCTAGATTTTTTTTTTTTTACATTTTCATTGTAAATGAGCTAAAGCAGTTTAAAAGTAGTCCACCATAAATGTAAATGCTGTAATTTGATTATTTTAATAAACCATGTAACTTGGATGGATTAGATGCTGGCGCGACCGCAGTGCACACGTCTGATGTCGCTCACAGTGGTCCAAGGGACGCTCAGGGAGTTTGTGTGTTCGCTCAGACACATGAAAAATTAGAGGGAACATTGCTACATATGTTTAGTAAAATACAGTCCTTATGTAGAATTACAACTTACTATGCATGTTTAACATGTAAAAGATTCAACTTTGTTTTTTAAGTGCTACAAAGGGCACAAAGGTGCAGGTGGGTCACAGAGTCCACTCAGATATAAAATGCTTCTGTGAACGGCGATGGGGGGCAAGAACGGTCAAGATTCTCACAGCTTCACAGCTTGAGGTATGAAGCTGTTGAGGAACCGCAAGGTTTTGGTTTCGGTTCGCCTTCTATATCTTCTCCCTGAAGGAAGGAAGGAAGGAAGGAAGGAAAGCAGGCTATGGTGCGAGGGGTCCCGGATGATGATGGAAGCCCTGCAGATGTAGTGGCTGTTAAAGATCTCCAGCATGGGAAAGAGGGTGGCAGCAATGATCTTTGCTGTACAAGACAGTCTAGATATTTCTTTTCAGACATTCCAATGGTTTCAAACCACACAGGAGGCGAAGACAGCATTTGAGTTGAGAGCAGGGGCGGATCTAGAGAAATTTTCTTAGGGTGGCATGAGGGTGGCATGAGGGTGGCAAAGAAATCAAATGGGGTGGCAAAATCAAAGCCTTTTTTTCCCAAACACATATGCAGGTGGTTACATATGGTTAAAATGATTCAAATGCAGTAAGTATACACGTTTTTCATATAAATATAGTCTATAACTTAATTATTGTCTGTAGCCCACATAATTACACACTTTAGTTACATAAAACAGTTTTGATGTTATGTACTGTATAGCCTGTATAATAAATAAATATGGAGCCCAATAAGTATAAAACCCAGAAAGGTACACAACATGGGGCGGTTCATTTACAAACACAAGTCTAAGTTTCACACTGTTTTTTGTTAGAAATCAATCACAAAATGTCAGAAATCTGGACTGTCATGAACAAAAATTTAAACCTAATTTTTCATGATTTGTTGGATTAACCCTCTGAGGTCTGAATTACAACTGCCCATTTTTGACTCCTTTTGAGTTTACGTTTGTATTTCACCCTCAAATTGTTTCATTTTATTTTTTTCCTCTTACCTTGTTTGGGATCATTCTTTTCAGCTCAACTGAATTTAGTTGTTTTTTTCACTGACATACTGCATTAGTATTACTGATCTGAAATCACACAAAGAACTTAAAATCCTAGTAGTATTTTTTTACTATAAAAAAAACCCACAGGCATGTTGAGTAAATTTTTTTAACTTGAAATGCAAATATAAATTGTACATTTTGTAAACATATACAACTATTTATCTGAAAATGCAGCCAATACACCTGCCGTTTCTTTCATTTTGTACAACCATTTAAAAATATTACTAAAACTAAAATGAGAGAACAATCAGGTGTCGCAATAAGATGCCCCACAAATGATGTGTGCCAGTAAAAAAAAGTTTGTCCACCAAAAGACAGAACAGCACAGGGAGAAACCTGCAGGCCTGACAACAGGAGGTGTATCACTCCGCTGGCTTTCTACTTAGTGACAGTGTTTACGTTGCAAATGTGCCTTTGTGACATTCATTAGTGCCCTCACTGACACACAAAACAAAACGACTACACAACAGAACAACTACACAAGACAACACAACACACTAACTGTACACTCCACACTAAACGTCACAAATCTCCCACATCTAAAAACTCTCTCGCTCTCTCTCTCTCTCTCTCTCTCACTCGCTCGCTCTGTCTCGCTGCCATTACCGTCACTCTAAAAACTCTCCCCTCTCCCTAAACAACCAAATCCCACGTGCTGACTTTTTTAAAAATTGGTTGACATGGTACATTTTTACACCGATAGGAAAGCGGTGGCTTCTTTTCCTTTCTTTACTGTTTTCGCGCTGTCCTTAGAAAACGCTTAAAATACACACACACACACACACACATAAAAAACGTGACGACAGTATTTAGAAAAAAGCATGGATTATATATATATTATCATAACTCTGGATTTACTGGCCTGTAATTAAAATTTAAAAACTTTGAAGTCCGAACTTTCAATGTGGGCTGAAATAGAGACTCAGCGTGGCTGCAGCTTGTTGCTATGTCAGCTTACATCAGTCATGTGATTTGCAGGTGCAGCGTGTCCGTGGACCACAGAGGGTTAATAACACTCACCTTCCTTCCATTTCCACAGTGTAACATCCAACCACCTGTGTAAAATCCGAAATTCCCATGGTGTTGTTCAAAATGTGCTCTGGCACAATCATAAACATCGCTTGCTACTGATAACAAGAAAAAAGCCGGTCCTGCAATGGGCTGAACCATTTGTTAATGGTAGAGGGGGGGAACACTATGCAATATATTCAGTTTTAGCATTTATATTCACTGTTGACTGTAACTACGCTCAAACTGTTAATGCTATCTTATTTTAATAAACAACACTGTCATATGCAAAACTGGGGTGGCACTTGGGGTGGCAAGGGATCATTTTAGGGTGGCAGTTGCCACCCCATGCCACCCTTCTAGATCCGCCCCTGGTTGAGAGTAACGTTAAACTGGGAACAGTTTAATGAGCCGATGGTCTTCAAGCCGTGTCATCACACATCAGCACAGCACAGAAGGTCCTCGGCTGTGCACTCCTGTCCTTAGAGGAGCTCTGTAACAGCAAAGCCCACAGTATCCTGAAGGGAACATCCCACGCAGCACATCATCTGTTTCAGCTGTTACCCTCATGGAGGCGGTACAAGACCATAAAAGCCAAAACAGTCAGACTGAAAGAAAGCACACATTCCAGTGTTGGTGCAATTATAAATAAAATTATAAAACAATAACTGGATATAATAAGTGAAACATTTTATGCCCCCTTTCACCAAACCGTTCAATATCGGGCTAATAGTTTATATAACCTTCAAAAATCCAGGTGCATTAGTAAAATGCTCCTGATTAAGAACGACTTCCAAGAATATTCGAGCATATCTGAGATTTTGGAAAGTTTAAAATTGGGGTGTTTATCAGCAAAAGTCTTGCAACTGCCAGTCTGAATATTAAATCAAAATGAACAGAAAAGTAAAGATTTTTAAGGTGAAAATTGTTAAATTATTAATTATCCTTTATTTAGTGTAAACTAAAATGTTTTCCCCAAACAGTAAGTCCAGCAATGTTCAAATAAATGTAACTAGGGGGGAAAACCATGAAGTCCTTATAATCTAATGCTGTCATGTGGTATTTTAAGGCGGTTTTTTAACTGGTTCTTGAACTTCATTTGTTTTCAAGCGTTTAAAAATGAATAAATCAAATGAATGGATCTGTAAGGTTCTTTAATGTGTGACTGAACAGTGAACTAAGCGTTATTCGGATATCTAGCGGGATTCAGTAGCCATTGTGCCGCAAATTATGGCGCTATTCAACAGCAACTACCTTCAAGTGCTCGCAGCTCTCTTTAAGTACTATGATAATAACACGTTGGACTTTACATCACGTTGATGTAAAAGCCCGATCTTCCCTCCGTAGTCCCCTTCATAGGGCTCTTGTGCGCATGTCCTCCAGGCTCAGATGTCAGACACTCAGGGGGCTCATTGCCTTCCTCCTCCTCCTCCTCCTTCTCCTCCGCCTCTTCGGAAACGGGATGTGATGTAAATACACAGAAACTTTTTTTCTGTCCCTCTCTCTCTTTGGTGTGTGTCTTCTTCTTTCAACAAACTGCTGCGTTAAAACTAGAATAAGAGCAAAAGAAGTGAAGTAAAAAGTCGCGTAGGTGAAGCATCCGGGAGGTAAAGCCACCGTTAGTTTTCTCCACCATGATCCTGTGAGCTCCTCCGTCTGTGTCCGACAACAAACTCAAGAGGAGCCGGACTGCACTCCGAGAAAAACGAATCGAAGCGGAGAGAGGCTCGCTGCTGGTGTGGACCCGGAGGGAAACTGCGGACAGGTAAAACAGCTGACACTTTCTGTGGGTTTGAAAGGACTGAGAGCGGAGGATCCACGCTGCGGAAAAACTCGTGATGATGAAAGTGCATGATGGTAACAGGCAGAAATCATATGCTTTACATTGAGGCCTAGAGAAGATGGGACATCATATCTCTTCTTTGTTGTATTGAGGAAGATGCAGGAAAAATAATCAAGACATGATGCAACCAGCTCCAAATAGATATTTACTTATTTACCTACTAATCCTACCATCCAAACAACAGACATGTCAGAAAAGGAAGGTGTGATAAGGTTTACAGAGAGGAGCCACGGTTTGAATATTCTGGGAATACTGTAGAAAAATGTGTAGGAAATAAAATAGTCAGTGAGTTACTATTAATCTTTTGGGACATAAAGGCAAAACTAAACTCTTTAACGTATAACTTGAAGATGAACTGTAAGATATTGAAAAAGCCCACAAGGTTAGATGTTTTCGTTCAGTTGGTCATGATCTGTTTCAAGTTTCAAGGTATAGAAATGGTTCTTTTCCCTAAAAGAGGAGGCGAAAGAAGTATAATTCTGTCACATGTGGAACATTATTGGGTTCACATTCTGCAAACTGAACTGTTTTCTGTAATCCATGTCCATAACCTATTCCCGTTTCACAATCATCCCTTTTCCAGATTATGTTTAACACTATGCACTGTAGGGGTGCTTGATTGTTGTCTTCTGATTTGGTTGGATACTTATTAATTACATCTTTTTATGTTGTTGCGTTTTCAAATATTCACAGTGATTTGACAATAGGTGCTTCACACAGACTGGAGGAGTTTTAACCTGGATGATGACTGATCACTTCTTTAGTGATAGCTTTTTTTTAACTGACTGACCTACTTCATGGCTCACTTGTAGATTCGTGTTTGGACCTCATCTGGTTCTAGATGTTTATAAATTGTACTAGCACACCCTATAGGGGTGAGAGGACCCCAGGGCTAAAATATGTTACTGGTCTAATGCGAAATACCAACCAGTGGTGCAAACGACTTGATGATAGTGAAAAAAATACCAAAAACCTTCTGGCACCAGCCTCCCTGCAGCACCAGTTAACGACTCCTAACCCTTCAGTGAAGTAAATGGTAAAGTGCTCAAGGCCGTTGATGGGGATGCACAATTTGTGTCAACTGAAATAAAGTGTTCCAGGATGCAGACAAGTGCAGAACAGCTCGCTGTGCATTACTTTGTGTTTGTATTTCTGTTGATACTATATATGCACATGCATTACTGAGCTAGAAAAGTCCTTTAATGGAAGAAGCTGTGAAGCCTTTTAAAGGAACAATGTGTAACAGGTTTAGCACCAAAGTGAAAAGTTAATCAAAGCCAGGCATTTACACCAAAGTGAGCATCAATCGCAGTGCTTAAATACAGGAGTAAATGAGGTCTTCTGTATATTTTACTGTGAACTGCTGTGGTTATGTTGTTATCGTGTAAAGAGAGAGCTCATTATCATGTTTGTGTGCAAAGATGTTGCATGTGTTTGCAGTTTACAGTAAGTTAATGTCACCAGTCAGACAGCAGACTGAAGCAGGTACCGTTGCTGTTAATTTAGAGCAGCTTGTTAACTGCTTCAAGTGAGCACGCTTAGGATTTAATGCCAATCAGAGAGCAGGACTTCCGGTTGCATTGTGAGAGTCCTGCGTGCTGAGGTGCGTCTACAGAACTTTGGTGTAAAAGTTTTTAGTCTGCGGTGTTATTATAAGCTTTGCATGTACAGTGTGTTTGTGTGCAGGTCCATGTGTGCGTGCTGCTGCTGACCTCTTCACCTGCAGTGGGATCATGTTTGGTTTATTTTCATGTTCAGCACTGAGTCAGCTCACGTTACAAGGATGAACTTATGGCTCACAGCAGCAGTTTAAACCTTGAAGTGCAAACCCCAGTACATTTCTTTTCCATATCGCTATGACCGTCATCAAACCTTATTTCGGTCTGTGGCTCAAAAGTAAATATAAATGGACAAATATGACCAAAAATGTGCAGGTTGTGGACAAAATTATGACGATACTACATTTACTAAGTATTTTTGCCACTTAATGTTCAAAATTAATAAATCAAGGTCATGGTGTTCTTTTTTACTGCATTTTTTTCTTGTCCTTTTAACCAGGAAGAGGTCTTAATATTAAGAATCATGTTTTGTGGGTGTGTTACTGGCTCACACAGGCAGCATTAACCTAACATGTTTTTCAATGGCAGAAGGGCAGGAAAAACTGGAGCTTCCAGAGAAAACCACAGGAAGAACATACATACTGCCCACTCAAGGGCCCTGCCCAGGTTGGTTTGAACCCAGGACCCTCTTGCTGTCAGGCAACAGTCTTAAACACTGAGCCAGTGGTGCCAGGCTCAGCACAGTGGTCGAAAGTCTTCTTGAGCAATATTGACACAGTTGTAATGGAAAGAAAACATGGTTTTCACATCAGTTATGGCTGTAACTTTTTTACTTCTAAACTTTTAAGGTGTTAACAGCTCTCTTTTACTCATCTGACACATATTTTATATGTTCCCTGCCAGTAAATAATTCCAAGCTTTCCTAATATCTAAGCTGTGTTATTGCCGGGGATGTGTAAGTATCTAAACTTAAGAAAGAGACATTTGAGGGTTTAGCAGAAGAACATCTGTTGACAGTTTAGTTTGATGTAGATTTAGAAATTCGATAAGCGTGAGCTTTAGATGCATTTCCCCAACAGCCAAAGTTTGGAATAATAAGAGAGTACAGAATACAAGAAAGAGGAGAGCGGTGCAAGGCTGAAAATCCCCTCCACACCATGCATGAACCGAGTCCAGAAGGATCTGGAGGTAGTTTATGAGATTTTCTTGAGCTCATCAAGATGATGTGTCCCAGTTTTTCTTTTCTGTTTTTCAGTTTGATTTGTCCCGTTATTAAATTTGCTTTATCTCTCAGTAGTAAAGAAACCTTCCAAAAATTTGTAGATCTGGAACAAGTCCAAAAGTTAATCTGCCCTAAGCTGGGCCAAACCCCACCTCTGAAGAAGAAGAAAGAAATCCATCCATAACTTTTTGAGTAATCCTTCTAACAAACAGGCAAGTAAAAACCTATAGCACCAACCTTGTTTGTAGTGGAAAAATATGGCTGTTCCGCTCACAGACACTTTGCATAAGTTTCCAAAATTAGTGTCAAAATATTAATGAAGCAACTTTTTTTTTGCATTTTTAGGTACACTGATGCTAAATGCCTAAAATACAGACTATTTATTGATGCCTTAATTTAGTGATGTTAACTAAACTTGTGTACATTTCTCTGAAACATTCTGCTGAAAAACTCTTGAAAGGGAGCAAAGTCATACAATCGGACTTCCTTTAAAAGTCCCCAAATCACTGTAATGATCAGCAAACCAACAAATTACCAGCAAACTGCAAAGAAGGTGGCCACAAACGTTTGACACTAACGTTTGATACTCATCTTGGTTAGTATTAACACAAGTGTTGATAGTTAAGGTACTTAAAGCAAAACTCACTTCATCAGCCTGACTTACAGCAAATGTTATAAATTATACAGACTTAAGTTGAACCCACTGTGAGAAAGAGATTTAAATACTGCCAGTCTGTGAATATCTGTGCCTAACAGTAAATAATACAAGTAGTTTATTTGGGAAATACTTATCGGCCAACAATGTGACGCAGTCTCTGCTTCCAGCTTCTCTAATGAGAGAACGTGCTGTTTAGATTACAGTGAACTGATATTTTAGGACATTTAGACACGAATGGAGACACTGTTTTCTGACATGTTGTAGATAAAGCGATTTCTCTAAAAAGTAATTAACGGTGAGAAGTACCCCACCCCCAAACAAAGAACAAGGTTATTTTTGTCAGCCTGGAGTTGAGTCAGTGACTGTCCGACCCCTGCAGGTATTTAAATGGCTTCATGTTTATGACACGAGACGATAAAAAGTTGATTTGTTGTTTCTTGAAGAGACTCTGAGAGCAGCCTGGAGCTACAGAGAGAGAGAGTGATTGCACAACAGCAGGAGATCAGTGTTTGGCTCCGACTGTGAGAGCTGACACCTCAGCTCACTCACAAAGAAAAGCAATCTTCACTCTGCTCAACTTGATGATTCTTATACCAACTGTGCATAATGTTACTGTTATTAAAGAAGTGTAGGTCATGTTTGAGTGTAGCGGCAGCCGAGCGAATAACAAGCAGGATCCACTGTTTCCAGATCCACGACTCTTGCACTGCTACTGCTGTCATCATAAGCTCATGATGCCTAGACCTTCACCTTAAATCACATGATTCTGAGGTGATTCGCATTCTTGGGGAGGTGGAAAAAATGTCAACTGCAAAAGTTTTGTAGTCTCCAGATGTAAAACTTTATCAACTCTGTTAACTGGAAAAATATTTGGCGAGAGACAAATTTCTTAAGAAATATTGAGGTGCTGGCGTTCTCCACCAATTTAGATTTCTTTTCTAGTAGAAAGGACTCTGCAAATGTTCCACTGGCCACGTTCTTTGTGACAATGAAGTAACAGATAGCAGTGTAACCTGGTGCCTCTCCAGTAAGTCTCTCCAACTCCTCCGTCTTGTACTACAGCTGGCGACAGTCTCGGTTTTGCTCTGCAATCTTGGTAAGCTTGGCATAGAGGCATGTCTGTGCAGTGAGACCGTGGCTAGTTGTTTACCAGCAGCTGAACTTTCAAACTTATTTGTTCTCCCTTTGGATACAAAGAAACCGCTTAAATTAGTTGCCAAGTATACTCGGGTGGCTGTTAATATAGTGAAGTGTGGGAAAACACTGAAAAACACTGAGGGAGCATTGATGCAGAAGTCTGTACCTTAGCTCTGTGTAAAACTGTGACAAAAGTCAAATCTAATTGTTTTCAGGAAAAACTGTTTCTTTGGTGTCAAAAAAACACCAGAGACAAGCTCATCTTACGAGCGCAATAGTAAACTGACCTTTATTATTCTTTGCTGCATCGTGAGTCAACAAAGGGCACCAAAGAAAATGAGGAAAAAAGTAAAAAAATGCAGGTATTTCCTATGTACAGAGACTTGTTACAAAATAAGGATTTTAAATCCATTTGCATTGTTTGAGTGATGAAACCTTGTGTTTTCAGACGGTGTAGTAGTAGATGGTCAAACGTGAGAAGGTGTTAAGGTGTTAAAAACATTTAAATAGCAAGTCTGGGTATCTATTTTGGTCTGTCTGTTGGTAATGACCATTTCCCTCTCTTTTCAATTTTTATTTCCCTTTTTTTGTAAGAAGATATTGTTACTGAGCCAAAGTGATTCACATTCACGCTAAAAGATGTAGCATGTTTGCTTTTACAGTTTTGCTGCAGAGAAAGAATTGATACTGTCTGAGTCCCCAGATGTGAAGTGTGTAGTTGGACCCTGAGTGGCAACAAGCCACTGGCGGAAAGTGCTAAAGACAAAGCAGAGAGATGCTGCTCAGACTTTCTTTTATCTGCATATGCACTGATGTCTGTAAACCTTGGCGCGGTAACCTACACCGTCGATGTGTTGATAGAAAGCAGGGGATAGTCACTTTACAGCCAAATAGTCTTTGTTTTAATGCTTTGGCCTCTCTGCACTCTGAGCCTGGCTTTGAGGGCTGAACATTAACAAGATGACGTCAAACCATCTTCAAGAATCTCGATGAACGCTCTGGCTTTCCAATAAAGGATCACCAGACTTACAATATGCACGGCATTGGAGTCGCATCTCTTCTAAAATCTATCCAGCTCAATCTGGAGCCAATAAAGCCATCTATCTGTGGGAATCTAGGAAAAAATGGAACTTTTTATCAGATTGTATCTCGCGTGTTATATATTATATCATGCTATAATATATGATATGATATATCATCCTTCGCCCAACTTAATCTTTCACAAGTTTAGAAAAAGTAATCCAAAGTAATTTAACTTCAGGTCATTAAGTTACCACATAAATTCTTCGACCTTCTCGTCAGGTATTATTACGACATTCACGTAAAGCCTTTTTATAGAAATCCCACCACAGACGCACTGAAAAACACAAACACTTACAGGAAACTTCCACAATGGTTTTTGGAGAAACGTGTGCAGATAGTAGCTGCGGTTGGAGCCGAAGGAACAGATTACAGATAAGTTTAAAGGAGCCCATGTTTAAGTGTATTGAGTTTCCACCAGCCAGGCTGCAGCCAGCAGCTCATTAAACCCTTAAGAAACCACAAGGAGGATCTGTTAGAGTGGATCTGTGCGAGGCACATGAGGAGCAAAAGAAGAACGCCGAACATGGCAGCTGCTGAGAGAAGATGATACAGACTGAAATCGTCCGTGCCTATCAGGCAGAACTTTATTAAAATTACATTTCTGTAAATTACCAAAGGGACGCTCTGATGGTTTGTGTACTGTCTGCTCTGAGACTGAGTCTTATCTGGTATTAAAATAAGAAAAACAACGTGTCACTGCACTGTCAAATACTTTGTGTAGCTACTCTGCATTAATAGAAGTGTTATAGAAGGACTTTTCAACCGCCGACACTCCCATTCACAGCTTTTGTTCATATTTCTTGCAGTGTGGGACCCATTTCTTGCTCAATCATTTCCAAGTAACTCTCTCTTAACAGTCCTTAATGGCTGGTTCAACTGTTGCTGCAAAGTACACACATAAAAACATTGTTATTTTACAAGCTTCAATTTCCAAATGAACGACTTGCCGCTGAAAAGTTTCCTGGAGAATCATGTGAAGTCACTAGTTACTGAATGTGTTTTGCTTCAGCTGTGGTTAATGTAGCGGTCATATTCCCACCCATTTACTTCCAGTAAGATCACTGACACCTTTGTTAGTCCTGCGGGGTGAGGACAGGGTGAACAATCCTCAGTGACGTATCACACCCTCCTTATGGTGACTATGAGACTGATTACGATCAGGACAGCGCTTTCCTGACTTCCCCTCTTCAGTGATCTTTTAAACCTTCCTGTGTAGCTTTGTTAACTAAATCCAGATAATATGAGGTACATGTCCCTTGCATTTTGTTTTTTGTCGAGTACACTGATTTTAATTATTTGTAGCATCTTGTTTTTTGTAGTTGCATCTGTCTGATTGTTGCCACAAACTTGATGAGAATTCTTTCTGAAGTCGATATGAAACAAAACTGGAATTGCTACCATTGCTGATAATGTTTTGCAGGGATCGCATCATTTTTAGTCAGTCCGAAGCTACAGTAGTATAGTGACTTTGCCGAACTGAAGACAGAGCACATCCTTAAAAAAAGTAACATAAAAGTTTTAAAAAATGATGTAACATTGAATCTCCTTTATTTTGACCAGCACTAATCAATTAGACCAATTGTTGACGACCCACAAAAAGACATCTTTTTGGATTTTGGTTTGGATTCTTGCTCCAAACAACTTCATGTACTCAGTTGTTCCACTCATGCACTCACCTACACCACTGATTATACCGACCTCACACACCATGGTTAGTTTAAGTTCTCTCCTTGTTTCTTTGATTTTAAAAAAAAGTCTTTTTAATTGGCGTTTTCTGTGTGCATCTCCTGTTTTTTCATGGCTGTGCAGCCCAGTTCGTGACAAGTGGGTTGTTAATTGGTTGATCTAATCAATTAGTCCAATTGATTACAATGCCATAGGTTCTTGTATTGCTCCTTAGTATCAGACAGGTAAATTAGTAGTTTGTTAGTACACTCCATTTTGGTGTATTAACTTAACGTCTGGTAATCAAATTAAAGAATAAATACCTATACTTATGTGTAAAAAAATAACTTGTTTTTGTGCATTTGTCACCATGTACTAAATCAATCCCGCTGTGTTTAAGAAGCTCAGCTATACTCTGAGCATCAGCACTTGTTGTACTTTTGCTAAAAGTCTGTAAGATGAGTTGAACTGCACATTTATGAGTCTGCCCATGCATGCAAGTCAAGCTGGTAAATATGCAGATAGGTATATTCAACTGTTCAGTCACTTTTTTCAGTTTTCATGAGTTCTCATGAGTTTTTATTCAAGTCTTACTAGAGTTTATCCCCATAATAACCACCACCTGCTGACCCATCACTTCTCCAGAAAAGAGCATCAACCATTCCTGAAAAATCCCCGTCCTGTGTAGTGAGAGATGACGTAGTTTTTAAAGAATGTCTGAAGTCTCTTATGTTCCGTGATAATCATCCATAAGGAGTATAGATTCTCAGGAACAGCTTGACTCACTGCAGTTTTACGCTGTTGACTGAACAGTTAAAATGAGTAAGTCAACCTACAGACTTTTTCAAAATGTTTTTTTTTTACTTGTTCACAGCTGGTTTAACACCACAGGGACTGGAGCTTGAAGTACACAAGGGAACATTGTCTTGCACACCATGAGAATAGCTACCTTAATATAAGCAATGTGTCAGTTAAACTGAAGTCAGATCTTAGATAGGCTGCGTTTTTCTTTCTTGTGACACCTTACTTTCTTGGCTTTAAATGCCGTGCCGCTATACGTGGATCTGTACAAGTTTGTGACTGGTTATTTGCTAACAACATGGCCTCTTTCTTTTGAAGGGTTAAGGTTGACTTGAATGGTTTATCTGTATTTATCTGAGTTGCTAACCACTTTCATGTGACTGCTGAACCTGGTTTCTAGTGTTAGGGTCAGTAAAAGCAACCAAGGAAGGGCTGTACTGGGTATGTTGAATTTGCTTGTTAGCACAGGCCCCTGGTGAGTTTTTATCACCAGTAATGGATGAAATAAAGCAAATGAATGCCAGATTTACTTCAGCTCTTGAATATGCCACTTGATCTTTAGCTCATGCAACTCTGTGGTCTGTGTAATCATCTGGTGACAGACTGGATTTACTCTGCATCTCACCAAGTGCATCCTGGGATGTCTGTAGTCCACGTGTGCTAAACGAGACCTAGTTTTGCCATCTGCCTGGACCGTCACGTTAAAGTTAATGTACTCTGTGCTGTAGAAATTTGTGCAAACAGTAAACTGTTGGGTATCAAAAACCAAACAGTGGCCGTTTTTAAAGTGACAGGAGTCGTGAATAATGCTGTTTGATGTCAGAAACAGATTTTAGTTTACAGTTCTTCAGCGTCAGCTTGTGTCTGCTCAGTGATAACTTCACTGAGCCTCCTGAGAGAGATGAGTCGTCTTCTCCCTCCACCTCCAACCACTCCTGACAGAATTATGATACCCTGCATACCTGTGTGTGTATATCTGTGTGTGTACTGCTTGCATGTAGGTGCATGCATGTGTATAAACCTGGAGTGCTTTAAGGATGTATGGTCCTGAGTGTGTTTTAAATGGCTCCAGGTGTGTGCTTGCTTGCATGTGTTTTGTGTATACTGGTCCTGTCTCCAGGGTTTGTATTCAGAGTTAAGCAACAGAGTCTTGAGTGACATTTTGATATCAGAGCAGTTACTAATTCGCCATCTGATTTCCAGAAGAGCAGCACTGAATCAATTAAAAATAAGATGTGAATGAAGCAACACTTGCAAAACAAAACATTGAAGAGTTTTATGTAATCTTTTACTCAGAACTGTTTCAAGGCCAGTTCTGAGTAATTGTTTGAAAACTGTGATGGCTTACTTGCAGAAAGTTTTAGCAGTTACTCAGCAATGCTGGACGAAACAGTTAAAAAGGAAGATATTGTCACAAATATACAAATATTGTCAATAAAATGAAGTCGTCTTGCAGAAGGTTTGACTATTTCCCAGTCACAGGGCTGCATCTATCTTCAATTTCTTGGTGGATACTACATATGTTTAAAATACAGTTGGGCTTATTCCCAATACCAGTAACAGTAACTTTACAGTGTTTTCTATTAGTGGCAAAATCTTATCAAAAAACAGGCCTGTTTCCAATTTTTTCAGATCAAAATTGCACAGTTCTTCAGCACAAAGCCCATGCAACAGTAAGGTTAAAAACAGCCTTAAAGACTGGTTGGCAAACCCCAGGCAACCACAGTCATTATGGAAAAATATGTATTCCAAATATCAGCCACCTAGCGAATGAAAAAGAAATTGTAGTCGTTTATCTGTTATTGCAGGTTCCAAGGATTTTGTCTGGCACGGAGATCTCACGGCCTGCATACATACGCCTTTCTTTTTGGGACTCGTTACCTAGTTGACTACTTTAGTCCTTTTAGTCCTTTGGTTCTCAACCCAGAAGTTAGAAAGCAAATGTCAGATATCACAAGATGAGTAAAGTTAAGAAAAAAGACCCAATTTTGGTCTTTGCTTTCATTTCCTGGCATAAGCTGCACATTTCACACACCTTTTAGCTCTAATTAAAACTATGTGACTCTTGAATGCAAACATTTCCAGAGGTGATGTTAGCAAATCAGTTAAGATCAGGTAAAATGTGTCTTTGAAATTTGGAGTTAGCAGGAATTTCCCAGTTTTAGGCTTAGCATGTCCCCCATTCATACTTATCGGCGTATTTAATTGTGTTTAACTTGGCTTCTGTCTTTCCTGTCAGTTCAAAGCTTTACATGTTAAATCAAGCGCTCCTCACATTCTTCAAATGCCAGCAGCTTTTTCTAAACCAGCTGCTTCTCGGCTTGAGTTCAGACCTCGCAACCATCACCTGCTCCAGCGTTACATTTGCATCTTAAACATTCCTCTGACTCCCAAGAGCAGTTTTAATTCGTGAGAAAAGTTAATAAAAGAACATAAACATGGACCTCAAAGCACTGAACAGAGACAGCAGTCTATAGCAGACAACAATAAATGACCACAAAGTTTTGCTCAGACTGAAGAGAAACTGTTTCTGCTCATAACTGTGCTTGCGTATGAAATGAACTTAAGAAAGGACTCCACAGATTTTACAGTTGATTTACACAGCATGGTTAGCACTGTGAGAGCTGTGTGTAGCTTCTTTTGTGTGTGTGTGTTTTTTAGCCCAGTTTGAACTTAAAAGTCTAGACATCTTGTGACCTGAGTATCACCAAACTTAACTCACACTGCTGTGAATAGAAAATAAAAGCGGCAGATTTTCTGTGAATGTTGCCTAAAGCGAGGGTTTTATGGATGGCCATGAGTCTATGTTTATCACAAGCCACAAACAGATGAAAAACCCCTATTTTGGCTTTCGATATGTCTACAGCGCTATTTGAAGGAAAACACTGGGAAGAACGATGGCGCAAAATGTTTTGACGGTGAGCACACATCTGAATTTGGCTGCTCTCAGTCGTGTGGTACGGTTTTGATAAGAGAATCTCTTCATGAGTCTAATTATGGAAGTTTTATTTCTCGTGCAGTTGCTCTGTTGTTTCTGTTGATAAGCAGCTGGGAGTCTTTACCGTCTAACAACTTGATGGTGTGTTCCATTACAATCTGGACCCAACAGGCCTCTATGATTGTGTGAGCGCAGCCTCATTTATTGTGTTGCATAATCAGGCAGGCATTGCTTCAGTGACAGAAAGGCTTTACAGCAGATTTTGATTCATATTGACTTGATAGCATCGCACAGCTGCTACAGATTTGTCAGTTGCACATACATGATGCAAAGCTCCCATTCCAATACATCCCAAAGGTGCTCTGCTGGAGATCTGGTGACTGTGCAGGCCATTTGATTACCAGCTACTACAATTCACTGGCTTATTTCAAGAAACCAGTTTGAGATGATTTAAGCTTTGTGACATGGCACATTATTCTGGCTGAAGCAGCCATCAGAAGAATACTCAGGCTGTGGTGTTTATACCATGCTAAAGTGGTACTAAGGGACCCAAAGGATGCTAAAAAATTGAAAGTATCACTCAAACCATTATACTGTTGATGCAGGACAAGATGGATTCATGCTTTCATGTTGTTTACACCAAATTTTGACCCTGTCAGAATGTCGCAGCAAAAATTGAGAAACATCAGACCAGGCAACATTTTTTCCAAACTTCTGTTTAGACCCTGACTGCTGTATCAACATGGTACTGGAATATTAATGGCCAATAAATGAGAATAAAAAGCTAAAGGAGAAATGCCCTTCAAACATGTAATGAGTGTTAATGTTCCACAGGTAACTTTCCTGCTGGCAACTTGTGTTTTGAATTACATGTCAGATTTTTGAATCACCAAGTATTGGTCTTAAAAATCCTATATCAGTATATACATCAGTCTCTACTTTCATTGTCCAATTTTTGTGAACCTGTGTGTGCCAAGTGGCACACGGGGTGGTCTTCTGCTGATGTAGCCCGTCTACTTTAAGGTTCAATGTGTTGCACATTCAGAGATACTTTCCTGCATACCTTAGAGATGGTTGTGTGGGAAAATCCCAGTAGATCAGAAGTTTTTGAAATATGCAGCACCAACCAACAATCATGCTGCGTTCAGAGTCTTGCCAAACGTTTTTTCCTCGGTCTGATATTTGGTTTGAGCTTCAGCAGATCTTGCCTACACACCTAAATGCATTGACTTGTAATTGGCAAATTAGAAATGTGCATAAGCAAGCAGTTGAACATGGAGAGTACACAGAAAGATGTTTTTGTTCATTAGAATGGTGATTCAATGGAGAGCAATACAGACCAGCTAACATGACTCTGGGATTCATAGAAATCATTTTTAATTAACACATTTATGCATTTAAACACTTTAAACTACAGAAACTCATCATAAAGACAATTAAAACATTGTGTCCATAGTCCTTGACAAAAGAGTGGGATTGTGGTATCACCTGGAATATGTGCGTGTGTTTATGAGTGGTTTATAATAAAGTCTTGCTCAAAGATCCATTTTCCCTAAAGTGAAGTCAGGCTTAACAGATAATTTTAGGTCAGTGTTTGGTTCTGATGGCTTCTATTGTGTGCTTGGCGGGTCTGTTCAGTTTTGCTCTCAGTGAACTCTGTCTCATTCACCCCATCAACCAGAGAGAGAGAGAGAGAGAGGGAGAGAGAGAGATGTAGATTCCTGTGTGTAGCTGTAAGCGAGAGAGAGAGCCTTGGAGAAATGCATGTGGATTCCTGTGTGTTTGTGTGAGCGAGAGACACAGAAGGAGAGAAAGACAGAAAGAGAGCGAGAGAGAGAGGTCTGGGTTGCGTTGAATGTTTGGAATGTTGAGGCTTTTGGCTTCAGTTTGTTCTGACGGGAGGAGGGAGGAGAGAGAAATGAGGGACAGAGGGAGAGGAAAAGAAAAATAGGGAGAGAGGAGGTAAGTAAGGGGAATTAGGGAAGGACAATGACGGTTTACTCTGTATAATAAGGAAAATGTACTTGAAGTAAAAGTAAAGGTATGAATGCGTTCTAATGGCCATGCCCATTTATGAACATAATTGTAGTTTGTTAGTATTGTGACTATTTTTGGCGGCAGTCAACTTTTTCATACTGGTTTAAACTGATGATCGTTTCTTTTTCCTTTGGGTGCTTCCAGTTACTTTATAAAATCCCATTCCCACGTGGCTGACATTTTAACCTTTTTAAACACCTGTTGGAAACATTTGCATTAAAAATGTTTTCTACTTTTCTGAACTGTGGCTTTAGCAATCATGGTGTAGTGTCTGAACTGTAAATACCAATGCCCAAAACCACTGGAACTGAGGATAATATTTTTACTTTAGTTACCATATTTTTCGGATTATAAGGCGCACTGTCAATGAACGGGTTTCTTTTCATACATAAGGCGCGCTGGATTATAAGGTGCATTAAGCGAAACAAAACAGATAAGTCAAACTTTACTCAACTTATTCTTCTTGCTTCCTCCACTTCTGTACCATTGATTCACTAGTGTTGAATTCTCTTGCAGCTTCTCTGTTCTCGTGTTGTTGCAGTATATGAATGACTAACCTCGTATTATGGATGGATTATCTCAGTTGTTCTCCTGACTGAAGTTTGGTCCGTTTACAGCATCCTGCCATGCCATTGCATTTGTCCCTGACCATCGGGAACCCTCACGTTAACTTTTATGTGGAAAAAAGTTAGCATTCATCCTCCAGCTTCACTGCTGTTTAGTTTTCTGTCTTCATTTATGTTGGAAGTGATAGCAAAGCTGTACGTTTTAATTTTTTTTAGAAATTTCAGTCAGAATATGCTATGTCATGTTTAGGTGGCAAGTAGCGAGCTAACTTCCTGCTAAATCTTTTATCCCATTAAATGTAATAAATCCTGTTTTCATGGATGCCTGCATGTTAAACTTAATTGTTACACCTGGTAAAGCAGCAACGCTGATCATTTTTTTACAGATGAAAGAATTTAGACAGTTTTTAACTCTCAGTGATCCCGCAGTGTTCGTTTGACTTTGGGACCTGAAGGGGACGGAGTTTTGGACCCAGATTACTTTGCGAGGCTCCTGACTACGGTAGCCGTAATGGTCCGACAATCCATCAAGCAGTGCGGCTTCATAGCTTACCAAAGTCGTACTAAAACGTTTTTTGACAGATTTTTGAGCTCCGTGTACCACATAAAATTGGTTCAAGGTCAGTAAGCACAACATGAATTCATACATAAGGCACACCGGATTGTAAGGCGCAGTGTCCCTTTTTGAGAAAATTAAAGGATTTTAAATGCACCTTATAGTGCGAAAAATGCAGTACTTTAAATATATTTTTATGCTGAACTTTTGTACTAACAGCAAAGGGTCTGAGTACATAGCTATTCTTCTATATATCTATAGTTAATCCAGTTACATTGTCATTTTATAAGCTGGACATGAGCCTGAGCAATCCTGCACAATGTTTTCTACACTGGAAACACCCATGTTCAAACAATGGTTTGTCAGAGTGACTGTGACTAAGCAGTGATCTAATCGTTTAAAGCACACATAGCTGGGCTAGGCAAAGAATCTCAAAGTGCAAGTTCTGCATAATTGGAACAAAGACAGTTTTGTATGGTTCCATTCAGTGTGACTCTGATTTTAATAGCATTTAAGGTTATTGAATAAATGTCCCACAGACCAAAGTGCGCTGAACAAAACTAGTCTGTCTGTACTTTTCTTTTATGATAACATACTTTTTTCATGCAAACTATCTTCAGCTGTATTATGTATTAATTTATTACACATTAATCTCTATATTGATTTGGAACTGAAATGCTTTAAAAAATATCAAACTATTTAATGAATCCAGTTTTTTAAATGCGTAAATTTCCTTTCACTAGTTTCGATCATGTTCTTTTTAGGCTTTGTGATGGTGTCAGTTTTGATCTCTGACACTGTTTTCTATTACATTCAGGTGGGTACACAGACCTGCTAAACCCATTTGTGCTTTCTGTCAGTGCTGCAAATTTACAGTTAAGAGGTTTTTGGTCAAAAGAAGGTTGTTATTTCCATCTGCAATAATTTATATTTGGCAGTAAGGCTCTGCTCTGGAAAAGCAGCAGCAGGACCCCTCTACAGAACAGATCAGGCATCAATAACTTGTGGCTCCTAGAGTTTCCAAAAGAAGAATGAGAAGCAGAATCCAGTCCCTCTCCTGTGGAACCAGCTCCCAGTGTGCACTCAGAGATGGACACCCTCTCTACTGTTAAGAGTGGTTTAAATGTTCTTTTTGGTTAAAGCTTATAGTTAGGACTGGATCGGGTTACCTTGAACCATCACTTAGTTGTGCTGCTGTCGGCTTAGACTGCTGGGGGACTTTCCCAGGATGCACTGAACATTTCTTCTCCTCTCACCTCTTTTCACTAGCATTGCATTTATTGTACAGCTATTGCATGTTACTAACTTTTGTCTGCTCTTTCCTGCAGTGTTTTTCTTTTTTCATTTTGTTTGTTGTGTGTGATCTCTCTATGCTCCTGTTTTTTTCCCGTCTCTTTCCCCTCAAACCCCAGCGGGTCGAGACAGATGGCTGCCCCTCCCCGAGCCTCGTTCTGCCAGAGGTTTCTTCCTCTTTAAAAGGAAGTTCATCCACATAGGTGATTGTTGCGATTGTCGGCTCTCCACTCAACTATTATTTGAAATTGAACTGAATCAAACTGAATGTATTTCTTTTTAAGTCTCTTATCTGTGTAAATTGCTGGACCCACATGTCCTGCCTCGTTCACTCAGGTCAGCAGACCAGATACTTTTACTCATTCTGAATAGACAACACAAACTCAGACATGACAGTTGCTTTTGCATTTGTGGCACGATTTTCCACTGCACATCTGGCAGACTTAAATCTAATTTAAAAATACACCTTTGCTCCCTAGCCTTCGTCCCAGTGTGAGATATTGACTGTGATTTTAAGTCACCTTTTAATTGCTGTGGCTCTTTTGTGTCTCCCTGTTGCTGCTTTAAAAGTGGCAAAAGTATTTTATAGGTAGTGAAAGAGGTTTGGTATGAATTGAACAGACAGGAAACAGATCATGACATTGAAAGCAGATTGCAAATCTGCATTAACTGTGGACAGGCTAAAGCGATTTAGATGAGATTTGCCAATTGGATCCATAGAGCGGTATCAGTAAAGCGATCGGGTAATGTAGGCTGATCCCAGCTGATCTGCTGTGATTTTCTGGACTTTGTAGCCTGCTTGAGCTAACCTTAGCTTGATTTGTGCTGCTCTCAGCAGCAGAGAAGTTTGAAAAAACAAAAAAGGCCCTTTGCCAAGTCCACAATTGACCCATCTACTGTATCGCTCTCATGTTGCAGACTCATCTAGAACAGTGGTCTAAAGTGAACAGAGACCCTTAAAGTAGTTCGGATCTAAACAAAGAAGTGGATGATGCATAGACACTGACAAACAATCTCTTGCGTTATTTAGAGAGCAGGACCTGGTTACATAATGTGCACACTTTGGTAAGGCATGTAATTGCAAGGCTCGATGCCCCAAAGTTGTTTTACAGCGATTTCATTTCCAGAAATCTGGTTTATTTATAGCAAGCCTGAAAAAAGTAAATGGTCTGTTTTCATGGTGGCTCGAGAGGTCAAGAAATACTCCAGGAAGTTATTTATAATTTGCTTTTAATGAAGTTGAATTTCTTTCATCACTTGTTTGTTACAAAAACAGTTCAATAT
Source organism: Oreochromis niloticus (assembly GCF_001858045.2). Classification (NCBI taxonomy): domain Eukaryota; kingdom Metazoa; phylum Chordata; class Actinopteri; order Cichliformes; family Cichlidae; genus Oreochromis; species Oreochromis niloticus. The sequence continues at coordinate 31,746,780 of NC_031977.2, forward strand.
TGCTCTTCATTAGATTCTACCAAGGGTTACTTTTTTGTTTCTCTCTGACTTCTCTTAATCTCTTTTACTGTCTTTTTCTCTCTGTTATTTTCTCTCTCCCCCCCTCTCTCTCACTCTCTAGTCATGTGATTTTGCTGTAGAGATGAGCAACAGGGCAGGAATCTGAGGTTCAGCCAACGCATTACATAAAGCTCCCTCCTTCTCCCCCAGTCGTTGCTAGAAAACAAACGTGAACCACTTCTTCTTCGGCTCGGCTAAAGTGAATGAACTCACTTCCTGAAGCCAGAGCAGGGAGTTTTTCATTAGGGAAAAAAAGAGAGAGAGGGGGAGAAGGATTGTTTCAGGAACAGACTGGATTCTCTGGTATTTAAGAACAGTCAGTATGTGAAGAAAAACATGCAAGTCTGTCTGAAGTGGGCTGCAATCAGCTGCTGCAGCCTGTTGTGTCTACAGACCGAAACATTCACATCCATGTCAAGACGGCAAGGCTTCCCGTCTTTAACTCCTGTTAGCGCTGAGCTGGCTGTTTGCCACAAGGACAGACAGCAAAGGTTTTGATTTATGGTCAGTTTCAGATTTTGCCTGTTGAAGTCATCACGACACAAACTGGATGCATCAGACGTGATTCTTCTTTAATTGTGTTTTTCATTTCATTGTAGAGCAAAAGGTCTTGAATCTGAAGCTCCCTGTGGCTTTGACAAAAAAAGGAGAAACTAAACTAAACTACAGTAACTTTCTATATTTTATAAGTGAGGTCTGGTACCAGAACTGTGCTGCGGCCCCATCAAGAGAGGTTTGTGTCTCCCCCTGTTCTCAAATCAGACAGAGCCACTGTGATTGTTCTGCAGATGGATTTTAGTTTCTTTTTTGCTTTTAACCTCCTAAGACTGGAACTCTTTCATTGCATGCATTTTCAGTTTCTCTTTGCTATTTGGGCTGATTGGGACCTGATGAATGTAAAAACAAAGAATTGCCTGATTTTTGTTTCTGAGAAAAATTAGATCAACATATGACGACATTCGCTTTAAATTTCGATAGAACAGTGGCAGTGTAGTGTCCTGGTAAGTGGATATCAGGCCCTTGTAGAGCAAAATTTAGTATTTTGCTCTAGACCAGCGGTCCCCAACCCCCGGGCCACGGACCGGTACCAGTCCGTGAGTTGTTTGGTACCGTGCCCACGAGAGTTGAGACACGGGTGTAAAATTTATTTTATGGTTTTCAGGGTTTTTATCGTTTTTTAGTGTTTTTTTGTTTATCGTTAACTCTGTTTCCCTGGGTCTTTTCCTGTGTGTTATGAATAAATCTTCTTTTTTTGGTACTGGTACAGGTCTTATTTTGTTGTATTTATGCGCGACACCTTAAAGGCCAGTCCGTGAAAATAGTGTTGGCCATAAACCGGTTTGTGGCACAGAAAAGGTTGGGGACCGCTGGTCTAGACAACCCAAAATGTGATGTTCACATATGTGGACGCCAAGACCTAGGAGGTCAAATTTAAAAAAAATATACATTTCAGTTATTTTTGCTTCAAATCTGCAAGAAAGACATATTATTAAAATGAAAAGTTAAAGTGTGTGAAATGATTTGTTGAACTGTTGATAGGCTCATTTCTACTCGGGCTGTGTCACCTTTACTGGGTTAGCATCAGGGTCAAATTCCGCTCTGATCCCAAAAGAGTTTAAAAAACCTGGAAGTTCGTCTTTGACTTTAACGCTCTCCTCTCTCTCTTTGCTTCTCCCTTCCACCCATTGTTGTCCTCCCCACCTTGCTGTCTCTCCTTTACCTCCCTCCTCCTCCTCTCTTTGTGTTTCTCTCCTTTTCTTCATTTTCTTATCGGCCCTCGGCCTCACCCCGCTGTCTGCGTTCTTTCTTCCTCTCTTTGTCTTTCTTCCTGTCTATTTTCTTTTTCCGCCTGTCTCTCTATCACCCCGTCTTTCTCTCCTGCCCAGCTGTTCTGACCCCGAGAGCTGGTGTTTGCAAACTTGACAGAGAGTGAATGTAGAGAACAAGACAATACGAGTAGACAGTTGTAGTTTTTCTATATGTGTCTATGTATTTATGCTTGAAATGCTTCGTGTGCAACAATAGGGGTGTGTCCATGTGCGTGTATGTATGTGTGTGTTCTTCAGTGTTGCGTAACCTCTGTGAGTGGGATGCTGTTTGCGTCCAGTGTTTATAAACTACTCCGCTCCAACAGCAATAACATTGTGAAATCAAACACACACACACACACACACACACACACACACGCACAGTCCTCTCGTAAATGACGGTAGGAGTCATTCAGCCTCCTCCTCGTCCATCCATCCTGCTGCAGTTGTGTAAAACAGTGACCGCTGGAGACAGCCGACTTCCTACAGCGAAAACAAAGATTTTGTTTGTTTTGTTTGGAGGAAATTGCAGTTTTGAATGTTTTAATGTCAGATAATCAGTTAAATTACTCTTAATGTGCACAATGGAACACCTAAATCTCCAGAGTTCTGCTTGAATGAAGCGTTCACGTCTATTCAAGCCTCAAATGAGGGATGTGATAGCTGAAAGACTCTCTAGATTTTATAGTAAATCGTAGAATGATTCTTTAAACGTAGATAAATTAGAACCAGATGAAAATATGTTGCGGGATAAAATGGGATGAGAGGGAATAAATCATTTTAAGGGGGGAATAAGGATAGGAGCAGCAAAAAACAACAAAAGTAGAATTCTTTAAAAATTCATCATCACACAGGAGACGTTAAAAATTCGTTTATGTACTATGATTGTTAACTGTGGGTCACGATGGCGGCAAAATCAAAGACTTAAACATCTATTCTAGTTATGTGTTTATAGGACCTTTTTTATTTTACAATGGCAGTAATGGTCTTTGCATATGTGCAAATTGGCATGTCAATTTAAAGACAAAACAATGATTTATTTTATGGTTTGGTTTATAGAAACTTTCCTCATAATTTTCCTAAAGATGTGCAAAAATTGCAAGGATATTTCCCAAAAGAAGTCAACATGGTGCTGCAGTGGCTTTTCCTGTTTCGGAATGAGTTCTTTCCACGCACTCTTGGCTTCCTCCCACTGTCAAAAGACATCCTCGTTAGGTTAGCTGGGTATTCGTAATTGGCTATAGGTGTAAATGGTTGTCTGTTTCGATGTGATTGGTGGGCTGTCCAGGGAATAAGCTCCAGCCCAACTACAACCCTGAATTGGATAAAATGAAGAAAATAAAAGGATGGGTTTCCAGAGTGAATTGTTTACTGTAACACTTTATTCCCTTGTTGTCTGAGCCGTCAGTCACTGTCAGCTGCAGATGTTCATGTTGTTTTTTCTGTGTCTCACAGAAATGTAGCGTGTGTGTTGGTGTGATCGGCGGACCATCATGCACCTCTTCTTGCTGCTGATCCTTCAAGCTACAGCAGCCATCGGACAGATTGATCCCGGTACACAGGAAAACACACACAAACCCCATTTTACCCCATCTTGATTTTAAATCTAAATTCATCCTCTGCAACGAGCCAATTTAAACAGTTACAACTCAGTAAAATGTTTCATTTGTAAAGGTCTAAAACCCGTCCTTGCAAAACACATAAAAATAAAATTGTGAATGTGTTTTTCCAGCACACTGTCGCTACCCCTTGGGCATGGAGGATGGACGGATCAAAGATGATGCGCTCAAAGCATCCAGCCAATGGCATGAAACAACAGGACCACAGTACGCCAGGTCAGTGTGGCTTAAACATTAAGTCGACTGGTTTTAAAAAAGTGTCTTTTATTGTTTTTAACTCTTGAGTAAAGAAAAAAAGAAAAACCTGAAATGGAATTGTGGGATACAAAATTGATTAAATATGCCTTAGAATGAAGACAAATGAAAATTTGAAGATTTTAGAACTCTATCTTTTGGTTAAACTTGTGCAAGTGTGTTTTATCTGTTTGTGTGTGTGTCCAGGTTGAATCGTGAGGAGGGACACGGCGCCTGGTGTCCTGCAGCGCAGCCATCAGTCAGTCAGTACCTCGAGGTTTGTGTCTGACGCGTGCTCAGTCATGTCCGGGTACCTGCTTTTGTTTGAATGTTACAAAGTGATCTCTGGGTATTTTCAGTTAGATGACAGATATCCTCAAAATCTACATCAAGTCCAGTGTTATGTGGCTAAGTTCTACTCCTTAAGTAAGAAGGTGTCGTGCATGCAGGACAAAGTGGCGCTGCGCAGTCAGTGTAACATGAGAACGTGTGAAAAGATCACAGTGGATCAGAATCTGAGGTTTCAGAGTGTAACACAATATTTAAGTGCTTTGCAAAGCAGCTAAATTCAGTACATTCTGATTTAAAGGTGAAGTCTGTGTATGGTCTACAAAGTTATTCTTTGGATAAATCTAGAAGCTCATGTGTTACCCAGAGAAGGCTGTTTTCTTACAAACTGGCATATAAACCTAAATCTGTGTATAACAGCTGACTTGTGGGAGGAGTGAAACACAAAGAAATACGTAGCTTCAGAAGTGAGAGATCTTTTAATAAAGTTGGTGGTATCGATACTGCGCCACGTGTGAATGCTGCAATGTGAAGCTGTAGGTATTTAAATATCAAAGGAGAGAATCTCAGTCACAGTCATCTGTGGACAACAAAGACTGTGGATAATCCTCAGTGGCACATGAGCTGCATATTTATGTGATTCAGACAGTCTTACACTTCACATCTGTTTAAGTCGCTTTAATATCTGTATATTGACATACATTTAATATGTTAAAATGAGAAAAGTAATTAAAAAAATCTAAAACCTGAAAATAATTTTGTGATGTTGCAGAGCTTTTTGTGTGCACACTGTTGTAAAGGCACACAGAGCATCTTTAGTTTTTACAGTTTTCTTTATGGGCCGATTTCTGTAGAAATGCAACTAAAATCCTGAGACACTGCAAACACTCAGCTCACGATAAAAACCAACTTTGAAGCCTGTTATAGGTCTCTGACTTGAATGCATTTCGTATTTGGAAGCTGCATGCCTCTTGACATTAAAATTGCAGGATTAACAACCAGATGTGTGGATGGCTCAGCTCTATACTTTTGGGGTGAACCATTTTCCCACATTAATGATACAATATTATCTTTAAATGCAGCCTTTGGTTTTTAGGTTACTCGCATGTTACATGATTTGACCGAAAGCCTTTTGCTGGAATTTTCTTTTTAGGTGGATCTGGGCAGACTCACCTTTCTGACGGTTATTGGTACTCAGGGACGATATATCAGGAACTCTGGGAATGAGTTTGCCCGAGAGTATCGCGTAAACTACAGCAGGGACGGCAAGCTGTGGAAGTCCTGGAGGAATCGGCAGGGGAACGAGGTGAGTGACCCAAATATCTGACTGCAGAGGTTTAACAAACATGACTTGATGAGAGGAGAGAGGAAACAGAGTGAAAAATGGGACATGAGAAGGGTCTGAGCCAAAGGAAGAATAGGAGAAAATACGTGAGGACTGATGGAGGGAAGAGTGGAGAAAGAGGAAGAAAAAACAGGATTTCTTTCCACTCGTTTTTCACTCTAAGCTGCTTCTGGTCATTCATATTCATATCAGAGGAAATTACATTTACACACCAGCTTCCTGTTGGCATTCAAGGTCCCCGGCGGCTACACAACACTGTTAGAACAATTTAAAACACCAGAATCATGTTTTTGATCTGAGGCTCCTCCCTCACATTCACATGGGGAACTTCCCAGAGTCTGTGCAGATTTCTGGTTATTTTGTGCCCAGCAGCACAGAGATTCACATTCCAAATTTCTCAGGGTGCTTTTTTCACTTTAGGAAATGAAGCCCGGAAACATCCGCTGGGGAGTAACTGATTCATGCCGTCAGTTGTTCAGCAGAGCAGAAACTCTCAAGCTTGTCTTCTTTGCTTTGAATGTTCGGCTGCTTATTTCTACACGTGCAGTTGTGCAGGGGCACTGTGTGAGAGGCAGTGAATATTCAAAAAATATACATTATTTTCTTGTGAACATAAATTTGGGATCATCCTCGCCGTCCTTTTGCATCTATTTGTGATTGTTTTCGTGTTTTTGTCACTTTGTTCGATCATTCTGGTCATTTAGGGTGTGTTTGCGGTCATTTTGTATTTGTTTAGCATAGCTTTTCTTGTCTTTTTAAAGAAATTTTCCTGCATCATTATAATAATGTTGGTCCAGGATCTACGTTGCAACTGACCAATCAGCTTTCAGTTTGCACTGGCCAAGAAGTTAGTTAATGATTTTAAAAGTATCACTAGCAAACCTACATGAGCAACAGCAACAGCATTGGCTAACAGCAAAGCTAACTTGATAATATTTTTATTAGATTGTATAAATTAATAAAGAAAACACAGAGTTTCATATAAACATAGCCTTTTTTTTTCTTTTTTACCCCATAATACAAAGCTGTGACATCACAACAATGTGACTGGTCACTTTCAATGTTGATCCTGGACACACATTGTTATGATGCAGAAAAAACACCAACACAGGGATATCAGATGCACGGATAGTTGGTCGCCGCCCCTCCCTGATCTTGATTTTGTCAGTGGTCTCTTCCTGTTAAAAGGGAGTTCTTCCTCCCACTATTGCCAAGCGCTGCTCATAGCAGGTTGTTTGCTCACTGGGGCTCTCTCTCTAATATTGCAGCATATTTAACTCCCTATTGTCAGGCACAAACTTTCCTCTAGACACCATCACAGTGGATTTTATATCAAGCAATCAAAATGTGACTGAAATGCAGACCTTCAAGTCTAAATCAAGGGATTTAACAAAAGTAGCACAAAACCTATAAAAGTGGCTAGATAGCAACGTTTCTACTAGCTCTTTAATCAGCCCATTCTCACTCCCGACGTGTAATATACCGACAATTTGTCACATCCCGAGGTGTTCTATGGGAATGCGAAAGGTGACCTTCTGCTTTCCTATGCTACGCGCTGGGTTGTGGATGAAATCGAATAGAATGACGCTCCCGCGGTAACAGATGTTCCAGCCGTGTATTCCAGCCCTAACCCTATCCTTATCCCTAATCTTAACCAACACCCTAATCGTGTTAGATAGTGTTTTCCAAAGCGATTTAAGTAAAATAAACATAAATGTGTGCATTCATTCCAACGGTTCTCATTTTCCGAACTCGTAATAAAGCGTTGGGTGGCTGAAAGCGTAACATACTGGCTATTTGTCACCTGGTATAAAATGTTACGCTTTGGGAGTGGGAACGTGTTGCTTTAATAGATTTATTGTTTGTTTGTTTTTTCAGCCTAAAAATTCCCTCCTTCACTTGCACCAATGTCTCTTTGGGAGTTCCAATGCACACCTTCCAAATACAAGTTCAACACTTGGAATCAACTCCAGATCTCTTGTCTGGTTCGTTTATCACGGAATAATGAGGGCGCAGGCCTCACCTGGCCAGGACACTGTTTGTCAAGGAATTATCTGAAAATCAGTGGACTGTATAAAGATGGCTATAAAGTCAAAACATATCACATGACAACTTGTAACAACGCTATTAACATATTGATTGAACAGATGCTCCAGGGGTTTAATCTTTCTGTACTCCTGGTGTGATGGTCTTGTTTGTATCCCTGATATCTGTGTATAGATTATTGAGGGAAACAAAGATGCCTACAACTCTGTCATAAAGGACCTCCGCCCCCCGATCGTCACCCGCTACGTCCGGCTGCTCCCCGTGACCAGACTGTCCACCACCATCTGCATGAGAGTGGAGCTATACGGCTGTTCATGGGACGGTAGGACACATAAACACACAGTTTCCTTGTTAATGTGTGTTTTCTTCAGCTCAACTGCCATTAGAGACTGTTTACGCTTCCTCAGAGACAAGTAAACCTCTTCATGTAAACATGTCAACATAAAAGCTTTTAATGTCCATAAACAACCGTTTTTCATCCACAAGCAACACTTTTATTTAACAAACACTGCTGTTTATCAGATCCTTATATTGAGCAAAAACAGGAATTTGAATGATATGAGTGCGATCCTCACACTGTTGTCATGAAGGTTGAAAGTTTGCTGTTCTGAGTGCAGCTGTGGGATCTTATTGTGGTGAGATAACAGTAAAATGGGATGAACTGCACCTTTAACTTTCCACTCCTCCTGGTTTCAGATGGGCTGATATCCTACAGCGCTCCAGAGGGTCAGCGCATGCAGCCGCCGGGTTATCCCATCGCCAACCTCAATGACTCCACATATGATGGAGTACACGAAAGGGGGTGGGTCTCTCTTTGCTGCACTCGTACTCACATCACATGTCAGCGTTTCCTGTTTACTGACTGCTTTGTCATCCAATAGGAAGCTTTTCGGGGGCCTGGGTCAGCTGACGGATGGCGTGATTGGCCAAGATGACTTCACACGGACCCACGAGTACAGCGTGTGGCCTGGCTACGACTACCTGGGCTGGAAGAACGACTCGCTGGAACACGTGGAGATGGAGTTTGTGTTCGACAGGCAGAGAAACTTCACCTCGATGAAGGTTTTTCATTTTTGCTTCCTCTACCTCATCAGTACTATGAACTCACCACAAACTGTGTCATAGCAGTAGAGGTTGACAGCACTTTTACATTTGCTTTTGCAATTACCAGACTTACTCAGAGTCTAAAAGTTGCCTTTCAGATCCAGTGTCAGGTTTCTCTAGTTTGCTCGGCACCATGTCAGCGTCAGCCTAGGCTGATGGCAATGGACATGTTTAAACATCTTTGTGAGGACAGAAAATTGCATGTTACTGTACTTGTGGGGGCCAGCAGTCACTTATGGGGACAAAATGCCCGTCCCCACAAGTTTGAAGGCACTTTTGAGATTCAGAATGTGGTTTTAGTGTCAGGATTACAATTAGGTTATGGTTAGGTTTAGGCTGAGGGTTAGGGTTAGGCATTCATTTTTGATGGTTAGGCTTAGGGTAAGTGGCTAGGGAAAGCATTATGTCAATGAGATGTCCTCACTAAGATATGAAAACGAGTGTATGTGTGTGTGTGTGTATGTGTGTGTAAAAATATTGAACAATGTGTTATAAGTGATCGAAGCTTCCAGGCAGCAGCATTTATTAGTGCAAACCCAAGTGGGAGCTTGGTTTGTGTTTTAACTTCTTCCTAACAAAAGTAACTTAATTTTGTACGTCTTAAGGAGCATGCACAGTATTGTCATGTAATAAAAGAGACTGAAAAGTATTTTCTGCCTACCTGTATATCTGGTCAAGCTTTTTAACCAGTTGCTTACAGCTCTCCTTCATCACTGTGCAACTGATGTAACTGCAAACGTACTTTCCATCCAGCATTTGCTTTTCCTGTAATATGGAGTGCAGCCAGCAAGTGCTCCAGCAATGCTCAGTGGAGTCATGTGTTTACTTTTAAGTCACGCATCAGCAGCTGCTAGCATCTCCTCCTACTGTGCCATCGTTGCCACTTTGTCTGAGTCCATTATAAATGAGCTTTAGATCCCTGTGGAACTCCCTCACGCTTTACAAACAATAGCAGATGTTCTGCTACTTACTCTTATTTTCATTCTCCATCCAGGTCCATAGTAACAACATGTTCTCCCGCGATGTGAAGATCTTCTCCTCGGTCTCCTGTTGGTTTAAGCCCCACTTTGTATGGGAGGCGGAGCCTGTGGAGTTCAGGACGGTGCTGGATGACCGGAATCCGAGTGCTCGCTACGTCACCGTGGATCTGAACCACCGCACTGCTAAATCCCTCCGCTGCCGCTTTTACTTTGCTGACGTCTGGATGATGTTCAGTGAGATTTCCTTTCAGTCAGGTAACAAACACACGCATGTGCAAACGAAAGTGCAGAACAGTAAAAAAGGAAAAATAAGTAACTTCCTGGTTTTTGTTTTTCAGTGGACACGATATTCCTGACCCAGATGACATCTCCTCTACCCACTCAGGACACCATCACAACACCTGCACAGAAGATAGGTGTGACAATTAATTGTTTCACTTTAAAGACAGACAGTTTTAAAGTCGCCACTTCAAAACTGCGACAGATAGAGGGCGCTGTTTTGTCAGTTTGTGCTCAGGTCAATTTTTTTGCCTTCTTCTTAATTTTTGAGGACATATATCTTTTTTAGCATTTCTGTCATACTTAGTGGAGCCCACTAACAAATGGATTTGCAGAAACAAATGATAACATCTTTGGTATATGGTATTCTAATCTTTCTTCTCAGCCGCTGCTCCATCAGCTAGTGTCACACCAGATGATGGGAAAACACCCATCCTTATCGGCTGCCTGGTAACCATCATCCTTTTGTTGGTCATCATCATCTTCCTCATCCTATGGTGTCAGTACGTTTGCAAGGTATTAGAGAAGGTGAGGATACAAATAAATGATAAACATTTGTTTTTTTGAGTGGAAGTGAGGGTTTCTTAATAAAGTGCCTTTATTTTGTTATCTTCCTGTCATGTCCGTTGGTGTTAAAGATGCTGTAATCACGTAATCGCTTTAGGTTTTAAAAAATGTTCCTGTAAACAGCTGCAATGCAAACCGTTTCCTACGGGGCGATCGTGGCTCAACAGTTGGCAGTTCGACTTGTAATCGGAAGGTTGCCGATTCGAGCCCCGGCTCTGACAGTCTCGGTCGTTGTGTCCTTGGGCAAGACACTTCACCCGTTGCCTACTGGTGGTGGTCAGAGAGCCCGGTGGCGCCAGTGTCCGGCAGCCTCGCCTCTGTCAATGTGCCCCAGGGCAGCTGTGGCTACAATGTTGGCTTGCCATCACCAGTGGGTGGATGACTGTATGTAGTGTAAAGGACTTAGTCCATAGGGACTATGTAAAGTGCTATACAAATACAGGCCATAATAGATGTCCAGCAGGAGGTCCCTGGTTCCATTTTAGGGTCTTTACATCATCTCACAAATTTATTTTGATTTTCAAAAAGAGGTTAAAAGCTGCAGGTTACAAACTCAAGTGGGAGATATTTATTTTTCTTTTTAGGAAATAAGATTATTGTTTATGTATGTGGCTGAATCAGGACTATTAAGCATTAAATCTGATTAAAGAACAAATGAGAATGAACTGACTGACTCTGTACAGGTATCTTTGTTTCTTTGATTCAAACTATTTTTTTTCTTTCTTCCATCTTAATCTAGGGTCCACGTCGGATTCTTGATGAGGAGGTGACGGTCCGGCTGTCGTCCTGCAGTGACACCATCATATTACAGACTCCACCTGTGCCCCCGCGCTCTGGACGCGCCCCGACTGGTACTCTTCTTTTACTTGTATCATTTAAAACATGCCTTTGATTGCCATTATTATTCATGCAGAAAAGATTAGGTGAAATTTGTAGGGGAGATATTTTAAAGAAAATCTCTCTACATACACCTTTAGCATTATTTATCCTTGACTGATTCCTGCTGTTTTCCTCAGGTCCCGTGAACGCTGACCCTCACTACGAGAGAATTTTCCTGTTGGACCCTCAGTACCAGAACCCAGCGGTGCTGAGAAACAAGCTTCCAGAGTTGTCACAGAGCGCAGAAGCATCTGGTAAACACCTTCAACGATGAAGTCGATGCAGGCGTTCATTTAAGAATTAGTGAAAAAGACACAAGTTGACAAATAGCAGAAAGTCCTTTGAACGCTGCGTCATGATGTTTGTATTTGAGTGACCGCTTCATAACCGTGTGTTTAGGTTTGCAGTAGGAATTTGTGTTAAGAATCATTGATGCCTCAGAGATGTTCCAGATCTATCCATTATGACATGATTAATCACAGCTGTAGATGAAAAAGGTCGAAAGCCTTTCAATAAGAGAGACTGCTGCCTCCTGGTGGCGATGTCTGTAATTTCAAACAAACTCTACAAACTTCAAGCATCCATCAAAGTTCTGATCTTCTGTCACTCATTAACAGCTCCTCAACCTGTTTCTCTCCATTTACTTCAGAACATGTTAAATAAGCTCGTTTTTCTCCTTTTTCTCTCTATTTAAGTTTCCCTGATGAAGTTGAACATGCATGCTCATTCATACTTATTCTGCAGTGCTTCTCTCCTTTTTCTCTCGGCTCTCTGCGCCTCTTTTCCAAGTTTCCTCTTCTTCCAGCTCTCCTCCTTGGTAATCCTCTCTATGACCTCCTTCTGCTGACTTCCTGTCATATGACATCAGGATGGCTTCGTGGTAAGAGTTGAAAGGTGTGACTTCATGCAGTTAATCAGATCACGTATACTTAAGTGAAATCAAGTGAAGATTGGAAACTGCATTTTATTTTATTTTTATTTTTCAATTCTTTTCCCTTCTATGAATCATCTTATGACCTCTCATGACCTACTGGAGGGGACCTAACCCTGAGAGGTTGGGATATCCTGGATTGAAAAAACTTCTGTAAAAAACAATTTCAAACTAGTAAAACTTCAGTCAGCAAGTAGAATAATGGTACTAGTAAAATGATAAAGAAGTACTGCTTTTACTTTGGATAGAAAACTAGAAATTGCCAGTAATTTAACTTTTGTACTATAATGTTGTGCTGTTGGTACTTTTCAGTAAGCTTCACTTCAGTTTTTTTTTAATTAGACATTAATTAAACAAGCACTTGTCTTTCCAACAGCATGTGGAGGTGGCTACGCTGAGCCAGACATCACCCAGTGCACGCCGCACCAGTGTTTCCATAGCAATGCGCCACACTACGCTGAGACGGACATCGTGCGGCTGCAGGGCGTCACTGGCAGCAATATGTACGCCGTCCCTGCCCTCACCGTGGACTCTCTCACCAGGAAGGACATCTCCGCTGCCGAGTTTCCTCGGCAACAGCTGATCTTCAGGGAGAAGCTGGGGGAGGGCCAGTTTGGCGAGGTGAGATTGTGGGAGGTTTCGTGGGCTGCAAAGTTATCCTGGAAAAATCTTATTTCATCCCTATTTCATCTTCTTCCCTGGCAGGTCCACCTGTGTGAGGCGGAGGGACTCCCAGAATTTCTTGGGGAAGGCTCGCCCCTCCCTGACCGAGACGGTCACTCTGTGCTTGTGGCTGTTAAACAGCTGAGGGCCGACGCTACCAGCCAAGCCAGGTACTCTTTATGAGTGTGTATATGAAACAGAGAGCGATTACGTCAAACTATATCAATCTGGAGCTGAGGTGGTCAAAGGTTCATCCCCTGGAGAGCATATATTGGTTAAAATCAGTGTATTCATTACTTTAATGTGTTCATATGATGAGAATTTTTTACTATTTATATACTAAAAACAAAAATATAGTCCATAACTAGTCAAATGAATAACGTGCAGGACAGAAAGCTCCAAACTGCATTTCCTGGTTGACTAATTTTTGCACAGAAAGCCCTCCTACACACAAATGCAGACCACATTTGTCTTTAAAAGACTGTTATTTGAAGTGAGAGCAGTACTTGACTCCGTAGATGAGAATGTATTAGGATAAACTGGTGTAAGAGCTTCAAGGGATGTGCAGGAACAAATAAGATCTGTGCATCAGGCTTCACTGTAACACTGAGGAAGAGATACTTGTAGTTGGTTCCTCTGAGTTGATGAACAGATCTGAAAATGCTTCGTCTCCTTTATCTGTCCGTCGATCAGGAACGACTTCCTGAAGGAAATAAAGATTATGTCTCGTCTGAATGACCCCAACATCATCCGACTGCTGTGTGTGTGTGTGTCGTCCGACCCACTGTGCATGGTTACTGAGTACATGGAGAACGGAGACCTCAACATGTTCCTGTCGCAGCGGGAGATCGAGAGCACTCTAACACATGCCAACAACATCCCTTCAGTCAGGTTAAACATGCACACAGTTTACACAGGTCATACATGAAAACAATCGACCGTCAGGTTTCTAAACTATCTTGTTAGTGCACTTTTGATTCTCACCACTTTTAATCTCTTCCTGCTTCTCCATGTCAGCCTGTCTGACCTCCTCCATATGGCGGTGCAGATCTCATCAGGGATGAAGTACTTGGCATCTCTGAACTTTGTGCACCGTGACCTGGCCACAAGAAACTGCCTGCTGGACCGCCGCCTCACCATCAAGATTGCCGACTTCGGCATGAGCCGAAACCTGTACAGCAGCGACTACTACCGTATCCAGGGCCGGGCGGTGCTGCCTATACGATGGATGGCCTGGGAGAGCATCTTGCTGGTAAGGTTTGGAGGAAGGGAGTTGATTTAGGATAGGATCTTTATTTTCCTCCTTTTAGACTGTACACCTCTGTCAATGGTTACTTTTTGATGGAAGTTCTGCAGTTATTCTGCTGCTACATTAAAAATCTTCAGATGCTTTACGAATATTATACTTTCCTCTTTATTACGTTGTGCAAACAATAGTTCCACTGCAGGCAGACAGAAGAGCCGATATTCCTTGAAAAGTTCCTTTTTGTACCTTTAAACTTGAAACTTATTTGTACATTAATTCTGTCTTGTAAAAATGAGTGTGGGTGTATATTGTAGTTTCAATAATGTTGTGAAAATAATCTAAAAAAATGTATTTTGGGGGGATTATACATGACCTGAATGTGGTTCCAAGTTGAAGCTTTTGTCTTTTGTAACAACAAATTTACAAATTCTTCACTTGGCTCCAAACGTGCCACTGAGAGCTGCTGTCATATGAGATAAGTTGATACGTTTTCACAGGATTCTGTCTGTGAAAAACTAAGCACTAATCATGATTCAGTAGCTTGAAGAACCATCTTTAGCAGAAATAACTGAAGGTAATCTTTTGCTTTATGACTTTATTAGTCTAATATAATTGTGGAGGAATTTTAGCCCACTGTTCTATTTCCTAGGGGTTTTTCTTTTCCAAACTGGCAAAACATCTGCTGGTAAATAGGTGGTCAGATTTGCTGATTATGCTACCTAGCCCCCTTAACCCCCAATACTTCATACACACTGCTAGCCAAGCCAGACTCTATGCAATCCTATAAATAATCTTTTTCAAATGACTGGTAGTCAATAAATGTTAGAGTCTTTAATATTCAAAAGAAGAAGAACTAAAAGTTCAGAGTTAATGTTCAGAAGTGTATATAGGCTTAAAATTGTATTCAAACCCTGGGGAAATTTGCCTACATCAGTTCAGTGACTTATCAAAAACATGTAGGTTCCCCTCACATGTCTCCTTTTTCAAAAATGGACATACCCGCTACTCCTCCACATCGAAAGGAGCCAGTTGAGGTGGTTCGGGCATCTGACAAGGATGCCTCCTGGGTGAGGCGTTCCGGGCACGTCCCACCAGGAGGAGGCCCCGGGGCAGACCCAGGACATGCTGGAGACATTATATCTCTTGGCTGGGCTGGGAAACCTTGGTGTTCCCCTGAATAAGCTGGAGGAGGTGGCTGGGGAGAGGGAGTTCTGGGCTTCTCTGCTTAGGCTGCTGCACCCGTGACTGGCATACACCCCCACCCCCACCCCCCAAAAAAACCAGAAAAAAAAATCTGCTCAGTGTTTCACTAAAGGAAGTTTAGCTAAGGGAACAAAGTTCTTCAAAAGCTTCCTGCCCTCCAGGGGAAGCACCAGTAGCGGTTTGCACCCTAAAACAATGAAACATCTTTTTTGCTGCAGTGTTTTCTTTGAATAACTTTCCTGTTCTGCATTATGAATGTGGTTGCATAAGTTTAATGTCTTTTGCAGCTGTAAAGTTAAGCGAAAAAACAATGGATCCAAGCTGACCCAAACCAGGTCTAAAGCAGAAGCTTTTTATCATACGTTTTTATCGTATCATATTTTTTTGTAAGTCTCACAAAGCATCAGAGTCAACATTTCATCAGCAGCTGTCTTCAGAGAGTTAATGAAAATAAGAAAAAGTATTTTAAAGTTGGAGTATTAAACTTTCAGATGTAATTATTCTCCTCAGGGGAAGTTCACCACCGCCAGTGACGTGTGGGCCTTTGGAGTCACCCTGTGGGAGATCTTCACTCTGTGTAAGGAGCAGCCCTACAGCCTGCTGTCTGATGAACAGGTCATAGAGAACACTGGCGAGTTCTTCAGGAACCAGGGCAGACAGGTGAGACGAAACACAGTCAGAGATTATTGACCTTCTGTCACTGGGTCAAATCATTTTGCCCACCTGAGACTAAAACTGCAAACATTTATTTTAATTGCAACTGGATCCAAGGCAGCTCATAGCAGTCTTTACAAACCTGGAAATCAGAACCCTCGTAAGTGCCTGCAGGATAAATTTGAGGGGCTACTAAACCTGACTCAACATTTGTCTTTTTTAACAAATCACTCGAATCTCTCATCACTCTAATTCTCCTGTGTCCCTCACTAGATCTTCCTCTATGCTCCTCCACTCTGCCCACCTTCTCTCTTTGAGCTGATGATGCGTTGCTGGAGTCGCGATATCCCTGACCGACCCACCTTCGAGGGACTTTACCAAGCCCTGAAGCCCCACGTCAACCAGTGAGTCAAGGCCGCTGGGATCTGCCAGTTGGGATTTCTGTGGCGGTGGGACTCTTATAAGAAGACAGACTGACACAAGAGCACAGAGGACTGGAATTACAGTGCGGAGGGATTATTGGTTTGCTTCACGGCACTAGCGACTCCCTTCTCTGAAAGACCAGGTGATGATGGAGGGAGACATGACTAGTCAGCTCAGAGGACAAAATATCACAAGCTTCAGACCTTTTGGTCCATAGTGAACAAACCATTGGCAGTTTCATAGCTTCTTCTGTTTTTTTACAGCCGCTTTACCCCAAGCCTTTTGACTTGTTTGTGCCAAAAGTTGCCTTAAACCATTTGTTTCCTTCTCTTTGACTTTTAGAGATGACAAAAAACTGGATAGTCCTGGTAGTTCCTCCTTTCCCTGTGGGTTTTTATCATTATTATTATTATTATTATTATTATTATTGTAAAGCACTGTGTCTGTGTCTCTCAGTTATTCGTGTTCATATATTAATCCACACTGGAGCTAGGGCTATAGGGTCAGATTTTAGTGTAGGATTTTATTTTTTAGATTTTTATTCTATTTTATAATTTTGTTGTTTTGTGGAGTTTCACAATTGTTGGTCTTTTTTTTTGTGGATATGAATGTTGGTCAGCTGAGGTTCACGTCGCGGTGCCAAGAAGCTGAAGAAACCTGTGTGGCTCACAGACTGAAAATCAGTCGGTGGGTATCTGTGGGAAATTTTGAAAAAAAAGAACTTAAAGCACATTCAAGCCACATGAGAAAAAACTGAATCATGCCACTTTTGTTCCCAAAGAGACAAAAAAGTGTTGAAATGTAATTTTAAAATAAAAAAAGAATTGTAAACGTCTTTGTGAAGATGGGCATGACGGTCAAAATTTATGATCCTTTTATTCAAAGTGCCTGGCATATGTAGCAAAATCGGTACCAGAGGGAAAGGTTAGGGACGCCTGAACCTCAGATGCTGGTCACAGGGAGATTAACCAAGTATCGAATACCAAGGTGTTGCTTAACCTGTCGGTGTTTGTCTTTGGGGACCTGCAAAATATACATTTTGTGGATAAAAAAATCAAAAAGCATACCTGATTTAAACGTGGGCACCACCAGGAGCGTGGTCGGAGTTTAGTGCACACCAGCATGCAAAACATTAAAAAAGCAGGATTTTCACTCAGCACTTGGTTTGTCCTCTCAAAATGGAATTCAGGTTCATTGGTCACACACGTCAGTGACACACAAATGCAAATCTGATAGTTGGGAGCCCTGCTTAGGCAGACCACCTGAGATTTAAAACAGGTATCCTTTTTGATTTTTGATGGGCATTGTGGAACTTTATGAATGCACCTTGCGTATCTCCTTATTTGAACTCACAAAGCTGAAGGTGTTAAGCTCTGCTCTGCCTTCATTTAGTCAGTTTTAATCACAGAAATAAACTACAGTAATACTTACTGCATTGCTGCACATGTAGATGTCTCACCATATGATATGTCTAGTCTTCTGTAGTCTGAATTTGCTAGGATTTGAACTCCGGTACAGTAGCCTATCAGTCCATATCAAGACAGGAGTTGAGTAAGTCAAGACAAGGCATTTTGTCTTGACTTAATGTACCATCTACATTTGGGGCTGTGAGTTCCCAAACTACTGCGTTAGAACAAGGTTCACTGATCAGTGAAAGCTGATAGACTGTGGGCAAATGGAGGCCTTACACCAAGGCTGGATTTCCAACTAGGCAAAGCAGGAAACTGGGAAAAAGCCATTTGTCTGTCACCACTGGTTTTAGCTAAAAAATGTCTTAAGTGCTTCCAACACTGAGCAGGTATTTAACCAAAGAGTTCCCTGCAATAATAGTTCATTTTCTGACCCTGTGTAGTGGAATAACCCTGTGGCAGATTGTACCATTTTAGTTTAGTTTGTCCGTAAGCGGAGCCTGTTCCTGAAGTTATATTTAATCAAATGTAGGTGTAAAGATTAATGTTTCGGCTCAGAGGATCTGGTTATATGGTTCATATTCAGAGGAGCGCTGGTCGGGAGATCAGTGTTAGATATCAGTGTATGTTTTACATGGGGGCCACTTGACAGGTTAATGCATCAGAGAAGTCACTGCATTAGTCATCCAATCACTGCTGCACCTTTACTGAAACAACCATAAAGATTTTTATGTTTAAAAAGCAGTTAATTCATTCTGACTTTGTTTTGCATAGCATTCAGATGAGTCTCGTTTACAGAACTAATGCTGGATCGATGCAGACTGTAGACTGGATTTATTGTTCTTCTGTCAGGATGTCTTAGGAGTAATAAACTTTTAACAAAAAAATCCCAAAACAAAACAATAAATGTTTCATGTCCAAATGTTTCATGATGATTTCAGCTTCAGCCAAAACTGACAAACGATACGAGCGTTGGATTTTCATGATTCTCTGTCTCATCTTCAAAGTGTTGGCATTAACTTTAATTAAGTATCAGTCCTCAACTTCCTTCTTGCAAGATTAAAAATTTATAACTGATAAGGAAGTTCATGTTGACAGTGCAACGATTTAAGCGAACAGTTACAGATATAAACCATACAGATTCATAGAGATAGGTGACCATAGCCACCCTAAAGTGAGTAATTTGCACAACCTGACAAGGGAGGGATGGATTTGACTATAAAACTGAGGGATGGTCATAAGGAAGGCTCATTTGCATAGGCAAAGCATACCCTGCTTTAAGTCCAGTTAACTCTAAATGAACCGTAGTTTACAAAATAAAATTTGTGCTGAATTAGGTCAGACTAGAAACTATTGAATAAGACTATAAACTACCTAGGAAAGTCTTTACTTCACAAATGAAGTTAGCTGAAGAGAGATTCCCATAGACTTCTGTACAATCAGACTCTTTTTGCCACCAGTGGAGTTTCCTCTGGCTGGCGATTAGAGAAATGGGAGGTTTGAGGTACTTCTGTGTTCTGTGCCTCATTTTTCAGACACAGAGACTCTTTCTGTCTTTTCTACAGTCTGTGGATGGCAGCGAACACTGCAGCCTTTTGACTAACTAACTCAAGTGACGCTGATAGTGGCTATCATGTTAGTAGTAGCAAGAGCCGCTCTGTCCCCATGCTTCCTGCACCATCCATTTTAACATGACTCAATAAACTTCTGATGTGTCTTTTTCAGAGTTCTTGTCTAATGTATAAAGGTGGTAAATCATAATTTAATGTCTGTTTTTTTACTGTTTAGGTCACTCAGTTAATGTCAGTGTGTATTATTTGTATGCAGTACACATTTGCAGTATTTTAAATCCTCCCTGAGAACAAATCGTATAAAAGGAAAAATGGCGCAAACGGAGAAAGACCAAACATGTAGATTTTTGAGTACATTTTTCTGTGTTTTGTTGTTGTTACAGTAGTGTTTTGTTATCTGTACTGTATCTTACATTTCTTTCAGTGTGTTTGTGCGAGTGTTTAAGAGAAAGTGAGATACCGAGTGAGTCTTTTCAACATTCCCTTGAGCACTGGGAGCTAGTTGAGGTTAAAGTGGTTAACTGGATTTGCTCGGTTGTGCCAAATTATGTTAACTGAGCAAAAGAGGGAGTTGGTTTTTTTGTTGTTGTTGTTGTTGTTTTCAAGGCAAGAGGAAAAGATGGACAGAAGGAAACCACTAAACTCAATCTCCCAGAGTCCTTTGCTACAGTGAGCCTGTGTATTTTGTTTTGGTTCCATTAGAGAAATCTTTTAGTTTGATAGTGTACAGTATAATTGGTCTATAATATCTCAGTGTGTGAATGCAGATTAGGTGTGGTAATTTTTATTAGTAATTAATTGTCTATCTGAATTTATAGCTATTTGTGTTTGTTTCCCCCTTTTTTTTACACAGGATTTCAGCATTTATGGACATTTTTCTGAACAAGATGTTCTGTTTTGTTTTCCTGTTGTGTTCACAGTAATTTCTCATCCACACTGTTTAATCTTTGTCCCATCTTCAGTATGTTTCAGACACATATTGTACATAGGCTAGTAGCTGTTTATATTAATATATTGGGAGGAGGAAACTTCTTCTCTGGTCCCAACTGGTTTTCACTCTGTACTCTATCTCACTTTGGTTTGTTTTCCTATAATAAACAGTAAATGTGTCAAAGATGTTTTTTTTTCTTTTGTCTTTGTTTATTTGTTTGTTTGAGTTTTTTTCATGAGTAGAGAAAACGCTGCAAATTGAAATCTAAGCTTTTTTTTCATAATCAGCTTATTTGAAGGTAAAAGCACATGAGGGGTTTTTTTTCAACGGTTGACGCTACAGTTTTCAGTCTAGACCACATCGATGTTCTGTACAGCAGGGGGCAGCAGAGAGATTTAAAACACACACACACACACACACACACACACACACACACACACACATACACACAGGACAGCCTATATGTGGAAATGAGTCCTAGAGAAGCTTTGTTGTTCTGAAGGAACACTGAAGGCCTGATTTCTGCACATTTTATGCCTTTCGTTTCAGGTTTGAATGTTCTGTGTTCTGATAATAAAACGTAACAGCCAATGATTAAAAATGACACATTTCAGTCTCTTTAAGCTCTACTTTGGTCTCAGCCTCCTCGGGAAAATATGTCTAGAGTAACCGTGGGTTTACCAAACAGCTGGCTGTTGCACCTGGAAAAACTGTAAAGCTGCTGCTACAGCCTTATACATGGGTTACATTATTAGGCCAAAATGGTTGCATCATTGGCTCCCTGTTCAATCTAGAATTGAATTAAAATCCATTCTTGAATAATCAGGCCTCATCTTATCTTAAAGACTTTAAGTACTACATTGCTTACTGGGATATTTAAAAGTAGAATGGGAGCTTTCATGCCTCTCATTTGTGGCACTAACTCTCAGTTTGGATGCAGGAGACAAACACCTTCTCTCATAATGTGTTAAAGGTTTTCAGTTGGCAAATGGTTTGGACTGCAAGCAGGCCAGTTCAGTACCTGGATTCTTCTACTACTTTGTGCGGTTTAGTATTGTCATGTTTAAAAATGCAAGGACTTCCCTGGAATAAGACGTCATCTGGATGGAAACATATGTTGCTCTAAATCTTGTACATACCTTTCAGCATTGATGATGCCTTTTAAGGTGTGCAAACCACCAGTATAGGCACTAATGCACCCCCATACCACCAGAAATCAAAGAGCTTTCCCATTTGGATTTCTCTGACTACAGAACAGCTTTTCCACTTTGCCTCAGTCCATTTTAATGAGCTTTAGCCCAGAGAAGACACCAGCATTTCTGTTTTCAGATATTGCTTCTTCTTTGCATGATAGCACTTAAACCTGGATTTCAGGACTGGAACAGGGAATTGTGTTCACAGACGATGATTTGTGGAAGTTTTCCTGAGCATGCAGTGATTTCCATGACAGACCCATCCCTGTTTTCAATACATTGCCCCCTGCAGTTATAAAGATTACAAACATCCAATACCGATTTTTGGCCTTGTCTCTAGCGCACAGAGATTTCTCCAGATTCTCTTAATCTCTTGATGATATTATGTACTGTAGATATTAGATATTCAAAATCAATTTTACACTTGGGAACAATATTCTGAAATTGTTGCACAGACTAAGTAGATGCTGTTGATTGTAGATGCTTTTACAGATTGGTGAACCTCTGCTTATCTTTACTTCTGAGAAATGATGCTAAAGATGATCTTTTTTTTCCTTTTCTAGCCTTCTGGTGCCCCATTCGACTTTTTTTTAAAGGGATTGCTGCCATCAAATCTAAAATAACTTTTTAATTAAAGTTTTCTCATTTGAAACATTTTATATGTTTTCCATGTTCAATTGTGAATAAAATATGGGTTTATGAGATTTGCAAGTCATCTCATTGTGTTTTTATTTCCATTTTACTCAACATCACAACTTTTCTGGAATTGAGTTTTGGTCTCTTTTAGTTTGAGATGGGGTTTTTTTGTATCTAGCATTTATCATGCATCATAATCCACCAGTTAGTTTCTGTAGTAACTGCACGAATTGAATAATGAAAGAGAAGTGTTATAAAACCTTTGCAGGTTGCTCATGAACTCTGCAGGAATCCTGACAATCACAGATTTTGTAACCGTCCTAAATTTGGCAAAGAAGCCAAAGGCAGAGGTTTGCCTGCATGTGTGGGCTCAGTGCCGGCAGATTTCATAACGGTGGTTCACGGCCAAAAGGCAAGGCGCAGGTTTTACTTTGATAGAAACTTGTTTAAAGTTGCCAAGGCTCTGTGTAGGTATGAAGTGTAAATGTCTCTTGGTTGATAAATTGACAGTCTAAAAATGTGCTGTGAGTTTGAGAAAGCACCAAAAACTTTCCACACGTGTGAAGGTTTACACAACACTGGGCAAGGTGACAACAGCTTTTATAAAAGTGGTATGATGCTAGAGTAGATCCAGCCAAACCCAACCTGGCTGTAATTGTTGGTGCTGCTCTGCTCCCTGCTGTCCTTCCAAATGTGCGAGTAGGTCCGGTCACAGTAGGGACTATTTTTATCTCTTTAGTGTGAGAGCTGTCACGTACACCAAAAGCTTCATGAAGGACTGAGAATAGCTTCAGCCATTTCATTTTTGAACATTTCCTTTCCTTTCACTTTAAAGGCCGTCAGTGACAGACTGACAATCAGCAAATTGAGTACACGAACATTCAGAAAAGGTTTACAAAGGAAGTTAGAGCAAAATTATAACCACAGTCGTTACTGCTGAATGACTATGGCCGTGTTTTGACTTAGTTTAAAGGCTGCTTAAGAATTTGTCTTCATTAACAAAAAACAAAAAACAATCAACCGATCAAATCCATGAACAATGTCTGTTTTTGCCCAATCAAGACGTAAAGCCTAATTGTGCAACATTAATAATCTCTATCTAAGCTGTAAAGATAATTTAGTGGCTCTCCACAAAGTTTTTTTTTATTAACTTAGTTCTAAATTCTAGATTCTGCTGAAAAGAAAAACTTACGTATCATTCACTTTTCCAGCATTTTGTCAACCTACATCCAACTTTTTGAGATGTTTTGCTGCCCCAAAATTTAAAATGCTACATTTTCTCACTTGAACCCAAATTTGATTCACTTTTGCAGTTGTGAAGAAAATATGGGTTAATGAATATGAGTTGTAGATAAAAATTTTAAAATGAATAGATTAGGTAGAATAGAAAATGGAGTAAAATAAAGCACTGTGTGAACATGTGTTGTGTCTTCTTGTAACCATAGAAATAAAAAACACAACACAAAACGTGTCAACAAGACTCTGCACAGTAAACATAATTATTAACCTGGTTGAATTTAAAGAAATATTTAAACGCAACAGCGTTTGAAGTAGTTGTATTTATTCATGATTTATGGTTGTCATCCTTCATTCTTGTTCCACCTGTCTAAGTGTAAAAGGCAAACCATGTTAGCGAACCATGCTAGTATTTGATACAAACTATGGGCAACCGCAGCAATCTGCCAGTGACCAGAACAATCAAAACAATTTTCGGTGCTGTCACGGCTCCGAACACCGAACACTCTGACCCAGTGTTTGTGTTTTTGGTTAAGTTATACTCTTTAAATTGTGGTTTTCTGTTTGTATTATATTTATAGTTCCTGGTTTCTAATTTCTGTTCTGTTTCTGTGCCTCATATGTGTTCTTGGTGAAGGTTTAATTCTTTTCTCTGTATGTTGGATGTTCATTCTTTTCTGTCTCTATGTGTTCCATGTGTCCCACGTCTTGTTGTTTCATGTTCCTTCTGTTCCAGAGTCTGTCATGTTTCCACATCTCTGTCTTTATGAATGCTTTGTGCTTCCTGTTTTACTTTGACAGTCATTGTCCTATTATCAGTGTATTCTGCTTTGTTTCCTTGTCTCATTATGTCAGATTAGCCCCAGCTGTGCTTCCCGCCTGTTTTCCATTCCCTCGTCACTCCCTGGTGTATTTAAGCCCTGTGTTCTCAGTCCCTGCTTTGTTTTCCTAGTTTGTTTTTCTTATTTTCTAGTGTCCAGTTTAGTGTCTAGTTTTCATGTTCAAGGTTTTGATATGTTTTTTGTGAAGTTTATTTCTATGAAAAGTCCTCCCAGCAATAAAAGCTGCCGCTTTAAGTTTCATTCCATGTACGAGTCCTGCGATTGGGTCCATATCCTGCCACAGTACACACCTTGACAGGTGCAGCACTGTGTACCTATTTTGTATACCCATTTCACCTTGAGACTGCCACCAATGTTTTGCAGACTGGCTGAGAAATCCACATTTTTCCATAGCGATCTGTGGTTACCAGATGGTTTCTACGCCTGTATGACTGGATCTCACGTTACCTGTGCATTTCCATGACTCTGCTACTTTCAGCTGCTCCCTTATTCCCAAGAGCTCACACAGCAGGCACCTCGGCACAGATTTACACCAGATATCCTTCCTGACAAAACCCCAAATGGGATTTGGGTCTCCATCTATAATCAGACCAAACCAAACCTTACAGTTTTAAGGTGAATGTGTAAACCACTACACTATGGAGTCTCTTGCTTCTTCCCACCTTTTCTTCACCTCATAAAGTTTTCTACTGTGGTGAAGAAAAGGTAACAAGGAAAATGTTGTAGGGAGTAATTTTCGAGCTATTCCACTGAACCCTCAGCCTTTGTTAGGTTATCATTTAATCTCCCTTCTGTTTCTGAGTTTTCCGTTTTTCTGGCTCCCAAATTTTGATTTGCTTCTAAATAAATAGATCCTTTCATATTTAATGCCAGCCATCAGTCCCATCCAAAAACCTTTATATTGAAATTTTCAGGTAAATTGATGTAATCTACATCAGTTAAACATAAATAGTTATAAAACCAGAACTCTTCTACTGGTTTTTGCATTATGTTCACTCATGGAAGAATCTGGATGTCTGTGTAAACCTTCACAGCTCCTACGGGGCAAACAGCAGGATGCTATGATCCAGTCATGAATGAATTGAAGCAACGGCACAATCTTTAATCTGTAACTGAATAAAATATGATAAACAAAGGGATTTTAAGCCTTGTGTGCACAGAAAAAGGATTTGGGTCATTCATTAAATAATGCCACTGTTGTATTTTGATGCAGGTAAGTACCCATGTGCCATTTTAAGAACTCGGTTTTAATTCTTATTTTGCCAAAAATATATCTTGAGACCCTAAGAATCCGGAAAATAATAATTGTTTTCGAGTTCAAACATCTGGCTGAATAAAGCCTCATTAGTTTGTGTCGATTAAAGATTTAATGGTCCATGTCAGGAAACTGGGTCCCTGCAGGAGTTATAATAGGAAAGACCACAGAATAAAAAGGATGGAAAGAAGGAACCAGCAAATTGGTCCTAAATGGGCCAAATCACGCACAAGATTAAGGTCTTGGTGTTATTTTTCTCTACCATCACTTCAAAGAATGAAATTATATTATTTAAAATTGATTATCTTAGGTGCTGAAATGTATGGATGACCATGAACAAAACATTTTATTTCCTTTCTCTTTGTGAAAGTAAATTACATTTTAGAATGATTTATATTTTGGAGATTATGTATCGGAATATCAGGAGCGGTACCACGCCTCCAAACACGCTCCTTCCGGTTGTCATCTATAGAGGTTCCCCCAGTTCTGCAAGCTGATCATTCTTGTTTACGTGCCCCACCCTCCCTGCCTCCTTGTTCTCAATTTTCTAACTTCTTCATTTCTATTTAGGCCTTCCCCAAACCGCAGCTCAGTTCATGTCAAAGCATTCACCTTTACATACTAAAACGCTTTCAAACCTAAAGTGAGGACGTGGGCCCAGCTAGTGAATTTAAATGTTTGTCACTTTGGCAGTGTTAATTGATATTTCCACCTCTAGAACTGCTCTGAGGAATTTTACAAAAGCCTTTTGCTTTGTTTTGTTTTGTTTTACTTGTCAATGTTTTACATCAGTCAAATGTAAAATGGAGCTTTTCCTGAGGTCACTGTTTGAGTGTAACAATCAGATTACTACAAGCGAGCAGGTGGCAGATACTGAACTGTACATGGCAATGACTGGAGCAGAGACCATCAGATGAAAGTACCAGTGCCAACAACGTGCAGCCCTGCCCATACAGGTTGATTGACAGGTTCTCTCGTCAAAGTAGCAGCACAGAAATGACAACCCCCACGCTCTGCTGTTTATGGGTGCTGCGTTCATCTGTCCCCCAGCTGTTTGACCTCAGGGTTAGAGGAAGGGGCCAGCTGGTTGATGTGTTTTCCATGAGCTTCTCGGCAATTTTACAAGCAGATCAGCAGCAGTGAAGTGAAAGCAATGCTCTGGTTGGATGGATGGATGGATGGATGGCTGGATGGATGGATGGATGGATGGATGGATGGATGGATGGATGGATGGATGGATGGATGGATGGATGGATGGGAAGACTAGATAACTGCCTATATTTTGATTCCAATTTTTTCACCTTCTATATAACATTTTTTGCATGTTTTTGGTTTTGGTAGCATGGTAGCTTTTTCAGATTTCCATTATTTCCTCTCAAAATTTGTATGGATTAGTTTAAATTAAATAAAATTTAGAGGACAAAGATAGAAACAACTACAGACAAATACAATAAAGATCACAGTGAAAGAGTGTCTGAAAGCCTGACTGATTTACAGCTTCACCTATTGACTTGTTGCCTTTTAACTATAGTAAGTACATACACACACACACACACACACACACACACACACACACACACACACACACCAGGAGAAACTTGCAGTTTGGTTTCTTGACCCATGGATGGATGGCATGTGCTGGGGCTGGGAATAAAACCCACAAAGCTGCAATTAGACAACCACATTTATATTTTAAGATTCATCTAAGTTTAATTTGTCACCAATTATTTGATGACAAACTTTTTAAACGGCACCAAAAGCCACTGACTCAACCAGCTCAACTCGCAGAAAGTCATACTAACACATTAGCAGTTCAAGCCTTCCTTTCAGGGTAAAAAACAACTTTTTCTTTTAATGATTCATTATAATAATTTTTTAAAATTTTATTCTGATGATTAAGAGAGATTTTTCAGTAAACAGTGTCTTTTTTGGTTGTTTAAATATCACATGTTAAACTGTGATACACAAGCTTGTGAATGTATCTGGTGTAATATAATCAGTGTTTTCACACTAAATTGATGGAGGGATGTAACTGCAGCTTTGTACTGACCTGGTAAAAAAGAATGCTTTTAACCCATTCAGCCATGCACAGTGCAGTTTACTGCCACCCAAAGTCTCATGAATATGGTTTCTATAAGAAAAAATACACAAACAAGGGATTGCTAATGCTTTTGTACTTCATGTTAAATTGATTCTTTAAAGAAATCTACCATGGGGTGCTAGGCGTGACCTTACTTCTGAAGTGTGTGCCAAAAGACATTTGAGACCCCCTACTGTAGTTTAACACATGGTTAGAATGAAGTGCTGTCACGTGCCTCATGTGTCTAAGTTGTTGAATGCAGGTGTGCCAGTGACTAACATCAAACCTTAAACACGGTTTAAGACCGGGAGCTGTTACATAACAACACATTCACTCATATGTTTTCTTCAATTTTGTGGCTTTGTTATGGATCTCTTGTTTCATCCACTGTCTTCTACACATACCAAAGGTGATGATGATGTTTGTAATGATGAAGGTACTGCTATTGTGCCTGGTTTCCATGGCTTGTTATGTGTCCCGTGTGCAGTAGGCACCCTCCAGGTAGCCAGCCCTCATTATGAAGCCGTTTAAAGTGCTCAGATCAGGCCGACACCTGCTTCTCATTGGGAACAGCCTTGTATTGCTGAAAGGGAAGTGCAGTGCGCTGCGATAAAATCTGCCTACCTTTGATCTTCACACAAATGTTGTAAAAAGCGGCTCTTGTTCAGGCAGTTTACTTTTTCCTTTAGCAGTGAAGGAATCAGTTAAAGTTTGTACACGTGTTTGCGGCTGAAGCGGCTACCTGCAGCTACTCACCAAAACACCATGCAAAAGCATTTCTGCTCCAACACAAAACCCACAGGCAACCTGGTGTGGTTCTTTGAATTTAAGACAAAAGGAATCAGTATTATCTTTATGCATATCTGGTGTAGATTGGTGATTTCTTAGAGAAATATTCTAAGTATTTTTTTTCCTGTGCAGATAAACTCTGCAGCAGACAAGATAAGAACACATCACATGTAGCCAAAAATACATAATTACAACAATATAACGGCAGTATTTACATTGCATCATATTTCTGTTACAAACCACAGATAAATCAAACAAAGTCTACGACTGCTCCAAGTCCTGGAGGAAGCAAGTCAGACAAGTAGGCTGCTGCAAGGCCATGAAGCATTTTATTGAGAAGTAAAAGAACTGTAAAATCAATATGGAAACCTACAGGCAGCAGATAGTCATAAAGTTATGTTTTCACCTTCTAGTCTACTGTGTCTGATATTTGAAGCCAGAAAGAAAAAAGTGTCAACCACAAGAGCTGAATGTGTTGATTTTAGTTGCACAAGCTTGGAGTCTGCATTTGTACTGCCTGCAACTTTATACAAGTCCTGAGGTAATGAACAAAAAGTACCTGCCCTGCAATATGGGCAGGGCTTGGAGCAAACCTTTGTAGAAGTAGATGACCCCATCAACCCCATCAACGATGTGAAATTCATAGTACTTGATAATGAGCTTTCTTTACTTTACTCCACTTCTTCTACCATGCATCCTCCTCTTTGTCACACATTACATAATGATTTCAACCAATGTTTTTATTTTTGTCAGCTCCAGTTCAGCGGTCTTTGTGTCTTCCCCCCATTTATTTCTTTATAAATGAATCATCATTTCATTGCTTATTCATTTAAATGCATATGGCAAATCCCCAAGCTTTACCATCTGAACCCCTGAATTAACATTGCTGAACAGGGTTTTCTTCACAAACAAACATGTTGATTGGCCAGTTTCAGGTATCAGTATTAACAGGAATTAATCAGTTAAAGGGAATAAATTAGAGAACTGAGAAAGAAATATATTTAATATTTTGAGCACCGATTAGTCTTGAGACAGTTTCTGGGTACCAACATAATTAAAATCTATTTTCCTTCTCTGAGCTTCTTCCAAACAATGACTGCAGAGCTGGTGAGGCTCCTGTCATCACAGTAGATGAAGCAGCTGATAGTTTGCAGATGCTACACTGTTCCTCCAGGGAACAATGAACAGGTTCATTATCGAACTGTGGATACCAAAATAAGTACTTTGCACATTAAGCAACATGAAAACAAGGACAACAAACTGTAAACAACATTTTCAAGGTCTCAAACAAGACAGCAAGCAGATTTTTTACCATCTCATTAGAGGAAATATACAAAGACCAAGGTAAGGGTACAGGTTAGGTTCTCCTTAAAGTGTTACGGTGAAAGACCGCTATCTCCGGTTGGAAACATAAGTCACTGACATGTTAAACAGAAAATGTATAGTAACCTAAAGCATTTGAAGTGATTTATCTGGATTGGTTTAAAGGGAAGGCGCTGTGGCTCTGTGGGTGGCAGGTTGTGTTTTACTGTGCACTCAGAGGAGGAAACTTCTCAGTTGGTAAGTGCTTCAATTTCAGCTTTTTTTTTAAAGCATCCTGAGCGCTCAGCATGAGAGGAGCTTATTATTTTCCAATAAAGCCAAACAAAACCTGTAGGTGTCGAGTCACTGGAGCACAGCTTATTATGATTAAAAATATGTTAAAAAAAAAAAAATATGATATATGTATTTTTAATACCATAAATACCCACAAAATATAAGCCTCTAGCACTGGGCCACAAATAATTGGAAAACTGGAGCATACTGGACTCCTTTTTTACCCTGACAGGTCTTTTTTTTTTTAAATGAAGGGTGGACACACTAAAGCAATAGTGAGTCAGAAATCAGTATCTTTAGATCTCTGAGTAAAGTTGAGCAGCTCTGGCCACAGACATAATTAGACTGAGACAGGACTGCTATGAAGTCAAAGCATCACCCTAATTACGCCTCATCCTGTGAAAAGAAGACAATAGCCTGGAATTTAAAAGTGAAAAAGAAGAAGCTGTTTTTGGTGCCGTCTTTTCTAGTAAAACTTGATAAGATTTTAGTGTGGAAATGTCTCAAACTAACTCCTTCTGACATGCAGCTGTTTGCTTTCTTGTTTTCTTGTGCATAAACATCGAAGTTTCTGAATCACGGTCAAAATTACTTTGCCATGCTGCATGGAGAAATCCATCCACAGCATTGAAATCTGGAATTTGGTTGTCATGCATTGCTGTCATGATCCATTTTAAATCACAAATCTCCCTGATGAGATTTTCCATTTGCTACATTTGGGTAAAGCTGCAGTTTCATGATATCTGGTGCTCCTGAGCTGCATCTGCAGTTTGGGTTTGGCTGGGATATAAACTATAATTGTGAGGCCAGGAGAAAAAGCCTCAATGAAAACAAATAGGACAATGTGTGAAACTGCTGGTCGAGCCTTCCACATGTTTAGTGTAAAAATCAGGAGCCTCTTTCAAACATGTAAACCAAGACAATAAACTTCACATTGTGTGTGTGTGAAAGAGACAGAGAGCATCTGTATTTTTTTGTAAAGTCTCTCACCAAAATACAGTACTGTACTTTCAGCAGCACAAAGGCTTGTCATTGGCATCACAACCTCAGAGGTACTGCCTCTGTACCCTTGTGGTTTGTGCCTTACACAGACTGGTCTTGAACCTCTTCTAACAATTTTTCATTTTGATGTAATAGCACCAAACTGGACATTTTAAAAAGTCATAAAACTTGATAACTATTAATAATTAATTTCATAGTACTCTTCTAACCTTATTAAAGACTCAGAATGTTATTATATCTGCACTTATGACCAGTTTTAGAAGCACTAATCAATGTAATATGCATGTGTTTAGACTGAGACTAAACAGTTGCTACAACAGGGAGAACAAAAACCTCATACGGTCAAACCCAAAACCTTCTTGCTGTGAAATGTCAGTGCTAAATTCTTCCTCATACCGCAATTAGGAAAGAAAGATAAACATAACACAACATAAACCTGACAGGATGCATGAAATACATTCAGTCAACTTAAAAGAAAATACAGTAAAATCTTAATATTTTAGAGAAAAATACATATTTCATCTGATTTCTTTTTATACTTAGCTAAGTTGAAATTGCCTCCTGTTATCACAGCTTAAAATCTATCAGACATGGTGTGAATATGCAACTTTGACTACTTTAAAACATAAACTTGCAAAGAGGTACATGTAGTTACCGTGAGGTCCAGTAATTGGCTCCCCGGGTTCTTTTGTAAGATTGTACTTGCAGTGGAAGGCATTGACTTTAACTCTAATTTCTACAGTGCACTTGTGAACTTGGTAAAAAAAATAATTCCCATTTGATAGCACACAGCTGGAGACTGCTGGGAAACTTATTGGGCATCTACTCAATTTCAACTGAATGGTTTTTTATTTTTTGAGTTGAAGAGAGAATAAAGAAGTTACAATTACACTAAATGAGAGTCTGAAGCCACATCTGATACTTAAACTTAAACCACCTCTCCCTCTCTCACTCTCTCTCTCTCTCTCTCTCTCGGGAGCAGTTGCGCTCAAACATTTGAGAGGAAGTCCTTGAATCAGCAGCTGTGTGACTGGAAGAAGAGCAACTCTCATTAAAAACTCAAGAGATTTACTATTAATAATGAAGGAGCTCTCCCCCATCGTTTTGCTGATTTCTTTTGCACACATTTGTTTCCTCTGTGCTTTTCTGGATGGAGCTCGCGCCCAGGAAGGTCCTGCTGCTGATGCACTTCGTCGGGGGTTGACATGGCAACATAACGGGCAGGTTTTCAGCATCCTGAGCCGCGGCTCTCAGTACAGGCCCTCCGCAAGGAGGCAAAGCGGATCACCTGGCCAGGGGAACCCCGTGGTTGTCCTCAGCAGTGCTAACGATACAGCCCGGGGCTCCCCAAGGGTCCCTGCGGCCAGCAGCTCGGCGCAATTACGCGCCATGACGCACCAGCGGCGGCAGCGACCTGACTCCGGCGCGGTCGGACGGGAGGACGTGATGGTGGGAGATGATCCCTACGACCCGTACAAGCCTTCCAACTATGACCCTTACTATAACTACTACAACTCGTACTACAGACCTAGACCTCGGGTTCAACCCCGACCCGGTTATGGCACCAGCTACCACCAGAATGGTAAGAAAACTAATTTCTACTTGTTTATTCATTACGATGTCACTGACAAACCATCACAAAACAAGCCTGCATGATTAAAATTAGTAAAATTACACAAAAGCTCTGAAGATTTTTTTTCCATAAGACTGTAAGCTTACCATATATTTAAACACCTCCTATCCCTTGTGTTAAGTGTTGGCTCATAACCTCATGTTATTTTGTCTACATGCGACTTTTTATAGGCTAAATGTTCATGCTCAATCCATCAATAACCCTTTATTTGCAGTTTCTACAGCCTTCATCCATGTTCACGATGCCTGCAGGTGTTTCAGTGTAAAGCTCCAGTAACAGCCTTTTTCAGCTTTCACTACTTGGCACGACGAGTTTATAAGTTTTCTGGCGCACATTTATAATATGCCTTAAGGGGCTTAAAGCTAAATGTCGCTGGCTTTCAACTCAAACCTACATGGTAAACTACACAGTGTCTCAGTGGCTTACTGATCAAGGTGCAACTTTTAAAGTTTAGTTTAGTGACCAAAAAACACGATGAACCAGGATTGCCAGTATAAATCTGCCGTGTCTTGTTTGCAGGACTCCCTGATCTGGTTCCCGATCCATACTACATCCAGCTCGCTACCTACGTCCAGAGAGTGCCCATGTACAACCTGCGCTGTGCTGCAGAGGAGAACTGCCTTGCCACGTAAGATAATACACAGCTGACTGCAGGCCTCGGTTCTGCTGCCTGCTTTTAGATATATTTTATTTTCACACAGTGTGTTTTAAAATTCACCAATCAGCTTTAACTTCACTTTGATGTGAGTATGAGTGACTGATTGAACGAACAAATAATGTGTGAATGGACAAAATAGGTTTTTTAGTTTCAGATGGGAAACAGTATAAAAGGAGAGGGACAGATGTTTTCACTAATAACTAGCTGCACAGTCAGACAAATGCTGGTGCTCTCTTTTACTCCCATTGAGATAATTTCTGTGTATGGCATAAAAATGTGAAGCTGGGACTGACCAAAATTCAGGAGCTCAGTGAAGAAGGCTGACAAGTTACTCCAGGTTCATTCAGCAGCGCCCCCTGGTGTGCAGAAGTCAGCATATACACTTAAAAGACAGGTTGTTACATAGTAATATCAACTGATGAAGTGCTGTATTTGGGTAACTATCTACCTGTGCCCCAACAGAATATTAGATGATTTATAAGATACAATTAAGAACATACTTTACATGGAACATTCTTCATCTACTGAAATTCAAAAATAGCAATATGTAAATCATTTTCATTTCACTGATGGACACAAGACTCAATGTTTGTGCAGAATTCACTGGAGGAGCGGTTTATACATTCAAACTGAAGACTTGACTTTGAGCTCGTCTCTCGCCACCATCTCTCCTCCTCTAGGTCTTCTCGTTATTCTCAGGATTATGACACCAGAGTTTTACTGAGGTTTCCTCAGAGGGTGAAGAACCAGGGAACGGCCGACTTCCTGCCCAGCAAACCTCGATATGCCTGGGAGTGGCACAGCTGTCATAAGTAGGTTGCTGGATGAAAGGGTTTAACGTGGTTTAGAGATTCACGTTGGTATACATTTATTATCCCAGTATTGTTCCTGGACTTACTTTCCCAGTTATTTGGTAGTTTACTGTCACACTGTGACTTTATTGTGGTGTTATTCAGTCACTTCCACAGCATGGACGAGTTCAGCCTGTACGAGCTGCTGGATTCCCGAACTTATAGTCAAGTGGCTGAGGGTCACAAGGCCAGCTTCTGTCTGGAGGACACCTCCTGTGATCCAGGATATTATCGCCGCTTCGCCTGCACCTCACACACTCAGGTACAAAAACACACTTGTTGAATTGTTAATGACTGTTTAAGTCATTTTTGGGGACAATACTGAAGTAAATTCATTTATATATTGGATTACTTCTATACTATTACTAAAGAGAAAAACACAGTAACCTGACTTGTAGACATCATATCTTTTATAAATATGACAGAGTATTGTATAATGTGTACTTTTGGTGGGATACTGTGTTAGGAAGCAGTTGTTAGTTTCAGCTAAAACAACTTTTTTCCTGGTTCCTGAAAGCTGAAAACTCATTGATGCCATTTTTTTTTTTTATTAAAAAAAGAAGAAGAAATCAATATTTAAAAAATCTTAATAAAAAAGTAACAAAGAAAAAGTACTCTTGCTTAACAGTATGTAGCCTAGTTTAGGGCCTGAAACTAGATGATTTCTGAGCTCACAGACTGTAGACAGCACAGGTTTTTATTTTATAGGAGCCATGTCTCTTACAACCATTAATTATATATATTTAGCAATTCATCATTTAGCACGTTAATTTTCATTCAGTCTGACTAATAAAATATTTGACAGTTTGACTGCGATTAAGCTACATTGCAAAACAGACTCCAGCAACAGTGGGATGTAGGACAGGACCCCCTGGTGGTGGCTGAAGCAGGTGGAGTTTGAAAGGCAGAATGACGGAAGAAGACTGAGATTTATAGCACACCAAAGGCTGATCGGCTCACAGGGTCAGGCAGGATAATAACTGGTGATGATGAAAGAATTAAGTTTGACAGCTTTTAAAAGCAAAAGTGATGTAAAGAATAGATTAGCAGTCCAAACACCCAGAAATGCAGCCAGATGAATGAATACAGCTATCCCTTATTGAAGTTACGCATAAGCCTCAACACAAATGTCTTAAAATTGTGGTGTGAATGTTTATATTAAGTTCGCAGGACTGTGTTATTGTGGGGTTTTTTCCCTTTGTTTTTCTAATAGGGTTTGAGTCCAGGTTGCTATGACACCTACAATGCTGACATCGACTGTCAGTGGATTGACATCACTGACGTCTCTCCTGGAAAGTACATCCTGAAGGTCTGATTCGCATGTCATGGTTTTGACCATTCTGTGCCTTTTTAAAATACAAAACAATATATTATTGAGTTGTTAAACATTGAAAATAGTAAAGTTTTGCCAAACGTTATTGATTTGGTAATATAATTTTCACCTGCTGCACTGATGAGTGTTGTAATACACTGTCTTTTCCTGTCAGGTGACAGTAAACCCCAGACAGCAAGTTCCAGAGTCCAACTTCAACAACAACGTCGCTCGATGCGATGTTCAGTACACCGGCACCTCTGCACATGTCTCCGGATGCACCATGACAGCGTGAGAAACCTCTACTTTTCCTTTACTGTTAATTCAGGCTGATTTGGTGAAGTTGTGAAATAGAAGAACAGCCATAGAACCATGTGATTACCATCACAAGAAATCAGCTGATGCATTTTAACATAAGGACGTCATTAGGTGGTAGTGAGACCTGCTATGATATTCTGTCTGGAGATGGTGGCACTAACAAAAAGACAGGAGGCCGAGGTGGAGGTGGCAGAACTGAAGATGCTTCACTGGGAGACATCAGGATAGACGGGATTAGAAATAATTATATCAGAGGGGTAGAGCAGGTTGAGCAATTTGGAGACAACGTTAGAGAGGCAAGGCTAAGATGATGTGGACATGTGCAGAAGAGGGATAGTTGATACACTGGAGAAAGGAGCTAAATATAGAGCTGTCAGGGAGGAGGAAAAGTGAAAGACCTCTAAGAAGATTCATAATTGTAGTGAAGAGGATATGTAGAAGAGCAGTGTGGCAGAGGGGGATGCTAGGAAGAGGATGAGATGGAGATTTTTCTGTGGTGACACATTAACCTGAATATCTTTGGACTGTGGGAGGCAACCAGAAATACCTGGAGAGAACCCATGCAGGCACAGGGAGAACATGCAAGCTTCTTACAGAAAGACTCCAGCTGGCCAGCATGTTGAAACCAAGAACCCTCTCCCTTTGAAGCGATAGTCCTAACCATTACATCACTGCATTATATCCTGGTAAAGCCCAGACAGAGAATGGGTAGCTCACTAATCTGTGTTGCTTTGTGAAACAGATCCTTCTACACCTGAGAAAAGATTCAGTTACAGACAGAAATGCTGTACTGATTACTGATTTTTTATTATAGATTTTCCAGAACTAGAACGTGAAGACTTCTTTTCAGGTATAAAGGTGTAACTGTGTTCTGTGATTGATGATCACATGTAAAAGGTGCAACTCCAGATTTATTAATCAGCTGATTTGTCTAAGTAGTAAAAAAGATCAACATTTGTGGTGATTTTTTTTGTTGTTTCAACCTGTGGAGTTCCACCTTATTTCCTGACTTTGTTCTGGGGAACACAACCACTTCCTACTGTCTCTGCAAAAAAGATGCCGGCAGCTCAGTTTAATATTTCACCAAACCCAGAATTCTGCATTTCGCTGACAGGAAGGCAAACTGAATTTCACTTCTCTGAGTGAAAATACGGGATGTTTCTTTAGCTTTTATCTAATTTATGAATTCAGAGTGACTGGTACCGACTATCTGTCAATCATCAGTACTTTTGCTTTGCTTTTTGCAGCTATTGAGGTGAATCCCCGGATATGAGCCTGAAGATGAACATAGAAGACGCATACAGAGCTGCACAGGAGTTAAACTTACAGTTTGTTCACATGTGAGTCAGATGATTCAAATATACACAATAAAAAATACTCAGGACATAGAAATACCTGAAATAGGGACGATATGCTGATTAATATTTTAGTATTTTTGAGTTACTGGGGTAGATGATCGATTTATCGTGGATCCAAACCAGAGATGGAAAATTACTCGGTTTGTGGCTTTCAGAGCAGTTCTGATTCATTACATGTGTACTGTATTTCTATATTGAGAGAGACGTTGTACTTTTTGCTTCCATACTACTACATGTATCTGGCAGTTGGAGTTACTGGTTTCTTATTTTTTCTTACTTTGCACATTTAGTTTTTATATCCAACATAAAAGTTTGTTTAAAGAAGCTAATTTTTACCCAAAGGCCATTAGATACACTTTTTATGCTAAATAACTTCAGGGCAGGATTGAGTATGAATTTATTTGCATTTATATCATATTTTTTCTTTTGACATAGTTTTCTTATGACCTTGTGAGCTTTTTCTTTCTTAAACTGCAAAAAACTATTTCATGTGAGTGAGGCAAATGAATTTATTTTGTGACTGCATACAGACACGCATGCTCTCTCTGCGCTTCTATAGACTGCTTCTCAATAAGATTTTTACCTTTAGTATTAATTTAATGTTTGAAACTTTAAAAACATTTTGATGACAGTTTCTTGGCATTTTTAGATATAATGGACATTTCATTTTTAAAGCATCCCGTATGATTTAATATGCTTTTTTGGTGCTATAGACTAGATTTTTGAGTTTTGGTGCTAAAATATATAAAGTTTGCACTTTGTGTTTACGAATTTAAAAAACGAACAAAAAAAACCATCCTGCCTGTAAATCCTTTACAAGTGAGTAAGTGTGTGTGTGTGTTTGTGTGTGTTAACTGTGTAAACACAGTACACAGTGAGTGTGCCTGATGACCTGTAACCACACATACCTGCAGAGCTGTGTATAGGCCAAGCTCATGTCTCATGTTATCATCCTGCATTTCTGCTTCATATCACACTAATAAAGTTTGCTTGAATGTGAAGTCATTCATGTTACATTTGTCTGTTTTAATGTGATTTTTCACCGTGTCCAACGGCAACTGTGGCTCAGATGGTAGAGCAGGCTGTCAACCAATCAGAAGGACGATGGATCTTCCTTGGGCAGGTTGCCCCTGATACATCCATCACATTGCATATGCCAATGTTAGATAAACGTCCTTAAATATAGATAAAAGCACTGTGTGAATGAGACTTGTAGTGCAAAACGCAAAATTAGGTAGAAAGGTGCTACATATCAGTCATTTACCATTCAAGCAGTAGCCTCTGGGGCTGGAAAACGAAGCAGATGTCCGTTTGAGGCTGACTCCAAAAGTGAGTCACTGCTAATAAATCCCCAGGCCAGCATTACAGGATAAAAAATAATGTTATCAGTCTTTTTTGGTCATGGATAGTTTCTTCCATAAGCACTAATGGACAATCCAAGTACATGCTCCAACTACGAGTGTAAAATACCAGTATTCCTTAGGTTGCCAAGTATTAATATTAGGCTGCATATTAAAATGGTAAGAGCTACTGTGTTTGGTTTTTTAATCAAAAGCAACCATATTTGAACAAAACAGTGGAATGCAAAGTTAGCAACTAGCAAGCTTGCTAAGGAATCTGTGTCACACAGTGGAAAATTGTGTTTTTATGTTTTGTTTTGGATTGGACTGTGTTGGTACATAGTGTCAATTTTATTTGCATGATTTTATTGTAATATTGCTATTGCATGTTTGTTTATTGATATTCCTATTGCATGATTTTATCCCCATATTTATAGTGTGTGTTTGGTGTTGTTGTACAGTATTTTTTTTTATTCCACAGTGGATTAAGCGGACAATTGTAGGCAACTGTGAGGTGGGGGCGTTTCCCGAGGTGGCCTATCAGCCGCCAAACTGACTTAAGGGAGATAGTGAGCGCAAAGACGGGAGGAGAGACACACGAAAAGTGAGGAGCAGGAAACAAAACGCGTGCAAGCCAGGATATGTGGCAAGCCATTAGTGCCAAAATTCGCCACGTTTCTAACCCGTTTGATTAAGAAACGGCGTAAAAAACGCCGTTTAATTTTTCAAAACGCCGAAAAAAACGGCGTTCTGTTCCGACAAACGCCGTTTTTTCCGACTCTCACATGGCGCCCTGAACGCACCATCCGAGTGACGTAAAAAGCGGCGTTCAAAGACAGACGAAAACGCCGTTTTTTCCGCCACTCGGCAGGAAACGCCGTTCATAGATGCATAAAAACGGCGTTTTTTACGGCGTTCTGTGCCAGCTGTAACTGCGTTTAAAACGGCGTTTTATTGAAATTATGCAGGGCACTCCCCATGGTTCCCTCATCCAATTACTTTCAACTCATTTCACCCAATCAAAGAAGAGGAAGTGCAGACCACACTAATGCATCACCGATTCACCTTGCTGCTAAGTGATTGCCTATTCGGTACCAGTGCTTGTTACCCACTATGCATTTTGATGTGTTTAAAGCATGATCAAACAAGCAAACGACGGAATGCTTTTTCTGAAACAAGACCTTAACTTTGTGGCGCATGGGTCGCTTGTTTACTTGAGGGATCAGCTATTAGCGCTGCGCTACCGCAGTGTAGCATTATGATGCTAACGGAGTCCTGGCTAACACCGCAAACTCCGAACATGAGTGTGGAGCTGCCCGGCTTCCAGATGCTGCGGGCGGACAGGACGAGAGACAGCGGTGAGAGGAAAGGAGGGGGACTGGGCAGTGTTTGTTAAAGACAACTGTGGGACCCCTGGGCACAT
The DNA here is from genome assembly GCF_001858045.2 of Oreochromis niloticus. Classification (NCBI taxonomy): domain Eukaryota; kingdom Metazoa; phylum Chordata; class Actinopteri; order Cichliformes; family Cichlidae; genus Oreochromis; species Oreochromis niloticus. The sequence continues at coordinate 31,786,542 of NC_031977.2, forward strand.
TGCTGTGAAAGAACAACTCTGCAACAGAGACATTGAGCTATTAGCCGTTAGCATCCGTGGAGGCAGCCTGTGACTCTCTGTGGTCCGCAGACTGCAAACGCAATCTCCGAGAGCTCTTCTTCTAATATCAGGGGACTTTAATCATGTCTCGCTGGACTCCACACTGCCCACCTTCACCCAATATGTGACCTGCCCCACCGTAGGCAATAAAACATTGTACTTGTATGCCAGTGCAGAAGAGGCATACAGTTCATCTTCAAGATCTGATCGTAACCTAGTGTTTCTTGTCCCTGTGTGCAGTGCAGAGATGGTTCGCGGAGGGCATAATCAAGCAAATAAATGACAGAATGCTTTTTATTTCATGTCGACGTGCAATTTATGTATAGTTGACCGGGAAATTAAAGCAGCGATCACTTGGACTATTCCGTAGCACCCCTCTCACAGTGGTACATCCCTCCAGGTAACCATTCACAAGTCTTGTACAGTAGAGCGGGACATTACGTTTACTCTCAGCGGAATTCACCCGAGAAGGCATATAAGTTCCTGCACTGCACTGGCCTGCACCACGATTAGTATAAGGTAAGAATGAATACATTTTCTTCTATTCTTATTTCCAGTACAGTAAAAAACTCATTAATTTACAGTTTCTGACAAAATGTAGGAGCCCGAAATTGTGTCTACTTTCATCTTACAGTCCAGCAACAAAGAACACATTTTCGTTTCATACTTTTGTTATATTCCGTTACAAAGCTAGCCTTAGCCTTGCCGTCGCCTCGGCCACCATTGATTACGTGGCTCTAATATTAGAGCCACGTAATTGCGCATTGATTTTCCGGTATGGTTGTGCGTAAGTGCTGCATATAATACAATATGTTCAATGGGAGAAACTTAGTCATTTCACTCTACAGCCGAGTAATTATCCCAATAGCCTTTTTCCAGTAAGCAGGATTAACAGACTGTCAAACCATGAAGTCATAGTGCAACACCAAGTTGCAATTTCAGTAAACTCATCTGAATTAGATCGTGACAGATGTTCCGAATTTTCAGCTTTTGATGTTCATCCTTATAACCAGGCATGTGCCTTTTTAAACGCATGTATAGTTGTATCTACAATACCAGGATTTAGTAATACAGTGGTGTATACAAAGAGCCACATGAGACTGTTAAGCAGTCAGTAAACCCAACACTGCAGACTGAAAGACAAAATCCATGAACTGAAAACTGACCTTAAATATGAGTGCGGGAAATCCGCAGTGAAGAGAGATAATGATATTGATTAGGGAGAGAGGACGCAGCTGGGAGAAACAAGACACAGGTGAATTGAATCAAACAAGTATGACCAGTGGAAGCAAAAGCAAGTGCACAAAAGACTAGAGGTCAACAATATAAAGCAGTAACCAACTAAAGATAGGACACAGAAATGCAGACTTTGCACTAGGAACACAGAATGGCAGGAGAACAGCCTCAAAGAGTAAAGAAATGAATAAAGAACAGTATATGCAGAAACTAAAGAATAAAGTTAAAAGACAGCGTGGTCTTCAAGAACCCAGAGTACGATACAAAAATGTCGTTTTATTCAAGTGAACAAAACAGTGTAGACCATGTTCATTTTGTTAATAAGTTGGAAAAAAATAAAAACTAGTGACAGCATTTAAAATAAACAAAGATGAATAACATAGATGGGAACATTTGAAAATGGAATTGTAACATTATCAAAACTGATTTTTCAGATATGCAGAGTAGAAGATGTGGAGATTCAAATTTTTAACTTGGGTGTGTATTTGAAATATGAAAATATTGGTTGACATCGTTGACATACTGTTATTAAAGACAGGAATATGTATGAAGAGTAGATTCAAAAGCTCTATTAACAGAACTATAACCTGTTAGAATCTGACATTTATTTCAGATGTATTCTGTAACTGTTCACAGTCTCAATACTTACAGTGATGACAGAGTGTTTCCAAAAGTGCTCAGTCACATTTTTCATAAGACTAACATGGAATTTTTGATTTATTTAAATATATAAACCTGTTGAAAGTAATAATTTAAATTTTTGTCTTTGTAGGATCACAGTAATGTATAGATTTCTAATATAGTCCAAGTTTGTCTATGAAAAAACACCAGCAAGCAGGGTATGTCCTACAACTGTCGTATCACTGTAAATGACTAAGACTATAATCAAACTCTCTTCCTTAAACAACGAGAAACATGAAGTGTACTCAGGAGCAGATTCGAGCACAGGCTCAGAGTGACGTTAACAGAAAACGTTCTTTACATCATCATCATCATCATCATCATTTATTTATATATCACTTTACAAACACACCTGGTAGACCAAAGTGCTGTACAATAGAAATAGAATTATAGGAAAAAAATAGAAAAAAACAGACAAGTATGTGTATGTGATGCAAAAGGTAAAATTAAAAACAAGGCTAGAATGCATGAATGTTAACTTTGAGTTCTACAACTAGGAGCAAAATGCTATGAACATGGACTACGGTAGTTCATACTAGAGGGAACAGTAACATGATCTGTGGCTGCCGGAGCTCGGCAAGTGAAACAGTGGTGTGAGAGTTGATGGTGGAGCGGCACTGTGGGACCCATTTTTGTGTTGTTACCTTATGTGTGCCGCTACGGGTCACCTTTTGTGTTTTTATGTATGGTGTGTTTATGGAAATGTATTTAAGATAAACGTAACTCAAGCCAGGTGTTTTTGGTCAGAACAAGCAGTTTGTAAACTCTGAGCTGTTATGATAAATGACATTGGATAAAGAGAAGCAAATAAAAATGATGAATACAAAAACAATCTTAACCGTACAAGACAAGTATAGCTTGAGTTGGGCTGTCACAAGTTTAATTCATAACAGTTACATTGCCTCACCCCTGCCATCAAACACTTCAGTGGCTTCAAGTGTAGGCATAGCCTCTACAGGTACTGCAAGAGAGGGAGAGCAGAGTCAGGAGGGTCTTGGAAGAAGTTCAGAAAAGATCCAAATAGGCAGTCTGAACAGTCTTACTTGTTTGCAGGTGGAATAATGCACGAATGGATAAAAAAGAGTGAGAGGTCAGTGGAGATCCGTGTCCAGGGGAGTGATGCTATTGCGAGTGTGAAAGGTTGTCCAGGAAGTAACTAAGAAGACATGAACAGAGAGGTAAGTACTAGAGTACTAAACTTACTCTTTAAGTGTGTGTGTGTGTGTGTGTGTGTGTGTGTGTGTGGGTGTGTGTGTGGGTGGGTGGGTGGGGTGGGCTGCTTTTAACCATGTAAAGCACTTTGTGCTACATTTTTTGTATGAAAAGTGCTTTATAAATAAAGATTGATTGATAGAGCTTTGAGCAACGTGAGGCCAATAACTAACATAGGTTAACAGATAATATGGCAAAGACTGGTTGTGAACGGTTGTCTTAAATACAGCTGGCTTGATTTGTCTCAGGTGGTGATCCTCAGAGGAGCGATGAAGTAGAGCAGCCAGCGCTCCAAGTAGAGCAGGCACTGTGGAAAAATAGTTGTGACTCAACCAGACCATTACAAAGTATGGCCTGGAGGATTTTCATCTCAAGGTGCAAGAACATTCTTAATGACTGTACACGGCGGCTGCTGATGGACGATGTTGGGCCAGATGTGCTACAGTTAGCGTTAAGGAGGTATGATCAAAGCAAGATCGAAAACATTTAACATTTAAACTTGCATAAAATGTTTAAGGGGAATATGGCCTGAGAATATAACATGAATTAAGAAGTAATTTTTGGATATCTTTGAGGTTGGAGACAATGCAGAGAAGCCTTCGGTGGGCAAGAGGAAGACTGATCAATGTAACTGCAGCAGATCAACTTCTGCGTGACTTGGCTGAATTGATTCAGGAGGTCGAACTGTCTACTCAGGATGGCCAACAAGGTAAGCACATATTGTGTTGATTCCTTGACTCATCAAAAGTGTGAAATAAATTATGACTCTGTCTTAACCTATTTTCCAAATACACCAAACGCTTATATATTTTCAGGCTGTTTTGGATACCAGGCACCAGTGGTTTTCAACAGAGGTAGAGGAAGATCCCTTTACCTTATCACTCGGGAACAGCTTTCATTCCTGAAGTCATGTGGATTCACTGCACCTCAGATGGCTGATATTTTGAATGTTTCACTTCGTACAATTCGAAGACGTCTGCGGTCAGTGACTTTTGAAACCAGTGTGACTTTCAGTTCTTTGTGACACACACTCACTGTTTATTCAAATTAAATGGTATTGTGAATTTGTAAAAATAAGTTTATTTGAATGTGCACCACTAGTCAGGTAATGAAGTGTGCTGTTATGGTAGTGATAAAATAGTCATGGTTTTTTTTTTGTCTGATTTCAGACAGTATCATTTCACCCGTGCATCAATGTATGCGGAACTGACTGACAGTGCCTTGGATGAACATGTGCAGGACATTGTTGCTGGCAATGAACAAATTGGTCCTGAGGCTGTCAGAGCCTCCCTGCGAGTACGTGGACTACGTGTACAGCAAAGGAGGGTTGGAGCAAGCATGTTACGGATGAATCCTGGAGCAGCTGCCCTTAGAGCAGTTTTGCGGAGACCAGAATGAAGAACATATCAGGTTGCAGGTCCAAACTCATTGTGGCACATTGATGGAAATCACAAGCTAATACGGTAACCAACCACACTGATTTGTTGAACACCTATTTTGACCAAAGTGAAATTCAGCATTACATCAAATATAATTGTTGAACAATAAGACACGTCCACTAGAGCCAGGCCCTGGGATGGGCAGTCCTCTAACACAACTGGTTATGTTTAAAGGGGAAGATGAGAGAACACAGACAGCGCAAGCAACATACAGAGAAAAATTCAAACTTGACATGTAATAGTCCCATGTAAATCAATTAAGAGTGTATTTTCCATTGTTTCAATAACAAAGCAGAAATAATATTTTTCTTCTTATGGACCACGGTTTTAGGTGGAGGATAGTCATTCATGGGGCTATTGATGGATACAGTCGTCTTGTGGTCTTCCTTCATGCCTCAAACAACAACCGTAGCAGTACCGTTTTATCAAGTTTCATCAGACCCGTGGTATCCTATGGTGTACCCTCGAGGGTCCGGACAGACAGAGGAGGGGAAAACAATGCTGTCTGCCTGATGATGAACATTTTCAGAGGCTTTGATCGTGGAAGTGCCCTACGAGGAAGGAGTACCCATAATCAGAGAATTGAGAGGCTCTGAGGTGATCTGTGGTGAGGAATGCCCAATGTCTACTGTGATTTATTTCACCACCTGGAGGAGGAAGGCATCATTGACATTGACAATGAAATGCACCTTTGGGCTCTCCATTACATCTATCTCCCAAAGATCAACAGAGATTTGAAAGACTTCACTCAACAGTGGAACAATCATGGCTTGCGGACAGAGAGACACTTGAGCCCTTTACAGATTTTTGTCCGAGGCAGCCTCCAGCAACAGGGCCGAGCCTCAACTGCCATGCAGGACATCTTTCAGACTAGAGCAGCTGCTGCTGCTGGGACTATTGGTGGGACAGCTGATGGTAGTGTGACAGCCACTGAGAATGAGACGACTGCTGCTCAGGGCTTAAGTACGGACTCTGGTGGTGGTGGTGCTCATGGTACAGATGAGCTGGGACTGCTAGTCGACTGGCCTGAGAGGATTAATGTGCCAGACATTGAATTTACTCTGGACGGACCAATGATGGAGCAAGTGGTAGAACTATTTAATCCACTAACTGGCACCAGAGGGAGTCATGGTATTGAACTCATCTCTGGCTTAATATACTTTCTGGACTCCACATATCACTGACACAGTTCAATTAATGACTGAAACATAATAGCAGCAAGTGGAAAGACTTCAAAATATCTAGGTGACTGGATACATATAATGTGAAAAGTTATAATACGTGTTTACTATGTACCATTGAGTAGTGGAGATACAAGAACGAGCTGTGTGACACTGACAATAAAAAAATGTTGAGTGATTTTTAAAGTGTATAAGATGGAAGTTGTGAAATGGAAAGTATACAACTGAAACTGAATCTCGATAAAGTCAACTTGATTAATCTAAAAGTTACAGCTGTTGATATTGATAAATACAACTATAAGGCAGTGACAGTAAATAATTAAAAAATAAAAAAGTGTATAGTAGGTCTTGAAGTGGCTCAGTATAGTGTAGTAGATATAAAGTGGTTTAGCGTGTGTTTGATGTTGTGACAGTTCACACCGAGCACATTATGTTTTGCTTTGTACAGATTATGCTTTGTACAAACATAGTTCTGAAAATACTGGACTCCAGTGTAAAATGTGAATAAAAAAAAGAGCAAGCAGTGATTTGCAAATGTCAAAGGCAAAGTTTATTCACAGTAGAACATAGAAAACATGTCAAATGTTTACACCGAGACTATGTCGTTAAAAATAAGTCCATTTTAATTTGATGGCAGCAATATGTTTCAAAACAGTTGGGATGGGGCAAGAGAAGGCTGGAAAAAGTGGTACTAAAAAGAAACAGCTGCAGGGATATTTTTTAAAAGTAACAGGTCAGTTACATGATTAGATATTAAAAGCATCTTAGAGAAGCAGAGTTGCTCTGGAGGAAATATGGGCAGAGGTTGATCAATCTGCAAAAAAACTCCATTAACAAATTGTGCAACAATTTCAGAATAATGTTCCCAAATGTAAAGTTGTAAAGACTTAAAATATTCCATCCTCTAGAGGCATAAAAATATATTTTATCAAAAGATTCAGTGACTGGAGAAATCTCTTTGCAGAAACAATGAGGCTAAAAGCCATGATGTCAGTGATCTTCAAACGCTCACAGGAAAGTTATCATCATGGAGCATTAAACAGACACGATTCTCTCATGGAAATCAGTGCATTTCCTGTATCCTTTGGGGCAACAGACCTGAGTCACACTTTTAGAGAGGTACCTGATGAGGTGGATTGAGAGGAATATCCATGATGCATGGCAGTTTGTTCACTCACTTCCTCTCCACCACAGCTTCCGAAGCGCGGCCAATCACAGAGCTTGCTCTCCTGATCCAAGAAGAACACATCAAAGTGCACTGCACTCACCTGAACTGACAGAACACCTGTCATTAACATTTTGGTGCACACACAAGCTTGTTCTCAAAAACCCGCCTGCCCATCCACTGCTTGTGTACAGCCTCTGTTTTGATCTTCCAGGTAAGCAAATGTATAAATGTGGGTGTCCAGGTATTTGTATTCCTCCACCACATCATATCAGCGGGTTCAGTATCTTATACTTTTGTCAAGATAATGCACACTGCAGCCCATTTGTATCTACAGTTATCAGAAAGAAGCCATAACCAAGTTACATGGATTCTTTTTTTTAATTACTTCATGTCATACAGGTAAACTAGTTATATGTGCAACGCTGTCATGTGCCACTCTCTGTTTCAAATTCATGCAAGACATCCAGAGTACTCTGATGACATTGACAAGGACATCTACAGTTTACATGGGAAACAATTATTTCATGTTTTTGAGATTATTTATTTACATCACTTTTCAGAAAACGTACATACAGGTCTGATTCAAAACTGCATATCTATTTTTAATGCATGTTGAAAGGGCAAAAATATTCCTGAGATGCTGTTAACATTATTAAATTTGAAGACTATTATACAGTGGTATTACTTTAAACTGAGTAAAACGGTATTTTGATAAAAGTTAAGGTCTCCGTTTGTTTCAGAAAAAGCATTCTGTCATTTATTTGCTTTTATTATTTATTTATATGCCCTCCGCGGACCATCTCTGCACTGCGTGGGTGATTAGTGGCTCCGTGCACACTAAGTGCTGCACACAGGGACAAGGCGCAGGAGGTTACGATCACATCTTCCCTGGGCAGGGAGGTGATGAACTGTATGCCACTTTTTCATTGGCATACATTAAGTACAATGTTTTATTGCCTACGGTGGGGCAGGTCACATACTGGGTGAAGGTGGGCAGTGTGGAGTCCAGCGAGACATGATTAAAGTCCCCTGATATTAGAAGAAGAGCAGTCGGAGATTGCGTCTGCGGACCACAGAGAGTCACAGGCTGCCTCCACGGATGCTAACGGCTAATAGCTCAATGTTTCTGTTGCAGAGTTGTTCTTTCACAGCAATGTGCCCAGAGGTCCCACAGTTGTCTTTAACAAACACTGCCCAGTCCCCCTCCTTTCCTCTCACCGCTGTCTCTCGTCTTGTCCGGCCGCAGCAGCTGGAAGCCGGGCAGCCTACTCACAGAGGGAGTACCGGGCAGTGTCGGGGTACTGCCACTGTGACCGGGTTAGCGTCATTAGCTCCTCAATCATATCAGGGAGCGATCTCACATCTACAGTGATTACAGGAAGGAGAGATGGTGTGTAAGGTGTCCTTATCGGGAGACATCACCCCCGTCTCTTCCCTCACTGGGGACGTAGGGTCTGTCTGCCGGTAGCGCAGCTGCAGGGCGCAGCGCTAACAGCTGATCCCTAACGTAAACAAAGGAGCCATGCGTCGAGTGTCTAATTACGGGTGAAAAAGTGGAGAGAAAAGAAGAGAAAAGTCAACATAACTAGCACGGAGCGCTAATGCATGATGGCAGAATCTGATTGCTAAGACATAAGTTAAAGGTTAAGAGAAGTAAAGAGGAAAATAAGAAAGAAGCTCAGAAATGAGCAGAGCTAGCTCTGCTCATTACCTGTTAGCTGCCATAACAGGTAACACAGTTAAGGTTTCAGCAAAAGTATTCTGTCATTTGTTTGCTTGATCATGCCTTAAACACATCAAAATGCATAGTGGGATTATAATACAAGTCAATACTGTGACAAGCACTGGTACCGAATAGGCAATCACTTAGCAGCAAGGTGAATCGGTGATGCATTAGTGTGGTCTGCACTTCCTCTTCTTTGATTGGGTGAAATGAGTTGAAAGTAATTGGATGAGGGAACCATGGGGAGTGCCCTGCATAATTTCAATAAAACGCCGTTTTAAACGCCGTTACAGCTGGCACAGAACGCCGTAAAAAACGCCGTTTTTATGCATCTATGAACGGCGTTTCCTGCCGAGTGGCGGAAAAAACGGCGTTTTCGTCTGTCTTTGAACGCCGCTTTTTACGTCACTCGGATGGTGCGTTCAGGGCGCCATGTGAGAGTCGGAAAAAGCGGCGTTTGTCGGAACAGAACGCCGTTTTTTTCGGCGTTTTGAAAAATTAAACGGCGTTTTTTACGCCGTTTCTTAATCAAACGGGTTAGAAAAGTGGCGATTTATGGCACTGATGGCTTGCCATACCGGCCTGCCTGTGGGGCGCCACGAGACATTCGGTGATCGGCCAGCATAACCCGGCGATCCAGTCCCGACGGACAGAATAGCAACAGTGGGAGGCGACGCGTGAAATCCACAGCAGGGCAGGGGGACGCCTCTGCCTGCATCTGGCGGGGCTACGAGGGAGGCCGTGTACCGGTGTGGAGAGTGGTTGGACTGCACGATCGCGCGCCGCCAGGCGGAGATAGGAGCCTCCTCCCTGGTCTTCTGCTGGCGAGATTCCTCTCCTGTCTCTTTTAGCTAAGGAACATTTGTCCGCGTGTGGCTAGACTGTGGGAATATAGGACTCTGGGGGGAAGTTTTTAGCATATGAAAAAACATTCATTTAGTTTTATTTTTTTAGTGTATCGTTATTTCTGCCGGCAGGGTTTTTAGCGGGTTGTGAACACTATTTTTATTGTATAGCGGGGATTTTAGGTTGTATTTGTGATTCTGGCTGCGTTTTCTTATGAAAATAAATGGTGTGTTTAAAGCCGGTTTAGCTTCTGTGCTCTGAGCGCTGACCCACTCACTCCCCTTCCGCTTGTATGTATACAGACGTGGTGGTGAAGATTTAGGTCCACCTAACGGCTACATCTGCATCCAAAAACTGCACGTGTGATCTACAAACACACAGATACCCACTAATTAGTGCTAAGCAAAAGAGGAATAAAATACAAAAATTTCATGCACCAAAACTGAAGCACAACTCCTTAAATAAAACGCCATTAATGTTAGTCGGTTACTTTAAAAATCCGAACACTGCTACAGCTGCCAGTGATAGGACACGTGTACACACCCTGTAAAACTGGGCATTTTAACAAAATAGTTTCTGATGATTGATTTGCTTTTGTACGTTCATTATAGTAGCCATTACAGAGACTGCAGCTTTTAACAGTTCTGTTGCTTTCACTTTTCAGCCCCATGATTGCAGCTTGGCTCCATTAAGCAGGTCTTTGTGTAATTGTGATGCATCTATACGCTATATTGATGCAACTTGCTAACCATTGGGCGACATATATAGCAACAATTCACAAGAACAGTCACATTATTATTATTATTTATATTACAATAAAAAGACCTACAATATTGAGACTAAGCTTAACATTCAGATGGTCCTCTGTGAAGAAGCCGTTGGTGATGGTGGGAAGGAAGAACTCACGTTTAACAGGTGAAGGGGACAGAAGTGGAAAAAAAAGAAAGCTTAAAGAGAGGAGGATGAAATACAAACTATGTGGCACAGTATTACTGCCACCTACTGGAAAGAAGCGGGTATAAAGGTTAATAAAAGTGTAATCTGAGTATTATCTGTAATCTGCTTTTACTTGGTATTCTTGTCACACCAAGCCTTTACCTGAGGAAAACCTTTTGTTCTTAAAATTATGTCACTGACACCCCACACAACCTGTCCAATATTTAGCTTGTTTCAAATATTTATTTATTTATCTGGGTAGATGGTCTTCATTTTTAATGATTAATGTTTTTTTTTATTGTTAAATGAAAACAAAAACAAAGAATCTATTGATTATTTCTTTATTAGAGAATTTAGCAAATAATAAACAATATAAACACTCATTATTTTATATATATATATATATATATAATGGTACTATTTAGTGTGAATGCTAAGTTATTTTTTAATTAATTTGTCATTACTCAGCTTTTTTAGATTTTATGGATGTTCAGCTACTTTCCAACTTTGGAAAATTCTATGTGCACTTTAGATTTTTAACAGTTCTACACTTTAGCCTTCAAGTGAATGATTCGGCCTTTTTCAGCTCATTTAACATTTTTAACTTAACATTCAGCAATTATTTCATTTCAGCCCAAAACATTCAGCTATCAGCATTCACACTGCAGTTTCTTCAGAAAATGCATTTTCTAGTTTTTTTTCCCTTTCTTTCCTGCGACACTAGATGTCAGTGTTGAGGTTAAAATGAGCTGCTGATGCAGCAGAGGTTTACAGGCTGTGATTATGGAAACACAGAAACACAACCTAACATTTATATCCCATCTGTGGAGTAGCTTCTGCGACTAAAAGTTATGTAACTGTGTATATGATGTCAAATGGCTCATTTTAGAAGACAGATCCAGGCTGCTGACAAAGAAACCACTGAATTTGGAAGTTTGTTGTAAATCATTGCGGTCGGGTAAATAAATTATCTTTCGCTCACTATTTAGTGTAAAATGACATTTTTCTTTAATATATCTAACTTTTCGTGCCAGACAGACCATTTGTGAAGTTGTATTAATATTTGTGCTCAAAGTGATAACAGAAAAAGGCTCTTATTCAGGCTCGGAGAGGGTGAAGAACACTTTTAAATGTTTATGCAAAATTGAAATATTTAGGCTATTTTTTTTTTTAATCTTCATTGTTTCAGCCAAATCTTAAGATTCATGACAAGGGAAACGTTAAAAAAAAATAAAGATATAGATTTAAGAATATTAGTTTAACATGAAATGAAACATAACAATAAGAACTGCCCTTCGTGATTCTATATAATCATGTAATTACGATTTTAATGAAAAACCCATTCAGGATTTCAGTGTGGTCTTTATTCTAAGGATAACGGATCCATATAACGGACTTCATTTCCTTCGTCTGCGCTGCTGCCCTCATCAAAGATCGTCTATTGAAACAACGCCTCAGTTACCAGAAGGAAAAAGACACCGAGAGACACAACACAGACTCGGTGCTCCACTTTTTAAATAATAGCTCCGGTTATTAAAATAAGTTCATTATTAGGATACTAGATATTAATAGTCAGAAATTTTTAGAAGTAAAAGCGGTGTTTACATAGGCAGGTTTCAAAGGTAAGAAAAATATGGTTATTTTAAGAGCACTGGGAACAATCTGTGTGTTGTGTGAACTTGATGTTTCTGCATTTCTGTAAATGCTAACTTTAACTCATCATTGTCCTTTTCTTGCTTTCTTATTTTTCTGAATCTTCGAAAAATTAAAGGAAAAGATTTGGACACATCTGGTCAAAAAATCCAATAAAGGTCACATTTCTGCACATTATTCGTCTCCACCTTTATTAATTCAATTCTTGTTCAATTCTTCAAGATTCATTATTACCATTGTCAGAACAATTAATAATATTTGTTTGATATATTATCTACAATTTTATTTTCGCATTTTCTAAAGGACTTTTAAACAGTTATCAAAGCCTCTCAGCGCGGCTAATGTAAATCGACTCGGCTTGTCCAGCTCCACTCTTTCTCAGTTACATAGATACATAGCTTTGATTGTTCAAATTGCAGTTGTTGGACCTCAAAATGGTCCAAAGGAAAAGAAAAACAGCAACAACACGTCCCCCCTTCTTCAATTTCAATTTCTATGTTTCTACATGAGAAACACTGAATTAAAGCCTCTGACTATTTTGTCTCCAGCTTTGAGCAGTTTCTCTCACTCAGTCCCTTTTGCCTAAAACTCAAAGGCAAACTCTGTTCAAACCCTGACCTAGCCCAGTCATCCTAGGATTTTCCCCCCTTATTTAACTTATTATTTTGTTTATTGATAACATTATTATTATGGTAATTTCGCTGTGCTTTTCATTTTAATCATGTTGTTTATGTGGGTTTTGTCTTTTGTTCTTGTGTTTTTGGGGGGACTTGGGATCTTAATACGTTTACCTACTTTACTACCTAATGTACGTTTACTGGAAAACACTTTTTGTAAACTCTTGTTTATAAATAAAAAACGTTTGACATTATTTTCAATGCCATGAAATCTTTTAGATATTATTTCAAATTCTTTTGAAAATGTGTATTATTCTTGCCTTGCACCTTAGTGAATGTTATGACTTTAAGCAGCGTTGCTCCAACTGCCAGTTTAACATGAGTTGCGACCAAGGCCAACTTTGATAAAGCACAGAGGACTGAGACGAGGCAATGGTGGAGGTCTGGTCTTTTTTACTACGAACACTCTTCAATCACATACAATACCACAGTGCCACCTGCGGGTGGGAGGTAGTAATAACTGCTGCTTATTACAATATACCACATCCCTCCTTTCCGAGATAAAGATACAACCTCTTAACTCCAATATCTTGTAACATGAATGTACCCTTTAAACCGTAGGAACATTATCAATATTATATTCATGGAACATTAGGTCAAGCACACCTTAAATTGCCTATCATTTGAACAATGCAACTACATGCCAGTGCAAAGTTTTGAAACAGACGAACACGTGACAAATTGGATGAGACATGTCAGAATGAACATATGAAACATGACATATTTCGCTCTAATCCAACAGGACAGTTATCTGACATGTACAAAACAACTCAGGTACAGGGTAGAGCGACTTCCAGTTTCCAAATCACTTAGTCTCTATACCTGGCAGGGCGTATTATTGCTCGGCCACTGCGTGTGTAGCATGTGGGTGTATTGTCCATACTTGCAGGACGAGGGTGTTGTGGGGTGTCACTTGCTGGTGGCGCAACTGGCTCTTGGGTGTGAACAGACAGATCATCTGGGTCCATGGATGTGTCCTTAAACAGACTTGGGTGTATTTTCCTCAGATGTCTCCTGTTCCGCCTGAGCACCTCACCCTCTGGTGTTTGCACAGCGTAGGAGCGTGGTTCCTCTCGCCGATGTGCTACAACAGCTGGCTCCCAACCGCGCCGTGTTTGCATGTGCACAGTATCGCCTGAGGTCAAAACAGGCAATGGTCTTGCATGCTGATCAAAGTGGTATTTCCGCTTTGACTGCAGTCCACGCACCTTATCTGGAATGTTCTGTGGGGTTGACTGTCTCAACACAGCACTGGCGCATGGCAGTGTGCTGCGGAGAACCCGTCCCATCAACATTTGTGCAGGTGACACACTCAGTCCTGTGACTGGAGTGTTCCTCAGAGATAACAGCACTAGATGTGGATCTGTTCCAGTTCGCGCCGCTTTTTTAAGTGCATGTTTAACAGTCTTTATGGCTCGCTCCGCCATTCCATTTGAAGAAGGAAAGCCGGGACTGGAGAAAGTTAGCTTTATCTCCCAGGATGCTGCAAACGATCTCATCTCGTAGCTGGCAAATGGAACATGATCGCTCACTATCTCTTTGGGAATTCCGTGTCTTGCGAAGACTGATTTCATCTTCTGAATCACAGAGTGTGCCGTTTTGTCAGGTAAGTTAAGAACTTCTGGGTATTTGGATAAATAATCAACTAACAAAAGATATGGCTGACCGTTCAGTTCGAAGATGTCCGCTCCGATTTTCATCCATGGCAGCTCTGGAATCTGATGTGGAATAAGCGGCTCAGCCTGGTTCTGTGGCTGCATTTGCTGGCATTGTTCACACTTCTCAAGCATAGTCTCTATGTCGTGCGACATGCCCGGCCAGTACAGTACTCTTCTTGCTCTGGCTTTTGTGCGCTGTACACCTTGGTGAGCGAAATGCAACTTCTCCAGGATCACTTGTCTGAAGCTTTGGGGTATTACAATCTTGTCCCCTATCATAATAATGTCATCGTGGATACTGATGTTGTTTCTCATAGGCCAGTAGCTGTGGAGTGTTCTGTCTAAACTCTTCCTTCTGGCTGGCCATCCGTTGAGGTGCCTTTCACGCACAGCTTGTAGCACGCTATCTGCTGCAACTGCCGTTCTCAGGCTGCTCAGTGTTTTTTCACTCAACGCTGCTGTGGCCTCCAGAGCATACACAACTCTTTCTTCATTTGTGTCTTCACTCACATTCTCGTTGTCACTAGTGGTTGTGGCTCGTGAAAGTGCATCGGCTATGAACATGTCTTTGCCGGGGGTGTATGTGACGGTGAGATCATATCTCTGCAATTGCAGCAGCATTCCTTGTAACCTTGCTGGTGCCTTGCATAGCGGCTTACGCATTATCGCCTCCAGGGGTTTATGATCAGACTGCACGGTTACTGGTCTTCCATAGACATACTGGTGGAATCGTTTAGCGGCAAACACAATGGCTAGCAGCTCCTTTTCTATTTGTGCATACCTTTTTTCTGTGTCTGTGAGTGCTCGTGACGCATAGCACACAGGTTGCCCTTCTTGTAATAGGCATGCGCCCAGCCCATCTTTTGAAGAATCGGCCTGCAATGTTAAGGGTTTCTTGTGGTCATAAAATCTCAACACTGGTGCTTGTGTGAGCGTCGCCTTGAGCATCTGTAGCGCTGCTGTGTGGTGCGGCTGCCAGTGCCACGCTGTGTCCTTTTTGAGTAGCTGTCTTAAAGGTGCTGTGAGTGATGCTTCATTTTGAATGTACTGTGCCAAAAACTTCGTCATTCCCAGCAGACGCTGAAGACTTTGTTTGTCTTCCGGAGTCGGCATGTCAACAATAGCTTTGATCTTTGAAGCATCTGCTTTCTGCCCAGCTGCTGTGATGATATGGCCCATGTATTTCACCGTGTCGACTTTGAACTGAATTTTGTCCTTGTTAAACTTCACGTTAGCTGTTCTTGCTTTCTCCATGACCTTCTGCAGGATCTCATCGTGTTCGTGCTCTGATGTAGCTGCAATGATCATATCATCTGCAATGATAAATACACCAGGAATGCTGCCGAAAGTCTCGCAATTCTTTTGTTGAAAAACCTCGCTGGCGGATTTGATCCCGAATGGGAGCCGGAGGAAGCGATACCGGCCCCAAGGTGTATTAAAGGTACACAGCTTCGATGACGGCTCGTCCAGCTTGATCTGCCAGTATCCGTCTTTTTCATCCAATATGGTGAAGATGGATTTTCCTGCTAGCTTGCTTCGAACGTCCTCGTGTGTGGGAATGGAGTAGTGCTGGCGTTTAACTGCTTGGTTCAGATCACAAGGGTCCAAACACACCCTTAGTGTTCCGTTCTTCTTCTGTGTGGCGACAAGACTGTTGACCCAATCTGTGGGCTCATTGACAGGCGTTATGACATCTCTGTTCTGTAAGTCCTGTAGCGTCTGCTTCAGCGGGTCCATTATGGAGAGGGGCACGTTCCTGCATGCATGAATCACAGGTGTTGCGTTTGCGTCAGTGTGTATGTGATGGACTCCAGGGAACTCACCCAAGCCTGTGAACACATCAGCATACATCTCCACAAGCTCTTCCTTGGTAGAAGGTGGTTTGGCTGGTTTCGGTACAGCGGATGGTAAGGCAAGGGCTTCAACTCGCTTCACCAGATGCAGCTCCTCACAAGCTCGCCCACCTAGGATCGGTTTATCTGCATGGTCCGACACAAGAAAATCAAACACAGCCCTGTGCTTCCTTGCTTCACACTCAAGAGACACCACACCATCTACATGTATGCGGGCCCCACCAAAAGCTATGAGTGCCGTCTTCGTGGGCTGTAACCGAGGCATCCCTGGTAACTTGTTGTAAACTGATCTGGGGAGCACATTTGCGTCCGCGCCTGTGTCTAGCTTGAAGGTGACTGATGCGTCCCCGATTGTTACACTTTCGTGCCACCTTCCAGTTTGGTGCTTGTCACTGCACACCATACCTATGTACAGTGAGTCCCCATCAGTCTCAATGTTATTAATAGTCTTTGTTTTCTTGTAATTTCTACTTTTCTCTGCGCCCACTCTGCATACTTTTGAAAAATGGTTATTTTTCCCACACCTGTGGCATGTTGCCCCATAAGCTGGACACTGTCGGGGCGCGTGTTTGTTGCCGCATTTGTAACAAGCCGTTTGCTTGTCGTTGCTCGGTTTGTTTTTACTGTGTCCTGATTTAATGTATCCTGGCGTTTTCCTTAATGCATGTACTGACGTGTCTTGGGGTGCAGTTGTTGACTGCATAGCCTGAATCTGTGACTTGGCCACCTCTGCTGATCTGCATATTTCTATCGTCTTGCGCAGTGTGAGGTCGTTGTCACGAAGTAGTCTCTCTTTTAGTCTGGTATCATTTATGCTGAACACCAACTTGTCCCTGATCATGTCATCTTCATTGACCCCAAACTCGCAACTTTTACTTTTCTGACGGAGTTCTGTGACATATCTGTCCACTGTTACACCTGCTGACATTGGGTATGACCAGAATGTATGGCGCTCAAAAACAACGTTCTTTTGTGGACTACAGTATTCCTTAAACGCTTTCAGAATGTCCTCCATAGCTAGCGCGTCTCCGGCCGGGGTTACAGTGAGTGTGTTATACACTTCAAGTGCCTCCTCGCCGATAGTGTGGAGAAGAATGGCTGTTTTAACCTTTTCATCTTTCTCCAGCGCACCCGTAGCAGTCATATACAGTCTGAATCTTTGTTCCCACCTGCGCCAGGTCTCAGATAAATTGCCGGTGAGCAGTAGCGGCGATGGTGGCTTGAATTGCTCCATGCCGTTAGCACCGTCCACCGTTAGCTAATCCACAGCTAGCTTACTCACGTCGCGGTCGGTCCCTGCTCACACGGTCCTGCCAACTTCTGACACCATGTTATGACTTTAAGCAGCGTTGCTCCAACTGCCAGTTTAACATGAGTTGCGACCAAGGCCAACTTTGATAAAGCACAGAGGACTGAGACGAGGCAATGGTGGAGGTCTGGTCTTTTTTACTACGAACACTCTTCAATCACATACAATACCACAGTGCCACCTGCGGGTGGGAGGTAGTAATAACTGCTGCTTATTACAATATACCACAGTGAATAAGCTACCCCGCTGCACAACAGTACGAGTAAAAGAAAACACAAACACGATTTATTTATTTATTTATTTATTTTTGCTTTATTTAGCCTGAAAATCCAAAAGAAAGTGAAGTTTTTCTTTTCTCCACACTACGTGGTCCTGGGAAATTTCCTCAGAGTGAGCGCTCATCCTGTTTCCGGCGCTTTGTGCTGCCCATATGTCAAAGTCTTTGTGCTTTTCAAGACAGAGAGGCGACAGAAGGGAAAAAAACAGCTGGATCCAACGACCATCCAGCTAGCGTTACCACTAGCAGCAACCAGCTCCTCAAGCCTGCTAACCCCCCTCGGCTGCCTGACTTCCAAAAGGTACCGTGTCTGAAAACTGTCCGTTAACCGAGAGCTAACGGCTCCTTATTCCGACCGCCTTATCTTTTACCTGAGCTTTCTCTTTGACCCAATTTTCCAACTGCCAGCCTGGCTAGCCTGTTAGCTTCCACATTAGCTTCTTTAGATGCTGATTAGCTAGCTAGCTTAGCTGATTAGCCTCCTGCTGCTTGAGCAGGTATCAGAGGATTAAACAAGCTGTCAGCAAGAATCATAGGAGCACACTCGCCTCCCATCCTTTGTTGTCATCTATAAAGCAGAAAGCATAGGGCTCTGTTGGCGTCTTTAAGTCTGCTTCATACTAACTGTCCTTTTAAATACATTTTACTTTTATCTGCTTTTAAAGTGTTACCATACTACATGTACTTTTTTCATTTAAAGTATGCAAGTAGTGCTTTCTGATTGGATTAATTGTTGTCTAGTGCGAAGTATTCCTTTTGGGTATAGAAGAAAATGAAGCAGGAATCACATAAACACTGATCTCAGATGTTAATTTGACTTTTGTCTCATTTTTGTCTTTGCAACATAAATTCTATAATGATACTCAACAAAACAAAAACCTCACGGTAGTGATGTTTCGCTAATTACATGCACATCTTGAGTTAATCTGTATTTCAAATGAATCTTTCTCGATATTTGCATATTTTAAAGCTTTTGTGTTTAATTGCAACCAGCTGATTTCATTGATCTGATTACGTATTTAATGCTGTTTCTGTACAACGTGAAATACAGCTGCTGAGCAGAAGTCTTGGTTTGTTACACTTAAAGTGTGAAGACAATCTTCTTTTCTGAGGTGTTGAAATCTGCAGATTTTTGATAGATTTACTCAGTTTTTACTGGAAAAAATAGCTGTTATCTATCAGACTGCTTCCAGCTAATATTAAGGCCAGAATAGGTAAAGTAACCACCTGTCAAATCAAACATACGAGGCTACTTGTCGTGGAAACCTCTTGTGAATAAGTGAGCACTTGAAAGTAGCATTTATTTCTCTGGTGCAAACACTGGTTGAGGAGCTGAATGGCTCCTGTAACCAGAAAGTCCCACAGCAGTCCCAGCGGAGCACTGGTTAAACACCAAAGTGTTCCTAGCTTGACGAAATGTGCGTTTTGAGGGTGAGCTGGTACGGAGAGATAACTCCCTTTACTGTAGGAGGTTTTCTGAGAGGCATCCTGGTCACATGTCCAAACCATTTCAACTGGCTCCTTCCACAGACTCTAGGTCAGACTCTAAATGGCTTGTTTAAGCAGCTTGTTTGAGTGAGAGAAGATGAACTGGATGCCCTGATAAAGATAAATAATGAACCATGAATGATGCCCAGTCCAAGAATAAAAATAGGGTGCTGATATTAGCTGTTCCTCCTTAATTGGGTAATCTATCATCTATTTTTTATTTTCTACTGCTCATCGTCTCCCCAGGTAGCATCCATTTAGTCAGCTGTGTCATGGGACTTATTGTTATATGCTGTGGCTATCATTGCACTTTCTTTTGTCAGTGTGGGTTTTCGACTGCATGGACTTACTTTGGATATTATGATTGTAATCCAGGTTTTGAATGTCGTTCTGTATGCTGTCATTTAAATTTAACTTGGTGAGCTCTGAAGAAACTCCGTGTCTCGATTCTGTCTGATTTACAGCTTTATCTTGCAACCTGTGTTTGGCAGGGCTCAGCTGACAGCGGCGCTTGAACCCAACAACCTCACGATGAGTTCAGGGTTTTAGAGGTGCTGTGTGCATTCCCCGCTCCCAGTGGTCGTTAGATCACTGCTTCCATTTCTATTTTTACACTAGTTCAACAAACAAGTCAGAACATGTAAATAAGGGAGACTTTGAGATGATGGAAGGTGGATTTTAGTTTCACTGATTTCCATGGGAAATGCGAAGTAGCATGCAGTAAATTTCTAATTACACTTTGAGGAAAGAATAATCTCCCATCCTTGTTTCTTGTCTTTCGTCCAAAACAACGCTTCATCTCTGATTATTTTTGTGTCTTGCTGCCTGGAAGGATTTGGACTCGTCAGCTGTTCACATAAACAGAGTGAGCAGACGTTGTCCTCCTTCCTTTTCTTTTCTTTAAAAGTTCTATGTTATTTTTGATGTCGGGTTTCGAAGCCTAAACTGTTGTTATCAAGGATATGCAGGCTCGACTCTTTCTCAAAGCTGCAATCAGAGGTTTTTTTATTTTGACCCGTTGACTCCCACGCAGTCTGAAAACAGCTCCAGTCTTACACGGACGCACCACAGTGTGTTGCTTTCTGAACATCTTGGACTTCCATGACTGGACGTTTGTTCTTCTCAAAACATAAAGAAATCTCTAAGCGTAGTCTTAATGTGTGGCCAAAGAAACAGACACATTTCTATTATTGCCTTGAAAATGACCATATGAATTTTAAATTACTTCTTGCTATATTTTTCTCTGAAAGCAATGTACAAGGAAAAAAATGTTAGTAATCAAAGATGAGAAAGTTCGGTGGTAGAGTAGGGGTTAAAGCTTCTTTAAGGCGAGGCATGGCACAGCGGCACACAGTAACTTATTATATATGTGAGAAAATTGACGATTTTTCAGTTTGGTTCTAAATGTAGATAGTTGTAAATGATCTCACATCAACAGGCACCATGATCCCGAAAGAAAGAGCCAAAGAAATGAACTGTTCCCTCAGAACATCTGGATCTTATTGTAGGTACACCACCTGATGACGTGAGAGGTCTCACAGTCTGACTCCACTGTAGCCATGGTGTTATTTTAGGTTCTTGTGATCCTCTCATGACTAATTCTTCCATCACTGATTAAGCTGCAGATTTCTTGCAAATAATGGGGATAACGGGCAATCAGTTTTTTTAATTTTCATTTTTTATTTCTAATTTGTGTGTGTAGATATTTTTTAACATCAGCACAAATTTAGTCTACAAAGAAATTTTGCCGCTTTTTTTGACAGCCACCTTTGTAACAATTTGGGAGTTATTGTAGCTGTTGTTTTGAAGCCTCTTTCTAAATGTGCATACATTTCATTGGTCTTGTGTGTATAAAATTCCACCTATAGCCAAATAAGACCGTTAAATAAACAAACACAAAAAATGTTGACTTAGTTTGAGAATGAGGTAAAGAAAAATAACTACCCGTCCCAGTTGCAAGTTATAAAGCACTGATCAAATGGCACGCTGCTTCAGATGAGAAGGATGATGGTAGAAATCTGCTGTGCTGCTTTAAATCATATTTGTCCAGTTCCAGTTTATTTATGTAAACTTGGAGGGTTTTTTTCCTGTCATACAAAAGATGGAGTCATGAGTTCTATAGGGTTTCATGTGGTGCAGAGAGCAATGCAGTTATACATGGTTACATTTCTATTACTATACAGATAATAACTGATTTTCTTTAACTATTAAGTCAGGGAGAAAATCCATTACTGAAGCTACAGGCATGTCTTGTAATTTTTGACTTCAAAACTCGAACAAAACTGAGGTCACTGTATTTGGCCCTAAAAAATTCCAAAATACTGTCTAACCTGATACTCTGGGTGGCATTATTGCGTCCTCCTGTTGTAATGTGAGTCATTTTTGACCAGCATATGTTCTTTAACTTGCATACTGAAATCACATATAGGACTGTCATCTTTCATCTGTGCAATACTGCTAAGTATTACCAGCTCCCAGCTTGGGTTTAAAAAAAAATGTATTTTTTACTTTAAAATTATGCTTAAAACTTTACTTTTTAAGAAAATCTATATAAGGTTCAGGTGAACATGAACCATGGGATATAAAGGGGAATTTGGTGACTGCTGTTGTCAGTTGATGCTGTATAAATACATTTGCATTGAACTCAATAATGAGCCAAGGAACATTTCAAGAAGTGTATTTACCTCCATCTTTACAATAACGACTGAGAGAGATACACCCACTCCCACGCAGCTGAAACTGAACCTCAACAGTATACGTGTGCCGCACAACGTGGCAACATTGACTTGCTATTGCTGTTTGGGTATTTGTGTGAAGGAGTGGGCCACTGGGTGTTCAGTGAAATCTCCTTCTTATACTGTATAATGTGTCTGTCTTTTGATGTCTCATCTTTTCTTCAGCACATCTTACTTTCAATTCTAAGAAGTATATTTTTCACTTTTTGGCAGTTTTTGGTAGTTATTTTGTAAGTGGGAAATAGGGCTGTGCGATATGACCAAAATCTCATATCCCGATATTAAGACATCTATCGTCCGATAACGATATAAATCACAAAAATGTAACATTTTCTGTAAAATATGTGAATCTCGGGCAGCTCGACTTGCGGGAAGTGTTTCCAGCTGCGCGTCATGTAGCTGGAGTCGAGTGTTTTAACCGATGCATGAAACTATACATTTTTAGACATAAGTGGTAACGGCCGCCGTTTTCTTTGTGAGTATTTATTACACAGCGTGCTGCGGGGAAAAGCCTGTTCTAACGTTTGAGTCTAAGGTTTATTTTTTAGCACCTGGCGGCTCTTGTTTTGCTTCTCATCTGTAAATAATCTGCTCTTTCACGTGATTGAGTTTATTTTGAAAAGTCTCAACAGGATCTTGAGCTTTATTGGGAAGGGTTTATGTGGAACATAAACAAGCGGACACGCGATGGTGTTACCGTCGTTGTTGCTAACCACAATGTTGTCGTGCGCTTGTCCGTCCGTAGTGTGGTTATAATAATTATAAGAGAGAGAGAGAAATTAAGAAATTAATATAGCCACTACAGTGACCATCAAAACGATAAAAAAATATTGCCGTAAACAGTTTATTTTGCGACACCACGAAACAAACGATAGCGTAAAATGAAACGATAGACGTTTTTATATCGTCATCCGATATATATCGTTATATCGAACAGCCCTAGTGGGAAACATAGAATTAAAATGGCCTCAAGTGTTATTATAAAAATATGCTAATAGAGCTTTAAAGTAATTTACTAAATACTGGAAACTAGTCTGTGTGAGGTTGGTTTCTATGAAGAGCTTTCAAAGCCAGTTTCATCTTTGATCTGATTGTTGTTATGAGCTCTGAACTCAAAAAAGATATGTAAACACGATCTGATTTAAGCCATAACCATGTTACTCCCTGGTTACTTAATCCTACCAGCTGGAATACAACAGGAAATGACACAGAAAACACTGGCGGTTACAGCATTGGTGAACAATATTTTTTTTTACAAACCATACCAGCTTCATGGTCAGAGCTTATTCTCTATTTGGCCGGATTTTCAAAGAAAGAGAATGGCACTGATGAATGACATGAGCTGATGACGTGTCTTCTCTTTCCTTGCAGTCTGTCAGGATCTTAACTAGAAACAGTGCCGATGTGATTGTTGAGTTTTTCTGTGCTGTCATGTAAATGGAATCTGTTCAATATGTGTTTTCACATTCTCTCTCCCTCTGACAAAATGAGTAATTTGGAAACATCCCTGTGGGCTCTGGAGACTTTTATAGGGTTAGTGTGTAAATTGATTAAAGAACAAAAGTAATAGTTAGAAACCTCATAAGCCATCTTAGCCCTCAGTCACACCGGCCTAGAGACCAGTTGACAACCCCATGACCAGTTCCAGAGTGGTTGCTAGAAGTTGCTGTGAAATCAGTTACTTGCCCCAATCAGCCACATTCATGCAGGCCCAATGATTAGTCAGTGATCCCCTGGTAACCACAGGTTGTGAGTGGTTACTGGAGGTTTCATGTAGTCATCAGGTGATATTGGTTGGAAAGAGGGCGCCACACCAAAAGCCTCCTTGTGAGGTCAAGGTTTGGTAAGGTTTGGTCACTAACAGATTGCTGTGGTTGCCTCTAGTTTGCGTGAAAGATGCCAACTGGTCTGGAAACACTCCCCATTTACTTTCCAGATAGTAGTAAAACTTGAAAATGCA
This sequence comes from Oreochromis niloticus, assembly GCF_001858045.2. Classification (NCBI taxonomy): domain Eukaryota; kingdom Metazoa; phylum Chordata; class Actinopteri; order Cichliformes; family Cichlidae; genus Oreochromis; species Oreochromis niloticus. Next base: position 31,810,634 of record NC_031977.2, read on the forward strand.
TGCAATGCAGCCTGGGAACTTGGAAGGTTCGGCTTCAGAGTAAAAGTTGTGCCCTACGTCTGCAGCCAAGTCCAACTTTTGTTTTGAAGGCGAATGGTCTCATTTGCAGTTTGTATCACACTTTACATAGCAATGAATGAAGGCATGCAGCTTACATGTGTTTATCATCCCTGAAATTTTCATGTGGTTATCCTCTACCTATGATGTTAAGAGGACACAAAAATGTTGGAAAATTTAGGCATTTTATAAATGAATTCCTATGTACTCAGAGGCCATGCATGTAAAGCGGAAAGGTTTCCTAATGTGGGAGTAAAATTCTGCATGGCTTCATTAGATAGCCTAAAGTTATTGTACAAAAAAATAGTGAAAACTTTCAGATTTGACTGATTTTTTTTTTCTTTTTTCTTTTTTTTTTTTTTTCTGTTTCTTGTTTCAGAGTTTGGCTTTTGTTGCCAGGGAGCTTCTTGCTCTTGTGTTTGTTGAGGTTGCGTGCTCATGGTACAAGTCACGCTGCTCTGTGATTAGTCCTGATTATCCCGCTGTTTGTTGCCTTTGATCACAACCGCTCAGTCAGATTGTGCAGTTGACAGTTAGGGCTTTAGGCAGTTTTAAATGTGCGGCATTACCCAGTCGAAGAGGATTTGATTTGCTTCAAATAATCCCTTTTAGCCCTTTCTTGGTGGGTGAAAGACAAAATTCTCCTTAAAATAGAAGTGACTTTGTTATTTGTTCTTTGACTTTGTGCAGAAATTTGTCATATCAGTTAGAAAAAGATCATCAAAAAGCACTTTAACGCCCACTTTCAGCCAAACTGTTTCCTGCAGCTACTTCCTGTGTTTTATCCCTGCTGATCATATCACTGCAACAGTAATTCCCAGACGTGTTTTTTTTTTTTTTTTTCATGTTTATGATTTAAATGCTGCTAAATAAAAAACATAGGCAAAGAAGGTTGTGGCTTTTATTGTCCTGATTTGTATGAAATGCAACCCCCCCCCCCAGAAACGTGGTGGGAAGAATAACTACCAGTAAAACCCAAGTCTCCTTTTTTTTTTTAAATTGTTCCCATAAATTTGAAAACAGGACTTTTTTAATTGGCTCGGCTAAACCAAAAACAACAGGTCAAACATCTAATTCATCAAACACAGAAACACAAAACTGTCTATTGACTTTGAATGTTGATGCTGATGAGCAGAGGGAAACCATTAGTGATATCCTGTTGCTTTGTTAGTGGTTTTACAGTCACACATTGACATCTTGCCTTTTTGTCTGCAGCTGGTTGTGAGGCTGATGATGTGGTGTGAAGATGGAGGCTCCTGAATACCTCGACCTGGATGAGATCGACTTCTCTGATGATTCAGTGGTCAGTATGACATGACAAGCTGCCCACAGGGGCACAACTACCAGCTGCATCTTCATCACCAGTAAAGTTTGATGGGGTTGTACGCAGCTAACAGAATATAAAGCAGTTCAGTCTTTGCGTAAGGATTTTATTTTCAGTTTTTTGAATTTGAATATTTGTGGAACTATCCATAATCTCCACTTGAGCTGACATCTGTTTTACTAGATTTAGAACTTTGCATATCCCTTTAATTACTTTCCCCCCCAGAAAAGCACCTAATGACAAAACACTGTGTAAACCCCATGAGCACACACGCTTGCCCTACCAGTCAAAGCGTATAATGGCTGTTCTTAATTACATATAGTCTCCGGAGCTCAAAAACATGATATTCACTACCACCCTTCAGTTTACACACAGCTATGTAAATAATGCTAACTTTGCAATACGCATATTTATGGTTGCTCAGTTCATTAAAAAAAATATTATTTTGATCAATGATTAGCATGACTGTTGATTGACTTAAAATCATCCCCATTAAGTGAACTTCATAAAAAATGTGTACTTTTGCAGGAACTTAAAAAAAACACTTAAAATGAAAGACAAATAGAGGAGTTGTTCAGTAGAGAGTTAAGTTACATGCACACTGGAAGCAATTTGCAGGGACGTGTCATTGAGAGACTGTAAAAAGTGAATGATATTTGGCAACTTCAAACAGCTGCGGGGGAAATGACCAATGACGACATGAAATGGGCAAGAACACAATAGATTTTCAGGTGAGCAACTCAAGAGACTACCAGTGAGAGTGTTAATTGACATATGATGTGCTAGTAAATACATTAGAGGCTCATTTGGGCCTGGATTATCCACATATAACCAGACCATGTCTGTGCAGATGGTGCCAGCAGCAGACTCAGGCAGTAACCTCAGATAAAAAGTGATGAGGAGCTGAAGCTGATAACCAACTGACACACCACAGAAAACAGATCAGGTTAAAGTCAGAGATGCTGAGACAAAGGCAGCTGCAGACAGCTGTTAGTGATCATTGCACAGGTTCCACAGGATGTGGGCTTTTAGGGTAGTGGCAAAGGCATGGAGCAGGGATGCACTTTCCTCTAAGTTACATTATAAATCAGCCATACACCCTAATCCTAAGGGTAAGGGGCAGGACCTGTTTTATCTATCTGAAAATAGGAAAATAAAATCAAATGAATTAGCCAGCTCATAGCATTTTATCAATTTTGGATGGCTGAGATGATACAGGTGGCCTTGACTGTAGCATCGTGCAGAAGTTTTAGTGAGGTTGCTCTCAGTTCTTGGTCGCATTTGGTCAGTGCATTTTTTTTATATCGTTAACTTTCATGACGGAAAGATTTGGACAGATTTTCTTGGCTTTAGGTCTGTGTAGGAAGGAGTTTGAAATTACACAGCTGTAACTGCTTCAAGTTACAATCTGTCAGTACTTAAAGTAATTGGCTAATATCTAAATATAACTTCTTTGCACAGCTGCTGGACTGCTGCGTACAATTTTCTCTCTCTTTTTTTTTTAAATCTTTCCTCATCCTCCTACAGTATTCTGTCACATCTCTGAAGAGCATCCCTGAGCTGTCCAGGAGAAGCGATGGTCAGGCAGAGGAGAGGCCAGGTAACTTAACAATAATATAATTACAGTTTGGCTGGAAATAGTTTAGATCACATCTCTGATCATCCTGTCCTCCTGCAGCTCCAGCCATCAATTGGAGCCGCGGTGTGTCCTCCCACAGCGGTGGGGGAATCAAACCCACAGGGATTGCTGAGGTTCACAGTAAGTTCCGGCCGGTGAAGAGGGTCTCACCTCTTAAGCACCAACCAGAAACCACTGACGCAGAGACCGATGGTAAAGTCCAAGGTCAGGGGCTGGTTCTAGGGGAGCCAGCTGAGAGTAGTAAGGATGACCCTGATAAACAGACTAATGCCTCCTCTGACGGGCAGGGAGGAAAGGCTAAGAGCCTGGGCAGCAGTGTTGGTGTTGTTGGAGGGAGCAACAACCCCCAGGCTTTGTTTGGGGAACTGGAGCACTATGACCTGGACATGGATGAGATCCTGGATGTGCCTTATATCAAGTCCAGTCAGCAGATGTCCACGCTGCCCCGTGTTCCCCACGACAAGCGGTCAGTGACGGGGAGCAACATGGGTGGAGGCACGCTGGAGAGGAACCGGGGAGGAGGGCTGAAGAACTCTGCTTTAACCCACAATGAGCCTCTGAGCCTGGGCAGCAGTAGTAGCTCACAAACGCAGGTGAGTCAGCCAGCATCTTTTATGCTTCATATTTGTGTATGTATTTACAGATCACAGTGCCTCTGTCCAGACTTAAACATATACATAAAAAAATAAATATAACTTCCACTTCTGAAAAGTGAAGCTAATGTGGATGAAGCTAAAGTTATCTTTTAATGTAAAATAGAAAGGTTTTTTTTGTTTTTTCATCTTCAATAACCATCTTATTTAATATTTAAAGTACACAGTGGAGTAATAATATGCAGAAAAGGGCACAATATTTGAACCACTGATGTTTAAATATCAGTGGTTCAGAATACTTTATTAATCCCTAGGGAAATGATGTGGGTTACAGTTGCTCCTCTACAGTAACATTAACAAAAACAGACTACACTATTTAACAATACAGTATGTTAAGATATAAGGAATAGCACAATATATTCAAATGTGACTACAAAGGTGATTATAAATAAATATCAAGAAAATCGACAGCAACATTACAGAGTAAGAAAAGAGCGTGTGCGAAAAGATGTAACTATTGCAGTGTTTACAGTGTGTTAGATGGAGGAGTTGTACAGCGAGATGGCCACAGGCAGGAATGATTTCCTGTGTCATTCAGAGGTGCTTTTTGGTACTCTCAGTCTCTCACTGAACGTGTTCCTGTGGCTAGCCAGCATGTCATGGAGTGGGTGGGAGGTGTTATCCAACATTGGCTTTATCTTGGACAACATTCGCCTCCCGAAACCACTTTAAGAGAGTCCAGCTTCATACCCACAGCATTACTGACCTTGCGGATCAGTTTGAGTCTGTTGGCCTCAGCAACTCTCAACCTGCTGCCCCAGCATGCAACAGCATAGAGGATTGCACTGGCCACAGCAGACTCACAGAAAATCCTGAGCATTGCCCGACCGATGTTGAAGGACCTCAGCCGCCTCAGAAATTAGAGACCACTCTGGCCATTCCTGTAAAGTGCTGTAGTGTTTTTAACCCAGTCCAGTTTATTGTCTATGTGTACTCCAAGGTATTTATAGTCCTCCACAATGTCCACGTTGACCCCTGTTTCAATCCACGGGGTCAAGCGTTTCGTGGTCTTCCTAAAATCCACGATCAATTCCTTGGTCTTTGCCACGTTGAGCTGCAGATGATTCTGTTCACACCACGTGACTCTGACCACGTGGTCAGAGTACCGACCACAGCCCGGTACTCTGACTCATCACCCCTGCTGATGCATCCAACCACCGCAGTCACCAGAAAACTTCTGAATATGGCAGGTCTCTGTGCAGTGGCTGAAGTCTGTGGTGTAGAGGGTGGAGGAAGGGGGAGAGGACGGTCCCCTGTGGTGCCCCTGTGTTTCTGATTACCTTGTCACAATGTGGAAGACCCACATATTGTGGTCTTCCTGTCAGGTAATCAACAATCCAGGACACAGAGAAGCATCAACCTAGCTTATCACCCAGGAGGGTCGGCCTGGTGGTGTTGAATGCACTGGAAAAGTCAAAAACATGACCCCTGCAGTGCTCGCCTGCTGGTCCAGATGGGTGTAGACACGATTGAGCAGGTAGATGATGGCGTCCTCAGCTCCGAGTCGGGGCTGGTAAGCAAATTGAAGGAGATCCTGATGTGGTCTGACTATGGGTCGGAGCTGGTCCAGGATGAGTCTTTCCAGGGTCTTCATGATATGACAGGCCAGTGCCACAGGCCTGTAATCCTGGGGGCCACTGGGAGGTGGCGTCTTTGGTACAGGGATGAGGCATGATGTCTTCCACAGCACTGGGACCCTCTGCAGACTCCAATATAACTGTAACTGTAATTTTCTCACTTGAACTAAAAGCTCACCTGGTGTTTCCTGCAGTATTGCGTTCTGTCACCAGTGAAGTGGTCTGACCTGAGGAAGTCCAAATCAATGGATCCAGACCTCCACCACCTCCACCGATCCCCAGGTGGAGGAGGAGGTTACCAGCCAGAGATGTCTTCTAGCCTCCTTAGCTGCTCCTCCTCTCTCTCTTCTTTCTCTGATGCAGGTATTAAACAAGTGTACTGTCCTCTGTTCTGTTCTTCTGTGCTAACATATATATACATATAAAGACATGACATGATTTTCAGACAAACTGCTGTCTGCGCGGGTCTATCCAGACTCTCAGAGCCAGAGAGCAGGTGTGGACCCTCCAGGGGGCCCGGGACTAATGTTCCCTCTGCCAGGGTGCAGCGTGAGCAGGCAGGACAGCTCCAAATCCTGGGCTCCTGCATCAGGAGGAGTGGGAGGTGGGTCAAGGGGGTTTGGAGGGAGTGGCGGAGCAGGAGGGGAAGTAGACGAGGAAACCAAGAAGAACCAGAACATCATTAACATCGTTAGAGAAGGACAGATCTCATTGCTGGTGCGTATTTCATCATATTTTGTTATCCTTCTCCTCATCACCCCCTTGGTCTTTATGCTTCACAACCTCTGTGTTTTCTCCTCTTTGTCCTCCTTGTGCAGCCTCACCTGGCAGCTGATAATCTGGAGCTAATCAGAGACGAGGATGGAAACAACCTGCTCCACATCTCAGCCTCTCAGGGCCATGCCGACTGTCTGCAGCATCTCACATCTTTGATGGGGGAGGATTGTCTCAATGAGCGCAACAACCAGCAGCTCACCCCCGCTGGTCTGGGGGTCAAGGTGAACTTCAGTGTTAGACTGGGTGTATGTCTCCAAAGTAACATGTTTGTATTCAGGTGCTGGCAGAGATTCTGCTTTAATGGCATTGAGAAGACAACTTTGCATTACATCAAGCCAGAGTACTGGGACCCCACTGTGTGGGGTGTTCAGGGTCACCCAGCAGTGTTGGCATTCAGCGGTGTCATCATGCATGTTACACACATTAACTGCAGTATCTTGTTTGTCAGGTAAAGCCCAACAAACGTGTAAAAAAATGTGTTTATGCAGCTTCAGCCTTATTTTAGCTATGTATCTACCCTGCTTGATGTGAATGTAATGTGTCCCTATACCCTTTAAGTCTTCAAATTCCCACTGTTCTTACCTGCAGGTCAAAATATTAGTCCTACTGAAAGCAGAAAAAAACATCTGTAAGCTAACAAGGGCATGCAGACATTTGATTGGTAGCTGACAGCTGGTCAGTGAGGTCATACTGTAATAATAAGATGGAGGTTTTTGATAAAATTAGGTAAACGTTTACTCCAGCTCTATTGGCAGCCGCAGGATGTTAGAAAGAAAGAAGTTAAATGCCGCAAATATGAGCAGGTCCTGCTTTGGCAGCCCTGTAGTGGAAACTAGGCTCTTGATTGGCTGCCAGAAGGGAAGTGTGTTATCTGGAGACAAGCTCTGCAGCTGTTTGCTGATTCCTGATTGGCTGTTATTAACAAGACTGTTGTTTATACAGTTAGATTAACAGGATGACAGATTTCCAGCCACCTGGTCCTCGCTGAAGTATGTTAAATGAATGTAGTCATATTACTCACGTTGCAGGGGCATAAATCTTTTCACTGACTCATTGTGGGAACTTGGCTACTTTTTAGGCCACATATCAGTAGTACATAACAGTTTGGATCTAAAGACCCAAATAAGTGCATAGTTAGGAAGGTAATGGTTCCTCTCTGGAAAATATCACAAGAATCATGTTGTGACATTTTAGGAAGCTGTCTTTTCTCACTGTAACACATTATAAGAAATAAATTGTGCCAGCCCCATTCTTACTCCTAGAAAAACTTGTTTATTTTAGGTGAAGTTGTTGCCTGCATGAAGAACACTCGTTAGTTGTTTGTTTTGTTTTTTTTCAAAGAAGCTGGCTGGCTAAATACTGATCTGGTCACATTAGACCTTACAATTTGGACATGCACCGGCTGATGTGGTTTGAAGTGATTGAAACACGAGTGTGTGTTTGTCGTAGAACGGTCATCTGGAGTGCGTGAGGTGGATGGTAAGTGAGACAGAGGCCATTGCCGAGCTGAGCTGCACCAGAGAACATCCCAGTTTGATCCACTACGCGGCCCGATATGGACAGGTAAGACACACACACACACACACACACACACACACACACACACACACACACACACACACACACACACACACACACACACACACACACACACGCAGGTGATGAGAGCAGTCGATTTTATTTTTTCCACATTACGCATTGAGTGTTTTCATCCCTACAAGTCAGTAGTTGGATGTATCGGTAATTTATAATTTGCTTGTGACATCTGTGATTTCCAACTTTGTGGCACAGCAGTCAATAAACAAATCAGATTGTTTAAGATAAGATAACCTTTATTAGTCCCACACGTGGGGAATTTGTTTGTCTGGTTATTTAGTCTAAGTTTAATTTATGTTGTATTTTAAAGTTATCTTTTATTATTTCCAGTAGGAAAATTCATTCACTTTATTTAACCCATCCTATGAAATAGGAGTAGCGTAAAGCCACTGTGCAAGGGACGAGCATCTTAATAACTTAACCTGGCATGTTTTTGGTGTTGATATTTTAGTGTAAAGGCTAAAATGAAATGCTTGAATCGCATGAACTGTTAAAAGCAGCAATAAATTCTCCTAATAAAGTTTAACTATCATTAACAAATAATGACACATTATCATGGTTACTCTAACTCATTTCACCGATCCAGTAAGACGATGAACATTCAGTTATATTGTTTTAATGGATATGTCATCTCTCCCTTCAGGAGAAGGTGTTGCTGTGGTTGCTTCAGTTCATGCAGGAACAGGCTATCTCTCTGGATGAAGTCGACCAGAACGGAAACACTGCAGTCCACATAGCAGCTCAGTATGGTCACCTCAGCTGTATACAGGTAACCTGATGTTTAAGTCTGTGATATAGCTTCAAGATTTACATCGCTGGATGTTTTGCTCCCATAAATACAGTATACAGTCGGCTCTGCTGTTAGTCCGCCTGCTGTCAGAATCTGTGTGGACTGAATGACTTGAGCTCTAACCTCAACCTGCGGCAGGTGGAGAGTTGGTTCATGCCACTAGCTGTGGGCCAAGAAAGCGGAGGGTCACAAGAAATGTAATTTAGCATAAAAAACTAAAATAAAAGACTTTAATGACACATTACACATACAATACACAAAATAGTCTATACCTGACTAGTATCATATTGTTTATTGTCTCAGAGCAGCTAATGCTTTGTCTTCATTCATCTGTTTCTCTGGTGATGTGTCCTTCATGGGGTTTTCTAAAAGTTCAACTATCTTGAACCATTTTTTCCTGTTCCTAAATATTGTTTCTTTGCTCTGAGATTTATCACTTTATCACCGTCCATCACGCTTCTGTAGAGTAAAAGGTTAAATGCTTGCTGCAACATTCTGGTTAGTTCCTTTTTCTCGTACTTAACCTGACACAACACTGATTTATTACAAGAATTAGGTTTTACACTTTTCGCTAATTTTCCTACAATAGAGGCTGAGGGGTATTTTCTCTGTAGGTGGCACACCCTGCTGAAGGAAGGGCGGATATTATTAGTCTTGTCTGCTTCCTGCTGGCTAGCCCAGGCTGACAATCAAAATACTGATAACTAGTGATATGGTTTAAATGAGATAGCTGCTTCTTTGAAACGTCTGAAATTTGAGGGCTAGAGCTCAGAACTGTGAAAGGTTTGTGTTTGTTTATCCAGACTCTGGTGGAGTACGGCTCCAATGTGACATTCCAGAACCAGCAGGGGGAGCGGCCTTCCCAGAGTGCCGAGCGGCAGGGACACACCACTTGCGCGCGCTACCTGGTTGTAGTGGAAACCTGCATGTCGCTGGCCTCACAGGTTGTTAAGCTCACCAAGCAGCTCAATGAGTAAGTTGATGTGTTTTTGCATAGTTTAGAATTGTAGTATTATCATCCTGTTATCTGAGTCTCAAATGTGTCATAACCCCAAAGTGTTCAGCTTATCACATTATGAGATGAGAACTTCATAAACACTGGTGGTCATTAATAATAATTCTTTGGAAAAGATCCAGCCGTCCATTTTTTTTAACTTCTTATTCACTTCAGAGATGCTGGAGGCCTTGAAACTATCCAGGGCCTGTGATTTTTTTTTTTTTTTTTTTTTTTATTGGCTGTATATTCAGTATAATTATTGAAATTTCAGTGGCGTCTCCAAGGATCTAAACCATTCCAAGTTAAACTTCTTGTGCCCTGCAGAAAACCTGATATGACCTCATCCCTCTTTTCCACTAGTACCTGCTGAGCTCGGCTCGACTCACTCAACTCGGTTTTGGTCATTTTTGAATACATTTGAGTACCACCTGATGTACATGGGGTTGGTTTAGCAACACCTCTGAAAGTTCTGTGACATCATCTGTATACGACACAGATCCAGTGCCTCGATGTCCAGTGGAGGACAACTTTTAAAAATGGCGGTTTGGATTTTTCTCTCATGACTCATCATTGACTGGTTAATCGGTGGCATGCTGTCTGTTGACATCACATTTTCACATAGGCTCAGCTCACATCGAACCCCAGCTGAGCAAGTACTAAAAAAGTACCTGATACCCGGTACTGCTATCTAATGGAAAACCCTAAAAACCGAGCCAAGTTAAGCTGAGCCAAGATGAGTGGGTACTAGTAGAAAAGAGCTATTTGCGTCTCTGTGGGATATCTTTTATGAATTATTTGCATCATGAAATCTTTATGTATGTTTGTTTTGAAACAGCCAGTATTCAGACTTCAGTGTTCTTGGAAGAACACAGGAGGTGTCTCAGTGTTAGATCTGTTATATGTGTTGCATGTCTGTCATGTAGACAGGCGTCAGAGAGAATGGCTTTACAGAAACAGCTGCAGAGACTGATGGAGCCCAACAAGGCAGAGGGGACACCGTCTAGATCACCCAGGTAACAGGCTTATCCTACCACACACACACACACACACACACACACACACACACACACACACACACACACACGCTCGGTGTGTAAAAGCCATACAGATGAAAGTTAATCATCTAATAAAAGAAGTCAAGATGTGGAAGCTAAGATCTGCTTTATGAGTCAGAGCTGGTAAAGTGACACAGCAGCAGTTTTCTTAGTATGTCTGTTTATTAGAGCTTGGTGAGGGACCACAATAACTTGAAAAACATAGACGCGAGCCTTAGGTCATGCCAAATAAACCACAGCAGAAATCTTTGCTAATGATTCCAGCAGATCTAGCAGGTAACAGCTGAGCAACAACCTGCTTAAATAAAAAGGCTGTTATACTGTTGAATGGTGTGTATATACTAGGAATGTGAATAAGTAGTTGACTAGGCAGTTTAACACTGCTTTCATCGCTAACCAAAGGTAGAGATACTAATCAGTTAGAATATTATTTTTCATGTGCATGTTTGGCCACACTTGGCAAACTACTCTCACATTATGTATATATTGTATAAAAAATGCAACGCAATGTCTCAGCTTTTCAAAAATGTGTTTTACAGTTTCAAATGTGTCTTAAATACACAATCAGTATTTGTACAGACAGTGTTAAAGTTCATCTGTTACTTTGGTAGCAAAACAAGTATCGATTAATGTTTATTAAAGGAAATGGTGGTAGTAGTAGTAGTAGTAGTAGTAGTAGTAGTAAGTTCACATGGGGAAAAAAGAAAAGAAAAAAATTAACATGGAGCATGATCTCTGTCTCCCTGTCTGCGCTGCAGCTCCCATCAACCCTCTGTGGAGGCGTGGCAAGAGATGATGTTGACTGCTGAGGGGACTCCTGGGGACGGTCACTGGTTGGTTCGTCAGGGTGGGGTGGGTCCAGACTCCGTGCTGCGGCAGCTCCTGGGGAAGGACATGTCTGAGACACTCTGTCCTAGAGAGAGACTGCCTCCTGCGGGTGGTCTGAGCAGAGAAGGCCCTGGGGCTCCTGGGGGCCGCAGAATTGGGCTGGTGGAGAGGAGAGAGCTCAAACTAGCAAGACTCAAACAGATCATGCAGCGTTCCTTAAGTGAATCCGATTCAGATGGTTATCCACCAGAAGAGGGCAAGAATCAGGGAGCTCCACCCTCAAACACACTACGACCTGATAGGCCATCCCACTTGCCAATCACAGAGGAGGAGCCGGTGTCAAACCACCTCCAACTAATGATGAAAAAGCACCTCCCCTCATCATCATCTTCCACAGTTGAGAGGAAGCTGGCATTTTCTCTCAGTGGATCAAAGTCAGTAGATAGCATTGGCTACAACCCGTCCCCCACCTCCAGTGACCCTGAGGCCACAGATGGCAAAACCTCAGACATTCCAGGGGACCAGGATGCCACCAACGGCCAGAAAGTCGCAACCAGCCCCAAGAGTGCTCTGAAGTCTCCCTCGTCTCGCAGGAAGACCTCCCAGAACCTCAAACTGAGGGTTACATTCGATGAGCAGGTGCACAAGAGCTCCAGTCAGGAGGCAGAGCCAACAAAAGTGCATCAAGGGAAGGAGAGGACTCCAACAGGAAGTTCTGAAAGCAAGCGGCCTTTCGGGACGTTCCGCTCCATCATGGAGACACTGAGCGGAAACTCAAACCATAATAACAACAACAGTGGTGGTCAGTCGGGTTCTGCGGTTAAAGTGTCCACCATGCAGAACTCATCTGGCAGGAAGTCAGAGAGTAAAAGCAGCCCAGGAGGCGGAGCCAAGGGCAAGAGCAAAACTAGTAACGTTTAACCAGCGAGTGCCTACTGAAGGGCAGAATGAACATAATAAACAGAAAGCAATCAAGAGCAAACAGTACGAGACAGAACATGAGAAACTTAAATTAATTTACATAATCTGTGTGAGTCATTACAGAAAACTGACCACAAATAGTGACACGGGACATAAAAATGCTTCTTGATAGGCAGACCTTACATGTTCCAGTGGTAATGTCTTAAGAGCTCCCTGAAAAGCCTTCAGTTGATCCCAAGTGATCACTACGCAACAGTAAGAGGATTAAGGGGACTAAAAAGAGAGAGCATATTTCTCCCAAATTAGCTCAACTTCATGGGCTCCCTGTTAAATCCAGAATGTATTTTTTAACTCTTCATCCTTACATAGAAAGCCCAGAATGATCAGGTGCCATCATACCTTAAAGACCTTGTAGTAAAAGTTTTGTAGAATGAGAGCTGAAGAATTCAGCTATCGGGCTAAAGAATTAGCTCCCAGTTTGGATTCAGGAGACAGACACCCTGAACTGAACTGTCCACTTCTAAAATTTTCTTTGTAATAAAGCTTTTACTTATGGTTGGATGAGGTGACCCTGAAACATCCTTTTATGCTGCTATAGGTTCAGGCTGCACTTCCCATGATGCACTGAGCTCTTCTACTTCACTTCTTTTTATTCTTTTATGTGCAACTGTTGCTCTCTTGTTGTTTGTAGTCTCTGTGTCCATCTTTTTTCTCTTCCCTTTTGCTCCACCCTCCACCCAGTCACACTAAATGCAGCCCAACCCTAATCCTGGTTCAGCTGGAGGTCTCTTCCTGTTAAAAAGGAGTTCATTCTCCCTGTTGTCACCAAGTACTCCTTATAGGTGATTGTTGCAGTTCTCTCTCTAATAATGTAGTATGTAACTTACAATAAAAAGCGCCTTTAGATGACTGTTGTTTTGAACAGACACTGTATAAAGATATAAACAACTTTTAAAAACAACAACTAGCTAGAGTGTAACTGAAGTTTCTCGTGTTCATTGTCTCAGATGTTTGGCTTTTGATTGGTTTCTTTAGGGACTAAAACAAACTGTTTCATGTCTTAAGTTCTCTGAAGGATTTGTTTTATTTGATGGGCTGATGATGATGATGATGCTGTGGTAGCTGATGTCCTACGGAAACCTCACGTCTCCATATTTCAGCTTTTCATGCATTTTTACTTTTTTTGTTTGTTTTGTTTTATTTGTTGACACTTTTTGTGTAACAATTTTCTAAATGGAGATTTGTAGTTCCTGTTTCTCTGCCGCTGTTACTGTGCTCTGATCAACACTAAAGATGAACTTATGAATATTAGTATTTATGTTTACACACAGTTATATGATTAAAATTTTTTATGTGGTTATAATCATGCACATTTCTAACGTGCAGCAGCACAACAACCAAGTTTTAAAAACCACTGTATATATTAGTATTTAATTATGTGTTTTTGTTTTGTTTTTTTACATTATATTCAACTTTTTAATTTTTGGCATGAAGTAGAAATTAGTAGTTTGATGTGTTTTTGAGACTGGGAGGTTTAAAGATGCACCTTCTACAGCAGCTGATAAACTGGCTGACCGTATGAACGATGAAGTGGGAAAAGAAAACGTTTAAGCTTTTTTTTTTTTAAGCTTGAAACACGAAGACTGAGGCTGTAATCTGATACTGCTATCCATTTTTTTTTTTTTTTATGTCAACACTGCAACATTTTCTGGTTCAGTGTTTAAAATGGGAGACTTTATTTAGCCACATTTCCACCTAAATTTATCAGAACTCTTACTTATATGTCTAACCTTTTCAAGTTTCCACCACACTCTGGAAATACTTGGCAAATACAAGCCGGTCATTTATAAAATCATTGACTTACTATTAGCAGACCCGCATTGTCGGGTTAATATTTAAAAAAATCTAAAACATAACAATATATAGATTAAAAAGTGAGCGTTTAGTCGAACAATCAACAACGCTCAGGACTGTAACCCCGCCTTAAAAGATTAAGCCCTGCCCACTTCTGCTTCCACCTCGCCATACATGCGCCTGCAGAACACACTGTAGAGTCTACAGTGTAGACGATTCTCAGTGGTTAGATGTAGCTGGCTGGAACCACTGACCATGTACTCTAACTCTAATCCCTTATGCAATTACAGTTTGTGCTCTTTAGTTGAGAAACGTCCATTTGTGTTCTGCAGAAACCTCAGCTTTGTTTCTAAGTTTTAAACAGTCTCCCTGAAACTAAATTTTGTAGAAGAACTCACAAGGTATTTACCTCCCAGGAACATTACTGCATTAAATATGTTGCTTTACATTGGTATAAATGCAAAGATGTTGCTGGGGGTTTTTTGGGGGGTTTTTTTGTTTTGTTTTTTGTTTGGTGTTTTATAGATCAAATAATTTTATTGCATAGAAGAATTGTCATCAGCATAAATGGCTCCAACTATGCTGCCCAGCTCTAAGTCACAGCATATATCAGAGATAACAATATGAAGCAGGACTAAATGGACTCAGTAAATGAGGCATTCCTAAGTGGTGGAAAGTTTTGTGGCACTTTCTTGTAATCCTGAAATGATTTGCAATTTTCTAAACCTTTAATGTTTGACACAGCCTCTAGAGCCTCAGTAGCGCCCTCTAAAGGCTTTTGTTTTACTGTCTGCCTGATTGGATGAAAAGCAGCACAGATTACAGCCCCAGTTTTTTTTAAAAGCTGTGGGAATAACTGGATCACATCTGTTATGTTTTAAACGCATGTTTATGTTCATTCAAATACTGTTACTGATGTTTCGCCGTGGTTGGACTTTATTCTCTAGTTTTTAATTCAAATTCCTGTATATTTCCTGCAGTTTGAGTCAGTATCATTCTGCACTGCGGTTTCAGATGGTTTACAGTCACCTTTTTGCAGTTTGCTATTCCTCTGGCTTTGCACACTCGCTGTGTGTGGTGGGCTGCGGTAGTGGGTGGATATCTGAGGCAGTGGGGCTCAGGAGGATTTACCTGCATCTACTCCTGATCTGTTAAAGGAACAGTCCAACATTTTAGTTTGTCATCTCTGTGCACTTTGCCTCTGATTGGATGATTAAGTCTGGGGACTATGCGTACAGAGTCTCTTCACCTCATGTTTTTATTTTTTTCCCCATTTAATATTTATCTGAATTGATATTTCCCAAATATCTCACTCTTCACTGTTTAATTGCTAAATTTAGACAGTTAAGTGTAAAGGAGGTATGACAATGTTAAAACGTTACTGTTACTCAGGACATAAAGGTTCCCATGCTTGCTTCACACCCCTTCCAGTGAGCACACTGAAAAACACAGGCTGTCATTTGGCTTAAAAAAACAGTCAGATTTGGCTTTAAATGGGACCTGTTATGCATTTACTTCTTTTCTGTGGTATACATACTGTTACAGTGGTGGATGCTCACATTAAACCTAGTTTCAAGTAATGAGGTCAGTGTATGTACAAGTAATCCCTGAAGCCCAGGCTTTAGACTCCCCTAAACACCCCATTGTCCTACAGGGGGGTTTTTTTCCCCCTATTGTTGGGACGTCAGACACAGCAGAGCCATAATTCAGTCATTTCGACAGCCGCACCAACCTGCTGATTATACCTTCAGGTTTTCAGAAAGTTGCCTCAAAGGAGCAGCTGGGGAAAATATGGCCTTTTGTATTTAAAGGTCTGTAATCCTTCTCAAAGATTCAACATAACGTTCATGCTTTTCTGCCAAATTATAATTAGTAATTTGATACTAATTATAAGAAAATAATTTGTAATCTTTTGTTTTTATACAGTAACTTTAGCATAACTGAGGTCATGCAAAATTTTACCATAATACTGTGAAAACTCTGAATTACAGGCCTCTAAAGCATATAGGGTTGGTGCTTTTTAAATTGCCTTATCTTTCCTTCATCACTTCAGGAGCAGATGGACACATGAAATTTTCAGGACTGAAAAGACAATCTTGAAATTTGTTAAAAACTGCAACCAAATTTAAAATCGGTTTTAAACCAACTCGAAGTGTCACACTTTTTTTCTGTGAGGATATGAATTGTTTTAATTTTAATTAATTTTTCATCTGAAATTTCGTGCAGCCAGCTGCTGAACCTGAGAGTCATCTGTAATGTCTACTTAGAAGGTCTGGGACTTGGGAGAAAAAAAACATAGTATGAAGGCGCAGTGAATGAATCATGTCTTCATTGTGAAATGCCAAATTTATTGTATATAAACTGAGCTGATTCTGGCATGATCCGATGGGAACTTTTTTATGTGGAATTACCAGATTAAATACTTTAAGGTCATTTTGAATTTCAAAATTTCAGACTTTTAAAATTACAAACAAAAATCAATGTCCTTTAACAATAATTTCCTGGAAAATATGAACATGCTGCAGGCCTTTAGGACGGTTATACCTGGAGCAGGTTGCAGGGAAATGTTTCAGCTTCCATTGCCCCAAAATATTGCTCGTTGCCAAACAATCAGTGTTCTCTTGGCGGGGCCAGCTGTGTTAAAAGGATTGTCTTTGAAATGAAGTTCTTTTTATCTGGAGCATTTTCTTTGTAGGCACTCCCTCAGGACAAGAGAAGGGAGACAAACTGAACTTTTGTGCTTCTAATGAACTCTTCTGATGGACCCTTACTGTTGCTGCATCAACTTGGATGTTTCCTCTCAATGCAAAGAAAGAAAAACAATAAAATGAGACGCAGTATCGGTGAATGTTGAAGTGTCTGACCTGAGTTTAGATTTTTTTTTTTTACTAACCAATGTGTACAGAGACGGACGTCTTCTGTCCTTCTGCTATTTAAATTGTTGTGAAGGCTGAAGACAAACTGAAATAAACTTTATTTCTGGACTTGCAGGTGGTGTCGGGTCTAATTGTTCACAATGGTGTGATGAATAACGTTCCTCTTTTTTGACCCCCGTTATCAGAGCAATATTTCATAAATATTACCTTCCCTGTATCACAGTGACACCTGAACTCTTATTTAGATATTAACTTACTGCTTCAACAATCATTAACTGGCTGTACAAGTGTTTTGTTTTTTTCATGTTTTATCAAATGAGTAAAGAAAAGGGATACTTTATGCCAGAAACCTTTTTCAATTCCTTTAGTCGCTTCTCTTACACTGTAGATCTACTTAAAACTAAAATCACTTCCTGTCTTTCATATCACTGATACTGTTTTCTAATAAGTGTAGAACCCCAGTTCCACGTAGCTTGGGTGCTGCGTAATAGATGTGCAAATCTTGTAAACTAAACTTTATTCATAATAGAACACAGAAAACATATCAGATGTTCAAACTGAGACATTTTACTGTTTCATGAAAAATATTAGCTCATTTTGGATTTGATGGCAGCAGCACATCTTTAAAAAGTTGAAATAGGGCAACAAATGCCTGGAAAAGTAAGTGGTACTAAGACAAAACAGCTGAAGGAACATTTTATTTCTACTTAGGTTAATTGGCAACAGGTTAGTAAGGTGATTGGGAATAAAAGAACGTCTTAGACAGGAAGAGTTTCACCAATCTGGAATTCACCGTGTGCAAGGGACAGGACCAAAACTCTATATTGGAGGTGCTGCATTAAAAATGAGCGTGGTTCTGTCACGAAATCATTCCATGGGCTCAGGAAAGCTTCGAGAAATGATTGTCTGTTTTGCTGTGCCCTTCAGTGTAAATGAGAAAATGCTGCTTCCACTCTGGGCCAAAGCTCATTTAAAATGGAGTGAGAAAAACCAGCACACTGTTCCGTGGTCAGGTGGATCGAAATCTGAAATTGTTTTTGGAAAACACTGTTGCCGCATCCTCAAGACGAAAAGGAGCTTGTTCTCAACACTCAGTTCAAACGCCTGTATCTCTGATGGTATGGGGGTACATTAGTGCCTGTAGAGCTAGCTGTTTGCACATCTGGAAAGGCAATGCTGAAAGGCATACACAGGTTTTAGAGGGATATTTGCTCCAGACTTTTACTGACTGTTGTTAAAAGCATTGAGGTCAGAAAGCACTGGTAAACATGAATTTGGTGATATGGTACTTTCATCAAATCAAATTTATTTTTTTTGTCTCAAATCTTTTTGTTTTTTCTCAATTTAAGCATTTGATATGTTTACCATGTTTTATCCTGAATACAATATACCTGTTTGAGATTTGCAAATCATTGCATTCTGTTTTTACATTTTATATCCCAACTTTTTTGGAACTGGGATTCTATTTAGGGGAACCTGGACTCAAACCTTAGAAATAGGCTGAAGAGTTTGGTCATTTGAAAGGGGCTCAGGGTAGAACCCTGAGATGCTTTGGGCATGTCCTGCAGGGGAGGAGATTCTGTGACACAACTAACATGATTGTACTTCAGAGCTTTGCAGAGAAGTCCTGACTTTAAGGTTCTGGAGAATAAACTTTGTTCATCTTGAGAATTTGATGGTCTCCGTTAATCTGACAAATAAAACTTCCCAAGTTTTGCAGCCCTCTTCTTCTTCTTGAACAATAAATGAAGCCGTCACTGAGCCGTCCTCCAGCACCGTCAGAGGTCCTCTGCAGGTCCCAGGACCCCACTTTTGACCACGGCTGACCAAGATGGATGTCATGTGTGAATTGTGCTCACTGGTAATTTAATGGACAATACATAACAGAGCGTATATTTATTTCTGCGCGCTTCAGCAGCATCAAAAACAGTCACTTAACAGGGCAGGATTTATGGTGTTTGGGTAGCAAATTGGTCTTTGATGGTTCCCACGCAGGGTCAACTGCTTCCCCACAGAGCCTAATGGGGTTTGCTCTAATAGCGTCCCTCAATCATCGCAGTGAATATGAAACATGAGCTCACCGGCTGACAATTAGCAAAACAACAAGGAGAGATGTGAGGGCGTGATATGTGAGGAATGCAGGATTTATTGGGATTTTTTTCCCAAACACTCCTCGCCTGCTCATGCAACAAAAAATGAAAGCTATTTGTTTTCCCTTTTTTCCCCCCCACCCTCTACTCTTTCTCTTCACTCCTTTTCTACGAGGGGTTGGAGTGGGGTGGGAGGGTGAAGTTAAACTGATAAATTAGACCTCATTTATTGGACAACAGTTTGAGTCAATACCCAGGGGCCTCCACTGTGCAGTGCAGACGAGGCTCCAGAACCACTAATTGGATCACTCTGTGTGGATGGAAGGGGAGGGGCTGTGGGTGTTTGGGTGAGAGAGGGGGGTGTTTAAGGGGGCGGGCGGGACAGGCGGTGCATTTGGCCAACACTGACGCCTTCACACACACACACACGCACACACACAGAGTAGCAGTTGTCTTGCGGTGGACGTCCACGGCACACGCCACGAAAACAGACGAGACAAGCGCTTGATTTGACAGCCGGGGCGGAGGGCCGGAGAGGGTGGGGGGGCTGCAGGAGTCATGTATAGATTTTTGTGTCTGTTGTTTTGGCTTATTTGTGTGCTTCTTTTACTCAGTCAATCAAATTTAATTGACACCGCTGGGCTATGGTCGGGGGCCCCGCGGCATGCTGGGATGACAGGCCTTTAATGCCAAAGAGAAGAGAGGAGGTTCTTCTGCCTGTGAAGGATGGAGGGAATGCGAGGGGGTGAGGGTGAGGAAGACGGGGGCAGAGGGTGACAATTCCTCAGCCCATCAACAGCATTAATTGATGTAACGACAGCGATGATGGATTCTAATAAATACAACCTTTAAGAAAAAAGGTAATTAGATGGCGTCCTGTGCAAAGCGCCAAGCGCTGATTCCAGACTGGCTGATAAACACCATTCGTCTTCCACAGCGGCCTTCAGACGGACACGAGGCATCATTTACATGCAGATCAAACTCAGCATTTGCATTTTAGCTTAAATGAGAACACAACAGAGCATCATGTCGCTTTGTAGTCTTACCAATAGCCAAACTTGGCCTTAAGCTGTCTTCAGATTTTCAGTGTCCTTCAATCCTTAACAAATGTGAAACTGTTGGTATCAAAAAGTGCAGATTTGATATTTCTCATGTCAGAATACAAGTGACAAAGAGTTCTGCATAAGCCTGAAAGTGGCCTAGACAGGACCCAGTTAACCCAAAAGGTGCTGGGCAGGAGATCTGATGTCATGTTTTTCATATTGCATTATAGCTATGATTAATGTTGCTGTTAGCCTTAGTTTTTCAGTTGCTTCGTGTTATATAATATAATAACAAGATCCATCTGTATAGCACATTTCAAAATCTGCATTACAAAATGCTTCACAGAAACAATGACTAAAAGAGGAAATTGTAAATCAGACAATAACGACGTGAGCTTCTTTTTTTGGCAGGTCATTCCACAACTGAGGAGTCCTAAACACTCAATCGTGTTTTGTCCTTAAGTGTGATGTGGGAACAGTTAACAGGTTTCTGCCTGAGGATCTGAGGCTGTGTATTGGTCGGTAGAGGAGAAGCAGTTCTAGTATATATCCTGAGACAAGACTATTAAAAGGCTTTAAGAGTCATAAGTGAAATCTTAAAATTGATTGTAGGTGTAATGACCAGCCAGTGTAAAGGCATTAAAACTGGTGTCTTGGCTCTTGTAATAAGCCTTGCTGCAGCATTTTGTACCATCCGAAGTCAATTTAATGTTTTCTGATTTATACTTCTTTAGACAGCCATTAGAGTAATCTAAATGAGAGGACATGAAAGCATGAATGATGGTATGAGTGTTACTAAAACTCAATATTGAAAGGATCCTTGCAATATTCCTGAGGTGGTAGAAGCACAGCTGGGTGAGATGAGATTAGGATCAAAAATCAGGGTTTCTGACAGCTGATTTTACATGTGTGGATAAAAGGCAGAGAGAAGATTTATTGATTCTTGGGTTCTTCTTGTGTTTTCCTTTTTTCACTGTGCTGCCTGTCTATCTAGGCTTGGGCCCTCTTTCAGTTTACTTCCTGTTTTATTTTGAAGGCTAGACCCTTTTGTGCCTTTCTGTGGTTTGATTTGATTTCCCCGCTTTGTTCTTTTCCCACCCTCTGTTATACCTGATTAAGTTCACCTGTTCATACCTGTTACCCTCCTCGTGCATATTTAGTCAATGTGCATGCACTCAATTCTTTTTTTAATGCAGTGCTTTCTGTTGCTCGTTCTTTTTGCTTGGATTTGTCATATTTTCCCATTTTTGAGTTTTCTTCCCTCTGTCTTCATTGTGTGGTGTTTATTTAGAGTTAGTTTTTCACGCTCCCGGGAATTCTGAGCTACTTTTCTGTTTGCAGTTGGATCTTTTCTCATGACCACAACAAAGTTATTCATATGTGTATATTTAGCTCATGTTTGTTGCCTTTTCTCCAAAGGTTTTCCATCAATATATGGAGCTCAAGTGTTCCCCGGTGTTCTCAGGTCCTTTTTTCCCCTTGTCTTAATCTGCTTGTCCTTATAAGGCTTTTTAGAGGCTGGTTGACACTTCACCCCTGTCAGGACTAGCCTTCCATTCACCATCCAACCTCAAACAACTCAAATGCCTTTTCATCAACTGGCAACTTCAGGAGTTGAAAGATTAAGCCAGCATGGACGTGCCAAACACTAGAGTTCCAATAATAGCCTCAAAAGCAAGTTAATCTTCACAGCATTAGCACAGCATTACAAAGCGTGCTTACATCCTGGTACTGGTACAACAATCTAACACAGACAGAATTTGTGCTCTTGGTGCCTTTTCAAGCATTTTAATGACATTATGCTGACATAAATATGCCTTTTCATAAAGCTTATGATTTACTTTAAGTGAGGTAAATGTTACTATTTTATTTATTTTTCTTAGCACTGATTACTAGAAATGTGGCTAATGCATCTGTTTATGGTAGCAGTTATCTAAGTGAGCTTGTTAGCATTAGCTGATTAACTTTCATCCACATATTGTTGCACAAAATCCAACATGGAAGCGTCCAAAATGCTAAACCAATGGCTCACAATGCTAGTATATCTTGGATATGCACTCTGTGCTTTCCATCCATGTGTTTTGTATTAAGTGTGATCTTACACTGTTATGACGCCCATTAGAGTTGCTTCAGGCTTTTATCTAAAAGTGGAACGAGCAACCAAATGAATCTTTGCATGTAGGGCAGAACAACATCTTTCAGTCTTAATGCATCACATTGCAACACATGAAATGCACAGACTGACACGACCCAAATCAGAGATGAGCCTGAAGCTTGGTGTGACGGGAAGTGGTTCAACAACAGGTGCAATTACTTCAGGTCAAACTTACATCGTTCTAGGTCTGCATGGACACAGACAAAGCCTTCACTTAGATTTTGCCTTTTAATAACATGTTGTGTTACCTGAGTAGTGTTATTAGAATATGATAATACTGATGGCATGCACAAGGTCTGGTGTGTGGTGGATCAGTACAAGCTGCAGGCACACAACCAGAAACAAATCTGTGTACCTAAAGTAAAAATAAAATTAAAAAGATTACATTCACTTTTAAAAAAATGTAAATAGGGACCTGCTTAGTTTTAGTATTTCGTCAAGCTTTATTGCGTTTCACTTATTTATGTTCTTCAAATCATTTTACTGTCACCTTTATGTCTTTGGACATGTGATCTAGAGTGTGATAGTTCAGCCTGTTAGTGAAGTTCAGGGTTTATATTGTGAGCTCAGCATTTATGATTCAGCTGTGATATTGGCAGATGCAAAGAAAACATCATCACTCAGAGTGATAACGGGACTCCCAGCTGGGAGCTGCCATATGTTATAGTTAAATTACAACAAGGCTTTAAACTGAGGAAGCTACAAGAGCTCAAAGAAAGAAAAGAGAGAAGTCTTCATCACAAAATGACAGGAGAAAAGGATTCTTGCAGGTCTATCAGTATTTTTTTTTTTTTTGCCTCATTGTTTGCATTTTTATGTGCTTTTTATTAATCATGGGATCTATTACATTGTTTTAATGCAACTTCATATAAAAATTAAACAATCTGAGTTTAAAAGGTTAAGGAAACCAAAACAGGTGGTTGTAGACCTTTGTCTGTTCCTTTATTTAAGTCTTGAGCTTTCTTTAACTCCAACACAACTTTGATTATATTTCATTTATAATATTTTTTTTCTTCTGTATATAACTCATTGTTTTTTAATCTTATATTTTATCTGGAAAACGAGTGAACCGAGGGTCGAGTCAGCTGACCTGCAGTCCCCCTACAGGGCCAGCTGGGGGCAGCATTGCAGTGTTTAAGCCGCTGCAGAAGCAAACTGACCCCCAGCAGCAGTTTCGCTCTTCAGCAGCCGTTTGGCATTTGCCTCCTCTCTCACGCAGTCGATTTTGTTGATTCTGAGCATGAAAACAGCAGCGGCACCTTGTTAAAGTGTTTGTTCGGCCTGCAGACTGTTTGTCCCCGGAGAACCGGCTCGCTGGGAGCACGTATCCCGAATAACCTGCGGTAAACCGGTGTCTTATTTTAATCTTTTTTGCCTCTATAATTGACAGTGGGCTCAGTTTCCTTCCCTGTGCACAAACAGTTTGTGACCCCGGAGACGACGAGGCGATCGTTGATGATGTTCTGTAAAATGTCAGAAACACGCGAGTGTTACACCCAAAGAGATGATTGATTTTTTCCCCCCACCTCCCAATTTCTAAAATGTTGTGGAAGCGGGAGGCTTTCAGCTGAGAGGTTCTTTAATAAACAGCCGCTTTTCCCTCCTCACACAGGCGTGAAATAGCCACAGAGGGAACATGTCGTTAACATTTATCTGTTTTAACACGAGAGAGCATCAGAGTATTTCTTTTCTCTGAAGACAGAATCTCAAATGTCACATCAGCATCGCGCGCGCGCGCACAGACACGCGAGAACTGTGTGATAAAAATCTCAGAGCTTTAAAATTGTGTGTGCACTACTAAAAAATACACGTTTCCCTGATGTTCTTACAATAAAACTCGATGGAAGCTCCAAATATGAACTTTAATGCTAATTTTTCATTATTAAGATTAGGATAATTAATTTACATGATCCAAGCATTGACAACGGTCACGTCGTTATTCTTTTTACAGTAACAGATGCAGTTGAGTCTCTAAGTATTTGGATATGACCCTGTTTTTTTTGTTGTTGTGTTTTTTATTTATGTATTTATTAATTGTAATTTTGCCTCAGCACAGTCTGACATTTTAAAAACGATTCTTTGTGTTGCTTTATTTTTACTACATTTACTGCAGGACCTTCAGCAGCTGGTTGATTTGAGGTGTGCTTTCAGTTTTGTCTTCAGTCACCAAAACTTAAGCTCTACTGTGAAATCTCTTGTCATTTCTTTGCCTTGAGAATCTCTTGGCTTGCTTTTATAGTATGATTTGCCTCATTATCCAATGGCACTGTGAACCTCCATTCATTCGATTTTTCAGCATTTGACTGCATGAATCCTAGTAGAGCGTATAATTAACATAAACAGAAGAGTTATGGCTGTCCTATTGTTTCATTTTCCATAACTGCTGTTTCCTACCATGATGACGTAGTGCATGGGGCGAAGGCATGCTAACTGGACTGTGCAGGAGCCAGGCTGGGACTGGCATTTCAGGACTACAGCAGATGATTGGCTTCAAGGAGACAAGAAGGGTCCAATCTATGGAGGTTTATTTGTAGCTCTTTATCCAACCAGCCACACCACTGATTGTTTTAAACTTTACTTTGATCTGGGACTAGAAAGAGTAAATTGAGGCGAGCTGCCATTTGTTTTCTGTTACTCCTAGGAGATAAGCGCTTGTATAATACTTTGTTAATGTTGGGTCAGCTGGCTGGAATTGATAGTTCCTTTTGTTTTCTAGAGATCTTGACAGAAAAGAGTCAACTAGACTTCTTTAGGTTCTTGATGACGTTTCACCTCTCAGACAGTCATTGCTATCATCTGAGATGCTTCTTCAGTTTTAAAAACAGAATGTGGAGAGTTCCAGATGTTTAACCCGTAGTGGGGTTTGTCTCCTTGGACATTCATGGGTGTCACTGACCCACAACTGATCCAGTCATAATAGTAGTAGTGGGGTGTGTGTGTGCATGTTTAGACGTCTTTGCAAGGACAGAAAATTGGGATGCTACTATAATTGCGGGGACCAACAGTCACTTAAAAAATGCCGTCCCCACCAGTTTGAAGGCATTTTTGAGGTTCAAAATGTGGTTTTAGTGTCAGGGTTACAATTAGGTTATGGTTAGGATTAGGCTGATGGTTAGGGTTAGGGTTAGGGTAAGCGGCTAGGGAAAACATTGTCAATGAGGTGTCCTCACTCAGATATGAAAATGAGTGTGTGTGTATATAATTTATCTATTTCACTTTATGTGGCATGTTGTGAGAGTAAAACATGAACTTCAAGAGCCTGCTGTTCATTCATGTGATACGGATCATGTGACTAAACCTTTCATCATTCCAACGCTGCAACAAAAATCCTCCCATGAAGTCGTTCTATCAAGACTTAAATCAGTTGTTTCAAAAAGTAACATAAAATAATGTCGGTTAGCTACACTGGAGTCAACAACAATAAACTTTCCTCAAAACAAGTTCACCTCTTTTAAGAAAATAACTCTCTAAGGGCTCAATTACAGAAAAGCTTGACTTGATACAAATGATTTTTTTTTTTCTGTAAAATAGATCCAATAAAAAAACCTCCAGCAGCTGGTTTTTAGTAGTGTGTTTTATGGCTCAGTTTTCCTTTAAATACTCGCCGTGGATCACAGCGTGGACTCTCACACTGTAAAAACTTCAATTCGAGAGGATTCAGTCTGTCACGTACTCAGACCCAAACCTCTGATCGCTCATTCTCACTCGTTCCGTTATCTCCTCCTGAATGAAATAATAGTCAAATAAAACTCTCTCATTTTGCTGAGGGGTCCTCCGGGAACCTCTTAAGGACCCTCAAGAGTCCCCAGACCACAGTTTGGGAGCAGTCGGTCGGGTCCGAGTTTACAGGCTGCGGTAATGATGCTTGTTTGTCCAGCGGTCTGTAAATCACACCAAAATTAGAGTTGTCACAGGATTCACTGGAGACACAGCAGACCATCACTAATACCTCTGTACCCTGGAGACACTCACGCGCGATCTATAACACCGAAACACAAACACACTAAAACCAGCCTGCAGAGGAGATAAAAGTAGTTTTAAACTGATACAGACCATCTTTAATAGGAGCCTCTGGAGTTATGACTATGAACTGCAGACACACAAAGAGACCATTTAAAATAAAAGAATATTATTATTATTACTACTACTAGTGATAATAATAATTTCTTAATTTATTACAGTTTGTTTATGTTTGTGATTAGTGTTGGACAAGTTACTTTGAAAAAGTAATTAGTTATAGTTACTTCTTCAAAAAAGTAACTGAGTTAAAATGTTCTAAAATTATATGTGGGGCAAATTATTGACAGCTGCCCAATCCACAAAGACTGTTGTTACATTAACCTTATGCTGACCCAATGTTGATGATGGTGTGATGAAAAGCAAAAAGATCTCAAATTAATTCTTCCTTATTTATTTATTTTTATTAAGACCTACAGATCAGTGTGATTCGGAGTTGTAGGCAGTTGTTCCTGTGGCAGAATAACATTACAGACATTGAGAAGACTAACTTGATTTTTAAGGCTTTGTAGTCAAACTCATTTCTGTAACCCAAAATTCAGTATTTAAAAATTCACCCAGTTAAATCCAGTTTATTAGCATTCAAAACACTACAGATTACTCAGCAATGTTTAGCATGTAGCTAACATATGCTCTACTAGTACCTTGACATTTCAGTTTGCCTTAAACAGAGACAGTCCAAAAAATCCAGACGACTAATTAAAAGACTGAATATATCATAACACTATAATAACATATAGCTAATATTTGGAACGACGCTGATGAGAGTCACAGCGTCAAGTCACAGCTGACTGTCATCTCTGTCACTTTGCTGGACAGAAGGGGCAGGAGTTGTTCTTGCTGGACTGGAGCCACACCTGGATACAGTCTTTGTGGATGGTGTGAGAGCAGCTCAGTGGGTGGCGGCTTTCTGGGTCCACATGGTTCTGGCACATCAGGCAGAGTTTACGGGGCCCGGCAGCATGTCCACTTGGTGCTGCTCTCTGAATGGGATTTGTTGGCCTCTGGATGGGGCCTGGGGGAGTGGGCCGGCTAATGGGCCCCAGGGCTGACCTCTCGTTTTGGGCCAGCCTGAAGCCAACCTGCTCGATGACTTCCTCCATGGACATGCCGGCCAAGGTACCACGAGAGCTTTTCACCTGCTGGAGCAGAGAGGTCAGCTGAGCCCTGTTGCATTGTGGGAACCTCGCCCCGAGCTTCTCCAGGACTTTGTCCAGTTTGCCTGCCGGTGCAGAGGAAGCTGCAGTAGTAGCTACAGCATGGGGTGGCGGAGAAGGAGCTACAGGGTGGGTGGCCTGAAAGGGGGGAGAGGGGGACAGACTAGGAGGGGGAGTCACCCTCACTGGGCCTCTGATGTGAGGCAGAAGCTGAGGGGGAGGCTGGAACTGAGGTGGAGGCTGGTCCTGCAATGATGGGGAGGGTTGGAAGTATTGCTGGGATGGGGGGTGGTGGTAAGGGGCACGGTACTGGGGATGGTGGGGGTGAGGGTGATGGTGCTGCTGCTGCTGTTGGTAATACTGTGGGTGCCTCTGCTGTTGGAGGGGTCGATGAGCTGGGTTTGAAAGAGGCGGGGCCATGATGTGTGGCTGAACCAGTGACTGCATCACCTGATCGAATCGCAGCTCAGCCTGTTCGAGAAAACACGGAAGTTACTAACAGAAATAAAGATTTAAAAAGGTGAATAAATATTGGAACTAATACAAAGTAAAGTAAATAAAGAGGGAAATTAAAGCCTCAAGTTGATACAATGTGGTGCATTTAATATTATATTTATTTCATTGAATTTGTTTCAGTCTCTCACCATGGGAACCTGCGGTAAAGAAGGCACATTGATCCTAGGGAGGGACTCTAACTCTCGCCCCTGGTGAAGCTGCTGCAGAACCTCCTGGAAGCGACTTTGGAGCTCAGCCTGGTTCCTCCTGACCAACACTTCTTTCTTCTCCCACTTCTGTCTCTCATGAGAATACTGCTGTGGAAACTCCACCCTGAGTGCGTTCAGGTATTGCCCCACCTAGGACATAATCAGTCTCATGATTATCAGTACTTATAAACAATAAGGTGCCTGACAGATTATGATTTGTTTATCAGAGACATTCTGGGGTCTAAACCTCTTTCAGCCAGGCCTCAATGCGAGCCATGGCTACGTCTCTCTGCTTCTCCACAGCTGCAATCTCGTCCTGCAAGGCCCGAAGCTGAGTTTCCTGTGCTTCCTTCCTCACTCGCTCCATCTCCTGCCTCAGCTCCTCCAGCTCCTCCTGCCACCTCCGTTGTTCCTCGCTTTGCTCCTCTGTAAGAGCTGTCAGCTTTTTTTCACCCTCCTCCAGCTCTTTGGCCAGCCTGATTGCCAGAGGAAGATGAACAGAGAAGAGGAGAGTTAGCAAGCAGAAAATTATTTTGTAACAAATTCCTCTTTTTAAAATTTAAATATATTCTAGTTTCTTTGATTTTCTGTCAAAAGGAATTAAGGCATTATCTTAGGTTTCATAAAAATGTGACTTTAGCTGTGATTTTAGAACCTCATTTCAGCCTACCCATATTGCCATATCACAGATATATCACTGTAATCATATGTTGTCCTCTCGACCTTGAGGTTCAGGTCACTCAAACTCATCCAACATTTTAAGTAGATCCACCTATGGTATCAATTTTAAGCTTGTACATTGTCTTTTTCTCGAGGCAAACTTGGTCTTCAGGTCTAACATCATCTTAACCACAGGCATCTTTAATGTACAGTCTATGATTACAATGCAGCGATATAAAGTGAACAGAGTTTGTTTTGTTGGGAATATGGTGCTCCTTTTTCTTTAAGTCTTACCTGTTCTTCTCCTCCTCTGCTTTGTTTTTCTCAGAGGTCATCTCTGCTTTCTTGGTTAAGAAGTTCTTCCTGGTGGCCTTGGAGTTGTTCAGCTGCAATTTCACTCGCAGAGACTCCAGTTTGTCCAGTAGACCCTGAAAACACACACACACACACACACACACACACACACACACACACAGTGGTCAATCCCACAAGAAATTGAGAACTATAAACACATGCACGCACGCATTGCATAGCTGTGTGTGTGTGTGTGTGTCTCACCTGGTGTTGCCGAGTGGCCTCCTCCTTTCTCTTCTGCAGCTGTTGTTTGTACTTCTCGTGTTCCACCTCTTCCTGATCCTGTTTTTTCAATAGTTTGTCATACTGCTCCATCAGGGTGGAGCTGTACTGAAACACGGCCGCCACGTGACTCTCCCAGTCGGGCTCTGTGCTGACACTGGACTCTGCTGTCATGCTGTCTGTCTGCACAGCCTGAACCCTGTGTTTCAGATCTACAAAAGACGACAAGGAAACAACTTATTAGGTACAGAAGAAGTTATGGTAACAGTGAGACTTTAAGGAGTTTAAAAAGCAGTTTATGGTTTCTAAAATCCAAACTGCCACACTTAACAGATCTGGTACAGCAACTAAACAGCCTGTGAAATACAGTTTCTGTGGATTTACAGCTTTATAGAGCTTAAAACTTAATTTCACATTCATAAATCACCATTTCTAGCTATAAAAACTCTTTAACGCGAGTTCACTGCATTTCCTCTTATCTGGAACACATTATTTGAGTCTATATCAAGGACCACTATGTGCAGACTTCTCAAATTCCCCTTTCATCTAGACAACATGACACCAGATGTTGTTAAGCTCCACCAGGTATTCTTCACTGTTCAGCTGTCATTGTAAAATTCCGGCGCTTTACCTTTCACTCCCATTTTGGCGAAATCCAGTTCAAGGTCCAGGTCCGGGTCTCCATCCTGTGTTACATGATGGTCTTCCGCTTTATCCTCTGAAGCCTCAATAGCCGTTTCCGCGCTAGCATCCATGCTAAAAGAACTACAAAAACGAAACTTAAAGTCTTTTAGATTCGCTTTTTAACTTGACACAAACATTACGTGTTCTGTAAACACCGAGCGAACTTACAACGACGTAGTGAGCTCCAAAAAGCCTCTTTAAAATAAAACCTCCGCGATATCAGCTGCCGTTAAGATCCTGTTTACACCTGCCGCCAGCTACGAATGTGTGCACCCCTAAATGTAATCCGGCTGAAACGCTTCATCTGTCTAGTGGCTCCAAAACAAAGATCGTCTATGTAGGTAGCTAATTAAGTAGAAATATTAATTCACTTATTTATTTATTTATTTGCACAGGGACATATAGATATAAAACTACAACTACAACAACTGCAAGTATACATATAGATGCGACAGTAGTGGCAGAAGTGAAATGTAAAGCTGGTAACTTTGTAAGGAATAAATTCATAATAATTAGAACTGTTATTTGCTACATTGTTATTTTGCAAATATAAGAAAATATAATATTGTTTAAGTAACAATAATACATTTTAAAAAGGAATAAATCACTACATGCTCAATTTGGATGTTTTTTAAAGAATAAAGTCGCAAATTATTTCTTTATTTTCCGCCTGAATAGTTGATGTAATTAAGTATTTATTTGTACACTCTAAAATTTAAATTTTCATATATTTAGCAGTAGTTAGAAAGCTCAAACCTCTACGCACATACAATGGTTATAATAATGCATAATTATTTTATATAAAATCATTTATAAAAGCAGTTTATTTTTTTTTTAAATTGCATTTTTCTAAATGATCTTTAAAGAAAAAAAATACCATAAATTACTAAATCACATCTGTAATTTTCTACTGTTAGCTTATATATTTCAGTTTAATTCGGTTTTTCTTTCTTCTTTAAATGAACTAAAATCCATCCATTTTAAATATTTACTTTTTCTGCTTATTATAATTTTCAATACATTATTTACAATACTCTGTTAAATTAAATAATGATAAAAATAAACTTCAAAGAAAAGGTATTTTTCTTTCAATTAATGTTTCGTATTTTCGCAGAGAGGTTCCACGAACTCGTGGCGGAGTGAGTCCTGCTCTCTTTCCGCTCCACTCTGGCTCCCATAGGGATTCCTTTTATTGGTCACATGACAAACTGGGAAAACCTCCTGACTCCCCGCTCCTCCTCTCCTCCTCCTCTCGCCCTGTCAGTCGACTGTTTTCGGGCTGTGTGTGTGTCTGTTAGCTAGCTGCTAGCCATCATCACCACAATAAACTGCAGAAACAGAAGACGGATATGGCGGATACAGCCAGGGACGCTCCACCGGAGCAGACCGACTTCCATGAGCTGGAGGACGGGGAGGAACTGTTCCCGGAGCCGGCCACAACACAGGAGGTGAGGAGGAGGTGATGAGGGGAGGCCGAAGGGGAGCTGTGGCAGGCAGGGCGTGATGCCTCCAGCTGACAACAGATGGAAACTTAGAGGAGGGGCAGCAGGCGGGCTGGACACCCTAAAATCGCTTAATCTTTGAACGAAGTTTGGCGTGTGTGGAGGCTTCTATTGCATACATCTTTGCACTGTCATCATTCAGGAAAACGGCTAAAAATGCGGGGTGTTGATACACCAAACGGTGGCCTTCTAAGCCACTGTTACAGGAGCCGATAAGGTCTATTTGGGCTGAGAAAAAGCGCAAAGGAGGTGTGTTTGCTCGCAGTCAGGTGACAGTCACACAGGTGTAAATGATACATTCAAGGCGGATTGGGAAAAACGGAAAAACAATAGTTTAGCAGATTAAAGTTTCTTTGTTCTTTGTTTCTTTGTGTTTGTGTATCTGAGCTGATTAAAGACAGTGGTTAAAGTTTGTAATTATTATTTGTCAAAATTATGTAAATATACTGGTGAAAGCAGCCCAGAAAATCCAGCAGGCAGATTATAGTTTTTTGAAAAAGTGAAGATACTCAAAACAAACAAAAGAAGAAGAAATATCAAGGTGAAAATGTTGAGTAATAACATGTAAAACGGCAGTTTTACTAATGGTGAACTAGTTTGTTGTATAGGGTTTGGCTTTGATAAGATTTGGATTGCATTAGTGGTCATTATTTCAGCCTTTGCAGTGTTTGATCAGTGGAATATCCAGAGAGTAATTACTGTCAAATATTTGCTGTCTACAGCTTCTTAGACTTAAAGGTTGGATACAGTACTTTGTGACACATGACAGCAAGCTGAACATTTCTGTGTTTTGGTGTTGACTAGATTTGTTGGAAAACAAAATCATTTTTTATTTAATTTTCTTTTTAGTGTTAAAATGTTTGTTTTTTAAAGGGAGCTTAGTCTATGCTTTTAATGCCATTAAAAGCATAGACTGTAAATGAAAGATGGCATCACATGAGACCTTGCCATTTTGAAGCCTCACTTTTTGCATTTTGGCCACAACCATGTCAGGTTTTTGGAGGCACAAGTGGATGTATTTGGATGAGAGGGTGACGTGCAAAATACCAGCTAACAGTAGGAAGCTTGGTTAGCTTAAAGTACTTTTAAAAACAAACAAACTGAAGCAAAAGCTTCCTGTGTGTGTGCCACACAGCAGACCATATTATGTTTCAGATAACTGCATAAAATACCCTAGAGGTCACCAGCATCAACTTGATCGAGAGGTCCAGTTCAGTTAGCTAAAGCTTCTTGTGTCAATGAAAGTGGCCGTGCCCTTATTAACTTCATGATCATGGGGGGGAAAAAAAGTTGGGTATTGATAAGCACCAAGTGGCCCTTTGAGGAGTTACAGATTTTGGCACCTCCTCTTTGTTCCCAGAGGTTGCTGCATGCATGAGAGAGGGTTTTTTTTTTTCAGTTTTCATATTTGTTGATGTGTTCTTTATACTATCTTTATGCTTTCTGACCATTTTTGACCAACCCGACCCACTGTGGTGCGTGTTTCAGCCTAAATAGAAACAGGCAGGTGCAGAAAAATGAATGAAGGAGCAGTTTATATTCTCTTGTTCTATGATTAAGAGGTAAATAAAACAAATTACAAACAATGTTAAAGAATTTGCATACAGAAAAACAGGAGCTTTTCATAGTGTTGGAACCTCAAATCAGAAACAAAGTTACCAGTCTGCAGCAGGAAAGCGCAAACACACACACGTTCTCTTAAACAGGCCTCTTTTTGTCATGTCAACACTCTGGTTTTTCTTCCCGTTGATGATTGCCTTACTTTAGTGTCACAACTGCACTCTTCAGTGGTGTGTGTGTGTGTGTGTGTGTGTGTGTGTGTGTGTGTGTGTGTGTGTGTGTGTGTGTGTGTGTGTGCGTGCGCGTGTGTGCGTGCGCGTGTGTGTGTGTGTGTGTGTGTGTGTGTGTGTGTGTGTGTGTGAGATGCACTTCTGCACTTCTCATGGCCCACATGTTTCTTCAGAAGGACTAGTAAACTGACAGAGTGACCACTAAAGTTTTAACTCCTCCTCTTTCCCTCTTTTGTTTTTGGTTTGCAGGAAGGTGAAGCATATTCTCTCTTGTATGTTTCTGATCATAATCCACTATGTATTTCCTCCTATTATCATTTCCTCCTTCCTTAAATGACTGCGATCCAGTCTGACAGTTTTTCAGAAAACCCACCCCTGGTTACACTCGGTTTTAGTTTTAGAAAGATGTTGATTGAAACAATAATTTTCACGTTTTTGTGCTGCAGGTTTTGCTGTTCTGTTTTCTTGTAGTTTCTGGTAAATTGAGGCCCTTTAACGATTACATTTGAGTCATATTTTTTGTAAGTTTCACATTTGATTTTAATTCAGGGTCCAGATCAGTGGTTAGTTTTGCTTTCATGAATTATCCGTCAGTTTCCTGTGATTTTCCTCAAAGTTTGTTTAAATCCTCACAGTCTTGTTGGAACTATGTAAGTGTGAAACACTTGTTGTTGAATGGAAGCAGCTGCTCTGCTGTGTTTGTGTGCGTGCGGTGTTTCCTCTGACCCCTCTGTGCTTGCTGAGTAAGGAAGGAGGAAGCTCCTCGTTATCATCACTCATTTCCTTCTCTCTGCCTCCACACTCTCCTCTTTCTGTCCTCTCAGCTAAAAACGCTCCTTCGTTCGTTCTTCCCCCTTCTCTCTTTCTGGGACTCCAGCTGAGCTCTCAGTTTGTACTGGTGTGGTTCATTCAGTATTTTGACACCACGCTGACCAGAGAAAGCTCCACCTGCCACCCAGATAACCCAGTGATATGTTTGTTATGTGCACCAGCCAATCAGAACAGCCCTCACAGAGACAGCTCGATGTTGTCGCCCACGCTGGGTTGCATGATGCATTCGATTAAACTACCAATCCAACTTTGTGGAGGGCCTTGAGCCTATCCCAGCTACCACAGGCCGAGAGGCGAGGTGGAGTCGAACTCAGGACCTTCTTGCTGAGAGGCAACAGTGCCTCGCACTGCCTCAACAGTGCCTCAGTGAAACCTAATTAATCTGAACCTTTTCTCTAGTCATGTCATCAGCGTGTTAGAGATCAGGCCTTAAACTGGAAACCTGCACATAAAATAATCTCCACTCCTAAAGCAATAAAGTTGTGACACACTCTACCCAAGTGATTCATTAACCGTCAACTGCTCCGTGCAGTTGACGGTTTATGCTGGGAAGGAGTGTGCTTAGGTCACTGAGAATCACTTTCTTTTTCCCTGAAAAAGCAATGGAAATGTCAGAAGACACATATGAGTATGTAGAGTCTGTAGGCAGGATTGTTGGTGTCTTCTTCTTGTCTGAACAATCACGTTTGAGCAGGCTCTGGTTGGGTGCAGGTAAATGGTGGATGAATAGAACAAAAGAGGGATGGAAAGCTGATGACCACATAAAGAAATGACCTCCAGTCAGTTCCTCACTGTGAGGAATGGAGCTTATTAATTTGACACTGCTATCACATTAGTACTCAGTATTTGCAGAGTCCAATCAGATTCTGGGCTACAGAATGGGCTACACCATCAGATTCAGTGATGGTGTAGCCCATTTCCCTGAACTCCTTGCGATGTCTGTAGTGAGGCATGAGTCATTTCTAATCTTTGAAGTCTCTTGTTTCTCTGGAGGAGGCAGCCTGTTCAGCCTTTGTTGATGCTGCTGATCGATCAGTGTTACCTTCAGTGTTTGTGGAGCAGCTGGCCCAGGCAGGAAGTCCTGTGGTTCAGCAGGATGGATGACACACACTGCTGGAAGCTTCCTTTTTGCTTTTTTTTTTCTTTGCCTTGCTTCTTCTGTAGAATATGTTGAGTCTGCACAGCTTCTGTGCAGATGTGGCAGCTGCTCTCCTTCCACTTTTCTTCCGCGCTGGCAGGAAAGAACTTAAATTTGAGTCAGTCTGCTGTGACGTGAAAATGACGCTCAGGCTCTGTTGAGCTCAGAAGTTTGCTGGAAGTGAAACAATGTGGAGTAAAGTGCACACTCCAGCTTGAGTTTTAAGAGGAATTCAGTGGTTTCTGCTACACAGATGTAGGCTGTTGAAATTTCTGCTGTGCCTGCATTAGTCAACTTTTAACAGATACATATTAATATGAAGTTTGATTGTAGAAGCGGAGATTTAGAGGAAAACAGACAAAACGGTTTTTTTATGCTATTTCGAGACCTTTAAAATGCTTTTTTTTTCTTAAAGCCTTTGCAATACAGAAAGCTCTCCAGACTTGGATATTAATAAAGTATTTATTTAACTGAAATATGATAGATTCTCAGTCTTGCAAAATCAATAGGTGACGAAAGGAAGCAAGGCATGAAATGGTAAATAATTCAAATCTTTGTGCATAATAAGATGTCATTATGCACAGAACTAGTACTTGATATAACCTATCATCAGGTCAAAGCTCCTTTGTTCCTTGTTGCACAAGATCTCACACTTTTTTGCATCTGTGTTAATGTGCAGTCCCAACCAGCCAGTTTAGCTGCTGAGGACATCAGCACCAACTCAAATGGACCCAAGCAAGACTCGCTCTTCGATGACGATCCAGAGGATCTGTTTGCAGGTAGGAATCCACAAACTCACTTTCACATTAAAATTAAACTTCAGTGACTACAAAGAGAAGGACAGAAATCTATGCAAAAATGACCTCACTGTTCACCGTCTGTGACCTCAATAAAGTTGTTCCCGATGAGCTTTTGATGAGCTGGATTCCAGTCTTGCTGAATACAGAATGATATTCATTTAGTAAATTATGGTTCCATTAGAGTCAAAACAGATGAGTCATTGGAAGTATGAAGCCTGAATCACACAGAGTCTCAGTGACTTCCTGTTGTGTCTCTGTGGTGTTATAGAAGCGACAGAGGAGGTTTCGTTGGACAGTCCAGAGAGAGATGTTCTGCTGTCCGATGGCCCATCGCCCGCCATCACCCCCATCACCCCTCCCACGTCCGTCATCACCCCTCGCATTGGCCACACCCACGACGACATGTTCACACACTCCTCATTCGATGAGGTAACGGCACTCAAAGCTGGCTTTTAATACTCTAATAGCAGTTCCTCTAAAGTCTTTCTTAAACAAAGTGCTGAACAAATTCAAGTTTCTTGTGTATTTGTGTATTTTCAAATTGGAACAAAAATTTAGTTCCTACATTTTATTTTAATTTAGAATAATTTCAGTCTCATGAGTTTGAGACTTAAAAGAACAAAAACAAGTCATTATAACATCTGTGACATAATTTTATTCTATTATTATTATTCTATTATTGTAACATAATTATATTCTATTTTCTCCTGCTTGTAAATTTGTTTCTTTGTTCTAGAGCGAATGCATTTTCTGAAAGGCTCATTTTAATACATTTTTTATCATAAAATTAAAAGTTTGACAAATTTAAATTGCATCTTTTTGGCATATCGAGATGACTATAAGTGCTGGAGAAATCCATATAAATATTGTGATATGTGGTGTAGAGCCTGACTAGTTTTGGAGGTTAACCCTGAATATGGTGTTCCTAAAGGAAGTATTCTCGGTCCTTTTCTCTTTTCATTGTATGTGTTCAGCAACATTATTATGTATAATATTGTCAGATATTTCTGCTGCTTGTATACGTAAAAATGTTTTATAGCGTCATGAACAAAAAGAGAGGTTTTAGATGTAGACTTAAAATACCAGAAAGATAGAGACTGAAGCAGCTGCTCTGTCTGAAAGCACAAGGTCCAGATCTGGTAACAATTTTAGACTCTGACCTGAATTTTATTAGACATTTTAATACGGTGACAAAAATCACTTTTAACCTTCGAAACATGAGACAATTTTTAACTCCAGTGTTGCTGAAATGCTGACGCATACTTTTACAAGTGACTTAGGTTACTCCAGCTCACTTTGTACTTGACATCTTAAGAATGCTGACGGTTGGCGTTAATTCAAAATGCTGCTATACTTCGAACTCCAATTACTCGCTTATAAAGGCTTCAATGAAGTAGGAGCTTCCTTTGTCAGCAGTTGCCTTTCAGTTTATGTACCAACAATGCCTCTTAGATTATACTGCCTTACTCTTGAATTTAATGGCACTGAAGTGTGGAATGTTCTCCTTGTTGTTTTTTAATTGCATTTTGAGCAGTATTAAAAGTTTGAATGGTGAGGATTTTAATGTTTCATTGTATTGTTATTTTCTTTATATGTAAACCACTTGGGTTACTTTGCATGAAAGGTGCTAAATATTAAAATTGGAGTCATTGTTTCAAAACTTACATTTATTGGTGAGCTTGCATTCCATTTTTGTTTTGTTTTTCATCCTTTCTTAAAAAAAACATGCATTTATTGAGAAAAAGTATTTGGCAGAAAGTAAAAACAAATCCCTGCTGAATGGGGAATTGTTCACACATATACTTCTGAGTGTTAAATGGAGTCTAAAAAATAAATTAATCAGAAATGTTGTTTTGAAAAATGCTCAGATTACACTTTATATCCTTAGATGTGATTTACATTTGTAGTGTAATATTATCGGTTAGTAGCTAAAGGACATCACTTGCTATATATACAAAGTGCATTTTTTTCCCTGTTGCCCTCATTAAATATTCATCTTGCTGTTGCGCCGATGTCAGACACTAACACAATTTCCCTGGAGGAATAAAATTGGGAAATGTTTTGCTCCTATTTTCTGTAGATTGAAGAAGAGGAGGGCGGAGATTCTTTTGACATTCACATATCGGTGTCTGACCCAGAGAAAGTCGGTGAGTACATGGCTTCACATCATGACATATCCACGCAAAGATCTTCCCAGAGCCAGAAATGCAACTGATTTTAGTGGCAGCATTACGAGATGGTTCTCTCACTCACTGAGCCTACATTTCCCATCAGCCCCCTGTTACTCTGTTGCATTTCCTCTCCCCGTTTCACATCAGCTTCTTCTGTTTTCATCTGCTGCCACCACAAACTGAGAGATGAAGAAAATGCAGAGAAGACACCGACAGTCTGCTTAATCACAATCTTGGTCATCATGCAGGCAAATTATTACACTAAGCATTAGCGCTGGAGCTTTGCAGCCCTGCTAGAGCCCTGAACAAACTCTGCCATTAGTTATTCAACAGGCACAGTCCCTTTAAATAAATATAAAGGTCAAACAAGGAACAGTAAATAGTAAATTGCTGATGCTCGTCTGTCACCGCAAGGAAACAGATGAAACCAGTTTAACGAGTCTGGCATCTGATCAGAGTGTATTCCTGTTACATCAGTCAGGTATTTTTCTTGGTGTATTATTACTTCTTTAAGAGTGACACAATATGTGTGTGTGTGTTTCACTGGTTTGTGTAAATACTAGTGATGAAATGGAGTAATTAGAGTAATTATTTTAGTGTGACTCAGCTTTCTGTGTGTGTTCCAGGTGATGGGATGAATGCATATATGGCCTACAAAGTGACGACCAAGGTGAGATTTTTATACAAAATATTCATATAATGTTGATTTTTGTTTAACATTTATTTTTGTAATTTATATTTCTAACATAAAGATGGTATAGCAAGCGGGACTTATGATTCTCTTTTTAAACATTGCTTTAATGTTCAGTTATCTTTAGCTAGGAGAAAAACAACTTACTAATCAAAAAATCAATTTTTTTAATTATATTTTTACAAAATGTATTCATTAAATTAACTCTTCCTAAAAGCAGCGATGGCTGAAGGCTTTAGAGGCCTGCCAAACTCATATTTCAGACGTTGTTTTCTTCTACTCATAATTTATCGTTCTCTGTTTTTCCTGTGATGTTGCTCCTTCAGACCTCCATGTCCTTGTTTAAGCGAAGTGAGTTTGCAGTAAAAAGGCGTTTCAGTGACTTTCTGGGTCTGCACAGTAAACTGGCCTCCAAGTACCTGCATATAGGCTACATCGTCCCCCCTGCACCGGAGAAAAGCATCGTAGGTGAGTAAATGCAGCGCGACATGCTGCACCTGCTCGACTCCTGGGTGGATTTCAGTATCTGCAAAAAAAATAAAAAAATCTCTTCATTAACTTCATTTTAACTGCAGTCTAAGACCTGCACAGATGAAGCAAATCAGTCATTAGTCACAGCACTGGGACGTGATAGTCCCTCAGCCTCACTAAGAACAGAGCATTTGGGTCCTCCTCACCAACCAAGTCCATAAATGTTTGAAGTGTAACAATTTTAACTTACTATGTGAAAAGAAACCGATCTATGATTTATTGAATTTACTTTAAACCCCTGAAAATACAGAACTCTATGTATACGAATGTCTGAAATTCCAACCCCGTGACTTGAAGTTGAAGGTCTGATCTTTAACCGCGTCTGGATTGGTTCATTTCAAATCTATTTTGGCAATTTACAGTGGCACAATTATAACACTGTCCAAAGTAGGGCTGCACAATTAATCGTTAGAAAATCGCGATCTCAATTCATACTTATGTGCGATCTCATTTCCAAATGACAACGATTTAAAAAAAAAAAAAAAAAAAAGATGACGATTGTACCGCATTTTGATCCGGGACATAATCTGCATGAAAACAAGCGCTCACTCTTCCTGCTCAACAAATGACAAGGGTGGAGCCTTATACCCCATAATACCGAAGCCAGCTGGCAGGGAAAAAACAACGGAGAGCACCTGAGAGATGACGAAGCTGTAAAGGCCAAGAAAGTGACAGGAGAAAATCCGTCCCGGTCAACCACCCAAACATCAATAACGGGAACCTTATACAGCGTTTCCCCATACCCGTCGAACTCCCGCAGGCACAAAGAAATTACGGAGGCTATCACTTATCACCTGGCTAAAGATATGGCTCCCATCAACACTGTGCAAAACGAGGGATTTAGGAAAATGATCAACACCCTAGACAAACGCTACACAGTGCCGTCCCGCAACTATTTTTCAAATGTTGCACTACCTGCTCTATACACGCAGTGTCGAGCAACGGTGGAGACGGAATTACAAACAGTACAACATTTTGCGGCAACGACAAAATGTGAGACATTTATTGTTTTTATGTTCATTTATTCTTTTTATGTTCAGTCTCAACTGTTACGAAGTTGATGTGCAGTTAATAAGTGCAATAAATATTTATACTGGAAAAGAAAATCGTGAGAGAATCGTGATCTCAATTCTAAGCAAAAAAATCGTGATTCTCATTTTATGCAAAATCGTGCAGCCCTAGTCCAAAGTGTCTATACCTAACAATACTTTTCTGTCACACCTATCAGAGGGTTTGTATCCAGATAATGTGGGCTGCCCAGAGTTAAACTGCACTGAGATAAAGCCCCAAATTAACTGTCAGGGAACGCCCTGTGAACTGCACCCCTAACCACTAGTCACACAAATGTATCTATGCTGCCTGGAGCATGATTATCTATATTTAAATATCCTTAAATACAGCTGCCTAGCTAACCATTTAATTTGGCAAAGGACAGTAGATCTGTATAATGAGCACATGAAAGAGCATGTGGTCCATAACACTGCTATTAATATATAAAGATATTACTTTAAAAAAAAGTACATTAGTTATGAAATACTAATGTATTGTTATAATGTTATTTATATATTTATATATATGAGTTTTAATATGTAAAATGTTTACAGGAAATTGCATGTATTAATGCAAAATATTCACTTACATGTTTTTAAGTTATCAACACACTGAAAAAATAATATTAATGTCAGAGAGGAAAAACAAGATTACACAAGCAAGAGGAGGCTGTGAGAAAACTGATAACATATGCATGCACGTGTTCATGTTAATGTCCCGTCCTTAACCTGTTTGTTATTCAGTTATGTTAATGAGCTTCTCCTCTTGTGCAGGGATGACAAAGGTGAAGGTGGGGAAGGAGGACCAGTCATCCAATGAGTTTGTGGAGAAGAGGAGGTCGGCCCTTGAGAGGTATGAAAGATTGTCCTCAG
Organism: Oreochromis niloticus; assembly: GCF_001858045.2. Classification (NCBI taxonomy): domain Eukaryota; kingdom Metazoa; phylum Chordata; class Actinopteri; order Cichliformes; family Cichlidae; genus Oreochromis; species Oreochromis niloticus. The sequence goes on from NC_031977.2 coordinate 31,852,040, forward strand.
ACATTTAACATGAAACATGAGTGTTTGTGTGTGATGAGTGACCTGCTAGCGAGCATTTTCTGGTTTATTATCTATAGAAATCAGATTACATGGAAATATGAATCATCACAGCCCACATTTGCATTGTGTCATCATCGTGTGGTGATGGTGTAACGTTGGGAGCAGTTTTAGATCAATTATCTCTGATGCTCTCAAACACTAATGGAGGTCTAAAAATGCACATCAGCTGCTAAAAGCTGTTTGTTTTTCTTTTTTTCTATTTTTAATATGTTAGAAAGTCAAGAATATTTGAGGATAAATATAGATTAAATTATTAAACAACCTGACCACGTTCAAAAAGAGTTTTGTTTTTTTTTTTTTTCTCTTCTCAGAACGTCATGACAGTGTGACTATGTGACAGAAAATGACAGTGAATCCACATTTTTGCACAGATTTGGCCTCTTAAAGGCATGCAGTCCTAAACCTTTGATCAGCTGTAAAACAGCCTGTTTCAGTTTGCCTTGTGTTTTCAATTAATTGCATGCTCAAAAAAAATGTTTTGTCACAATCCCATTTCTTCTTGTTGCATGTTGAATCTCTACTTGGAACATTGTTCATTCAATACATTTGCAACTTTTTTGTGGATGCTTTTAGTCTCTTTCTGGATATTTTGTATTTGTGATACATGTGCTAAATTGTTATTTATATCAGAGTTACTGTTATTTACAGCTGTACAGTTTGTTTTCCGTCATTGTTCACCCAGAATGATGACGAAATAGGTTTTTAATTATAATCTGTGTGGTGTTTCAAAAGTCTAAAAATGTGAGAGAAACAGAATTGCCTAAAAAGGGGATTACTGATAGATGGACTGAAGGAAAATGACTTGGAAATGTAAAAAAAAAAAAAGAACTATAGAACTGTTGCATCAAAAGTGGAAATCAGGCCTTTTTCACAGGAGACTTTTATTTTGCCTGAACCTTAAGCTGCTAAACTGAATGCAGCCGTTAGTGTTTTCAGACTGTAAATGAATGATGGTTAAACCACAAATATTAGGTGCATCATTATCAAAACATCCATCTTTGTGTTTGTGTGTGTTATGTTGAATGGTGAGCAGTAAGGTGGAGGGAGGACGGGTAGGACGGGGCTGACATTCTGCTGCCATTTACTGATGCCGTTTGATTGACAGGAAGGTCAGCCAGTGACAGCTGATGGAGCTCAGAGCTGCTGCTCAGAACTCCACCCTGATGGACACACACACACACAGACACACACACACAGACACACACACACACACACACAGTTATTAAGATCACATTAATGGAATTTTTAAGGTTCACAACAAGTATACGTTGTTTGAAAAACACCTTTTTTTCCCCACCATCAGCAAATGCTGTGCGAACACCAAACCAACAATGAATTGATTTTAACATCTAGGCAGAAACTTTTGGAGGATTAAAGAGTCTGATGGCAGAATAGAAGCCATCGTCGATGTGCTGAAAATGTTAAATACCTCTCTTTGTAGAATAAATTTGGCTCATTGAATCATGCACTCGTGTTGCTTTCAGGGCCCAAAGGTTATCACCCTGTGAGGGCTACTGCCCGTCTAGAGCTCACTCAGGCAGTTACCTTTGCTAGTGTCACATGGGCTCAGGTGGACATGTCATGGACTTTATACTGTGGTGCAGAAAAAGTAAAGCCTGTTTAGCGTTTTTGGCTCAGACATTTCTCAAGGTCAGGTGTGATGTCTAGTAAAATTCGGTATTGCATGAGTGAAAATGGCTTCAGTTAATAAGAGAGTCGAGAAGTGTAACCAATAGATAAAAAGATGGTCCACATGAGAAACCAGAATAGGTGGCAGGCCCGTCTCAAGCTACCAGTAATGACAAGGACACTAGCAAAAAGCAAAAGTAGAGAAAATCCTGTCAGGATGGATAAGAGTCTGTGCCCACCACCTGCACAACCGTTCCCCTGCTGGGGGGTTTCTTGTTGCCTCTCCGCCACACCTGTTGTCACTATCATTTGCACCAAATGAGGGGATGGTTGATGCTTCCTAAATGGACAGATTGATATCTCTTAGGTTTAACTGACTTTGACTTTGCAGCCACAGCTTATCTACACACTTTAAGGATGACTAAAGAAGAGCCATAATCACTAAAATGATTTATTTTTCTCTGGCTGCTGCAGCTTCTCTCACACAACAGGGGAGATTCACTTCCCAGAACAAACCCACTCAGTGAGTTGGTGTACTGTGACATTGTTGAATAAAGCTCCGGAGACTGCTGAGGTGTTCATTCTTAATTGTGTGGATGCCCTCAAAGGCATCCACACTATTGAGTTCCTGTTTCTCTTTATTCTTTATTCCACTATTTACTAGTTGCTTCCGTACGTTTTTCGGCACTTAACTACTCCCTCAGTTTTTGTGCTATTTTCACCGTTCAAATCTTAAAAAATTCTGCTCTTTCTGCTCTTTCCTGCTATGACTTTTGGTGCTCATAACTTCTATACTTTTTGAGATATTGAATTTTTTATGCAATATTTTTTGCCCATTTCTGCCACATTATCAGTGGGGTCACTAGTTTTCCTTGCCGGTTTGAGCTGTGTTTTAGCTCAGTGAGATAAGCAGCCGTTCTCAGACTGGGAGGCCCGGGTTCAAATCCCACTTATGGCAACATTTATTTCAGTTAACAGTTAAACTTTTTTTTAACTCTTTTCAGCACAAATCCCAGCTTTTTCAGCTGTTTTCAGCAAAAACCTCTTTTCAGCAGAAATTCTGCTGATTGAACTCTTTTCAGCAGAATTTTCAGAATTTTCACCTCTTTTCAGCATAAATTCTGCTTATTCACCTCTTCTGCAAAATTTTCAGCCTTTTCACCTCTTATTAGCACAAATCTCAGCTGTTTTCAGGAAAAACTCTTTTCAGCAGAAATTCTGCTGATTCATCTCTTTTCAGCGCAACTTTCTGCTTCTTTACCTCTTTTCAGCAGAAATTCTGCTGATTCACCTCTTTTCTGCAAAATTTTCAGCCTTTTCTCCTCTTATCAGCACAATTCTCAGCAGCTTCTGCTAATTTCAGCAGAATTGTCAGTCTGTCCACCTCTTCTTTACGAGAATGAGTTTGGCTCAGTGAGATGAGTAGCTGCCTTGAGCCTAAGAGGGCCAGGTTCAAATCCTGCTCAGGGCGATATTTTTTTTTTTTCACCGCCATACAACTTTTTGCAACTTTTCATCTTTTTCATCTTTTCAGCAGACAGCTTCAGCGTTAAGGCATCCACACAGCATTTTCGCAGGAAATGCAAATTTTTCTAGTTTAAAACAATTTTCTTGCCTTTTCTTGCTGCTGCTGCTCTTCCCCTCTCGCCTGCTTTCTGAGCATTCGAGCTGACTCCATAAACCTGCACCATTGTTCCCTGACATGAGTTTGTCACTGATCTGATTGACTCCCTGCAGTTTGACGCTTTTCTTTTTAACTTTTTACCTTTTTAGCAACAGTGACTTGTAGTAAAAGTCTGATACTGTGACAACCCCGTCTTATAATATAAATTCTAAGAAAATATTCCAAAAATCGAGACTGAAATGCAAACGTTGCAAGGTTGGTGATCCTGCCAGTTCCCGGCCTATAGGCTGCCCATGATTTAGAGTTGAGCATCATCAAATATAAGTATTTCACAGCAGTGGTCAGATCAGAAAATGTGTAAAACTCCAGTGGTCCGTTTTGGAATCATTGCATAAGGAAGTGCTTTTCTTTAATTAGAGCTCCTTGAATGGCACGTATAAAAACAGAGCTGAGAATTGCAAAATAACGAGTTTAAACACCAGCCAATCGTGTCAAAGAAGAAGCTGATTACTCCACAATGTCATCTGGGATGGCACCGGAAACTGGAAACTAACCTTCATAAAAAGAAAAGTTTATCTTCTGATTCATATTTCTTCTTGTTTTCAGATATCTGATGAGAACGGTGAAGCATCCCATCCTGCTGAAGGATCCTGACGTTCTGCAATTCCTGGAGAGCTCAGAGGTAAATAAGAAAAATTACACCTTTTGCTTGGAGATGTTGGACTCATCAGCGTCAGTCAGTGCAGGCAGGACTTCCAAACCTCAGCAAACTTGTTCATTATCATCACATCTCTGCGCTTCCACTTTTCCCTACTGAACTGATGTAGTTTTAACAGCAGCACTTCCTGCAGCCCAGTGTCTTTTGAATGTAACGGTGGGCACCAGTCTGCATCATTATTTAGAAACTGCTTCAACGCTCCACTGCAGAAAATCAACACAACCTGCAAACCTGGAGTCAGACCTCATTCCTGCTTTTGTCTGTTCTATTTCTGGAGTTTAATTTTTACTTTAACGCTAAAAACTGAGTTAAAACTCAGAGCAGCACGTTCAGTTATGACATGCAGTTTGTTTGCGGTGAAACTTTTGAATCAGGTGAGCTGAAAAATCAATTTATTTCTCCACACAAGTGTTTGTCCATTTACTTTCCAGACAAACAAGAGATGGTATTTCATGCATTAAAAACGGCGAGCACTTCCACACTAAACCTTATTTGAGAGAAAACCTTAAGTGCAGCAAACTCTATGAGTAGCTGGAGCTGAGTATCGATATCCAGCTCGTAAGGATTTCTATGATGCATCACGCTAAAGCTGAAGGCTGTAGAATATTAAACATAGTCTGTATAGAAAAGATGGATTTAGCCATGGTGATGTCACTAACTGGTTAAAGAAGTCTCATTTTGAAGTCTTGATTTTAATTCAAGGTTATCTCACACTATTAGCCAGCTTGGTTACCAAGTTGTTTCCATGCACTGTGCAGGTGTAATACACAGACACAGTTATCTGCTAATTAGTGCCAAGTACATAATAGAATACTTTCACTCAACAAAACCTGAGTACAGGCTTCCTGTATGGTTGCTGGTACAACGAATGGCACAGCAAGCCCTTGTATTTGACAATAAATCCACCAACACCACAAACACTTTACAGAGGTCCGGTTCACTGTCGTTGGCTGAAGTCTAGCGGATGGCTAGCTGGGCAGTTGATACAGATTTGATATTCAAACAGGCCCTAATAAAATTTAAAGGCGAGAAAAACCATGCACCTTGTAAAGCTGTCACAAAGGAAGACAAAGGGAGCAGCCACAGCTTTATAAAAACTAAAGATGTGCCAGACTGTGGAGCTTCTCAGTTGCTTTTGAATCCAGTCTCAAGTGAGCATTAGAGGAATGAGCTGAATGACTTTCACTGTTAGAATCTGGGCATCGCCCCCTGCTGGACATTGAAAAGAGTGCAAGTTTAAGGGATTTTGAACATGGGCTCGGACACTATGTCCATCTTTGGACCGGTGATTCGGCTCACTGGGCATTTGCTGGTTGGGCCAGCGCACTAGTGGGCTGATAGGTCAATATGATTATTTTGGCTGTGGCTGTGGGCGATTTGAAACATTGACAGCTGTCTATTTGTTCATTTTCTTAACTGACACTCCATTATCCCCCGGCCACTCTCCTACCTTTGCTGTGCGCTCATACACCTCGTAGAACAGAGTTAAGTGTATAAGAAGTGGTTGATAAAGATGGACAAACAGGAACAATTAAATAAATAAACTAGAAATAGATTCAGCTAAATGTCTCAAATTAGCCCAACAACTGCTGTACCAATCTGATTAGAAAAACTCTTTCAACATCAATAATCAAACAAATTGAAACGTGCATAATTTGGATGCATATGGTATTATTTATATAGTTTCATTTGTTTAATGTGTATACTCTTTGCATTTTTAACTGGGCCATCTGCACTGTTTCGACCAATCATGATGGGCCGCCTTGTCCCAGTCCACACCTCTTTATACTGTGTGTAATTTAATTCATCAACTTTTTTTGCATCATTAGTAATATGACCAATAGGGGGTGCTATTGAGCCACCACAACTTGCCTAACAAGGCAAACATAAAGGTTGTTTATCTGAATGTCCATAGGCCTGCTAGAAGCAGAGCTACAGGATGACCATAGTTGAAAGATCAGGTTACTATTTTGATTCAGCCTGTGAGGACTAATGGCAGCTATGTAAATGTCAGAATTGTCATCTTTCTTTAATCATACCTGAAGGAAGATTGCCCTAACAGAGCAAAAAACAAATAAAACCTCCTTTAAGAAAAAGGCAAAAAAAAGGCTCTCACTTTTCCAATCTCTTCACTTCTTTTTCCCAACCAGTGGCAAAATGTCCCGACAAGGTCGAAGCCCAGAGTCGCTGCTGTGAACCAAGCTTTCCAAAAACCGCCTCGGGGCTTAACAGCCTGCGGCGTTTTCTGTTTCCTTGTTTTATTGTCCACTCCGACTAAATCCTGTGCAACATCGTATTCAAACTATCCTGCCCCCGCCCCACTCCCTCCTCTCCTCCCCTGCTACCCACCTGACTGTTGGTGGGATTGTGTTGTGAAACAGCTGCAGTCGTTGGGTCCAGAATAAATGGCTTTGTGTCACAGATTTAACAGGTGAATTGCTCGGACGCTTGACCGAGCGTGTCGGTCCGTCTGGCCCGCTTAATGAAACACAACCAGAGGAGGGAGAGGTGGAGGGAGGGGGTGAATGGCACCGAGCTGCAATTGAAAGCTATTTTCACCCCCCACCTCAACTCATTTACCCTCGTCCTCCCTTAGCTGAGGGCCCCGGGGACGCCGCCGTCCTCCGGCTGCTGCCGCTCCTGCTAAATGAGATTGGAGTGGAGGGGGGGAGAAGTAAACCGTCACAGGAAAACCCTGTATGTCCAGAAAAAGTAAACTTTTCCAGAATGAAGAAAAATGAGGCTGTTTTCAAATGGATGTCCCAGCTTTTTCATTCTGATGCGATGGATTCTGTGATGGTTTTTGTAGCCGTAAAAGACGATCAGCACATAAAGAAGCTGCATTAAACCTGTTTGGAGCTAAAATGTGGTAGACAAGACAATCAGAGAGGAAAGGAGAAAAGACCACAGATGTTTGGAGTGAAAGACGGAACAGAACGAGAAACAATAGGAAGTGAAAAGTAGCAGGGGAAAAAAAACTCCAGGAACAAAGTGATCAGGAGGGTGGAAACAATCAAAATCAAAGAGACAGCAAATCAACGCAACATATGCAGTAAGGATGAGATGAACGGAAAGCAGGAATAAGATGAAATGTATGAAGAAATGAGCTAAATAAATATAAAGGTAACGAGAACCTGAGCTTGTTTGTTTGTTTGTTTGTTTGTTTGTTGTGCAGTTGCCGCGGGCTGTCAGCACTCAGGCTCTGAGCAGCGCCGGACTTCTGCGAATGGTCAACAAGGCGGCAGATGCAGTCAACAAGATGACCATCAAGATGAACGAGTCCGATGCTGTGAGTGACGGATAGAGAGGGAGGGGCGAAGGAGGAAAGGAAATGGAGGGATGAATAGAGAGATTGAAGGATGTACAGAAAGATGGGAGAATATTAGGAAGGCAGAAAAGAGAGGAAAAAGATAATGAAGGAAGGAAAGAAGAAACTGGACTGGGGGACTAATAAAAGGTGTGGAGAGGTACTACTGAAAATGAGGAATGAAAAAAGATAAAGAAGGGTGAAATGAGAAGGAGGGAAGACGGGATGGAAACAAGAAAATAAGGAAGAACAAAATGGGAAGTGATAATATAAGAAATACATTTTAAAATATCAGGTGTGAGGTAGAAATGAATAGGGAAAAGATGGAGGAGGGAGAAAGAAGGAAGTATAAACAGATGGTAGTGAGCTAGTGACTTAAGGAGGGACAGGAAGGACAAAAATGAAGAAGACTGAGAAAAATAAAGGAAGGAAACACGAAAGAAATCTGGAAGTGGGGCGGAGCTGGGGGAAGGAAAGAATGTAAAGCAAAGCAGGAAAATTAAATAAGGAAGGAGAGAAACAGCTGGATTAGCAAAGAATTGGAAATGGAGGCAGAGGTGAAAGTGACAAGAAAAGGGAAATAAAATAGGAAAGATAACAGTAAGGAATGAAAATCAGATGGGAACACTGGATAAATGAAGACTGTTTTAATGGCTGGGTGTGTCTGTGTCTGTGTCAGTGGTTTGAGGAGAAGCAGCAGCATTTTGAGAATCTGGACGTTCAGTTGAGGAAACTTCACACCAGCGTGGAGTCTCTGGTCTGTCACAGGAAAGGTACGCTTAGTGTTTACCAAAACCAATGTGTTTCTTCTCTTTGACACGGTCTTCTTTGTTCTCTGTGTGTAATCTTATCCTGAGTCTATCAGAAAACAGAGGCTGAAAACTGTATTAAGTTCAACAAAGGAAAACAAGCAAACACCTGAAAGTTTTTAACATAGAAATTAAATTAAAAGTTCTGATAAAATGTCCGTACTCTTCCTCTGTTTGTGAGTAGAGACCCTGTAAAGTGGCTGACTCTTAAAATCCGTCTCTCGCTCCTCTCCAGAGCTATCTGTGAACACGGCGCAGTTTGCCAAGTCGGCGGCCATGTTGGGGAACAGCGAGGACCACACAGCCCTGTCTCGGGCACTGTCCCAGCTGGCTGAGGTGGAGGAGAAGATCGATCAGCTGCACCAGGACCAGGCCAACGCTGACTTCTACCTTTTCTCCGAGCTGCTGGGCGACTACGTCCGCCTGCTCACCGCCGTGAAGGTATGACTTACGACTGTTGGAGGTTCCCACTACAAACGAATGAGAGGTTAATCAGGACGTGCTGGAGCTGCCTAAGAAGCATAGAACTACATCTGAGCTACCACCAGCTTTTACTTGCTGGGTTTTGTCATCAAGACTGTTTGTCTGATAAATGGAGGATAAAAAAATAGAAAGTGATGGTTTTGATGTTTTTTAGCTTCTTTTCTTAAATAAGCTTTTCATTTTTTCATCGTTACAAATAAGAACGTGTTCTTAATGACCTGGCTGCATAAAGGTTACATCGACTCACTGCGCCATCTTGTGGTACAAATGGGTTTTAGACTAATTCACATTACAGACTTGTTGGTCACAGCAGCTGTTTCTTCACGTTCTTTTCAGAGCTTTTGTTAATTTTTGATGGTTTTAAGTACAGAAATTACAATAAGTGTGTGTGTGTGTTTGCTCAGGGTGTGTTTGATCACCGTATGAAGACGTGGCAGAAGTGGCAGGACAGTCAGATGTTGCTGCAGAAGAAACGGGAAGCTGAAGCCAAACTGCAGTTCACCAACAAACCAGACAAACTGCAGCAGGCCAAAGACGAGATCAAAGAGGTAAGACGGTCGTTTTGTGGAGCATCATCACCAAAAATAACATTTACTATGATAGAAATGACAAATCCCATTAGAACACATGGAATCATCCCATTTTTGATATTTTTGCTCATCTGGTCATCAAAACTGTTGCTTTGCTTTTTAAAAAAAAATTTTTTATGCAATGATTTTCAGACTTTTTTGCCCATCACAAATGGGAATTCGGAGTTTGAAAGCACACCCACACTGTGTCATCTGACATCTTTGTTTTGCTACACAAAGGCACTTCTTACAGCCCAACAATTTCTTTTTGTGCATTAGTGTCACCACTCTACTTTACATATTAGAACTTTCAGCAAATAATCTGAATTTATATATATATTCATAATATTAACAAAGTAAGACATTAGATTGTGTTTGGGGGGTTAAAGAAGCACCATCCACCTGTTGCAGCCTCAGTGTCAAAGTTAGATCAGCTGTGTTTTGGGGAATCTTACAATTCATGCAATTTGTGTGGCTTTTTTATTTCTTTTAAATTAATCCATTTTGTTCACTTTTTTTTCTGTCACTTTGCCAAACGCTTAAAGGCCGTCCAGCTGTTGGTCTTGCTGCCTTTGGTTCAGACCCAGCACTCACTTGAAGCCAAATTTCAGAGGAAATGTTTGATTTCCAAATTCCTCTTTGTCTTACCTGGCACCACCTTATCATTAGCCACCTTCTCCCAAAAGATAATACACCTGGTCCTGAGGCTATAAGACTGATAGCTTTTATGATACTGTTAGCTCTATTTTCTGTACTTGGTGAGCTGCCTGCACAAGAGCGTCGTTTTAATGTCCTCGCTGTCAGTCAAGGCCTCTGATGCGTCATCCTCTGATAATTCCCACTATTGTTCAAAGTGAAAAATGAGGCAAAAGATCGACATAAATTCTTTTTTAAAAATTTATATTGTCCCCTTGATTTCTCTCTAATGTCAAATCGCCATCTTTAATCCACCTGCACCAAATTCCTGTCTAATTATTTTCTAAGGTTGTGTTTTTTTCTGAAACCCTTCCCAGTATGATAAAAACATATGGTGTCATTCAGGAGCGACTCTCCTCTCTCTGTGGTTTTGTTTCTGTTGGGATGCCCGGTCAGGTCGAATAAATGTACCTTCACGGTTCATTCCTGTGAAAACATTTTTTTTCTTTTCGTCTGCAGACTTCACTTGAACTCGGTACGACAAACACGAGCAGGAGAGAACAGAAAAGTACTTTATTAGAGCGTCTGTTGAAGCTGTCACCACACAAATTCATCCTCCGTGCTGTCTGTCAGGATTCAGCTCACACACACACACACACACACACACACACACACACACACAGACGGTCGGGGGGTCTGTGCATTAGAGCCGAGCAGCTGTCAGATGTGGGGTTTTGGGTGGAGAAAGGGGGGAGTTTTTTGGGTGAGGTGGGGGAGGCTGTCAGAAGCTGCAGACGAGGACAGATCGCAGTAGAGTTACAACCAACATTTATTTGGAGCCGACGAGAGTTTTGCCGCCTGTCAGGAGTCGGGTTTTGGTTCACGCTTTGACAACAGCCAACAGAAAACACACACGAGCTTTTTCTAAAGTCCAGAAAAAGAGTTTTACAGCTCGCTGCTGCTGCTGAACCTGCTCAACCACCGCTGCACACATCATGTTAAATGTTGACTGCGCTCTGCTGGATTTTAGGTGAATCTGTTTTGTCCAATCCCAGTGCTTCATTTAAAGAGAACTTCAAATCAGGGATGTCCTCCTTCCTTTTTTTTAATAGAAAAATATATATTTTCTAAAATGTTTCTATTAGTTTTTGGTAATTTGTGCATTTTTCTGTTCCCGTGCTTGCAGCGTTAGCGATGTGGAACAAACATTTCTGAAAGATTATATAAGGAAGGAAGTTGACTGTGGAGCTTAATGGGTCTCTACTTTACTGCCATCCATTAAAAACAACAGCTGTAGTGAACAGTCAACACAAAGTGAATCATATTGTTTTTATTTTATATAACGTCAGAGTGAAAGGAAGTTGTTTTTAAAGCTATGACGGAGCTGAACCTACACATTCCAGATCAAGAAGAATAATCACACAAAAAGAAATGCAGTATATCAGAGGTTATGGTTTAATAGCTCATGACTGGGTCTTCCTCTGTGTGTTTATATCCATAACTGAATGCTGTTTGACCTAAACAGAGTCTGACAAAAGTTGTGTGTGAATTTTGACCTAGATTTCTTACTGCATTCCTACTTCCTCTCACTCCTACAGCGGTTTGTTTTTTTATATTCCACTTGGCTTCTTTATTCTAACACACAGATTCAACTTCAAACCTGAACGTCATCATACGTTTAAGTTTGTCTTTAAACAGCTTTGCCTGGAAAAAGGATGCACAGTGGATGTAGCATTAAACGCTTTCTTGTACATTTATGGCCACATTACTTGTGTGCTATGATACAGGAGTCTATTTAATGACAGTATGACTCAGTAGATGAAAATCAACTATGAAAATTATGTATAATTGGTGTTATTTTGGGCTGTAGTTTCCTCTGTCACAGAGATGTGGACTAGTCTTTGGTGAACAGTCAGATTTTTAACCCACACTGCCCCCTGTGGGCAACATACTGAAATAACTATCAGAGTCTGTGAATCAGGAGTCTGAGACACTGCTGATTTTTTTTTTTTCCTAAAATAATCTAAATAATCTTCTTTTGCACCAACACATTTTTTTCCACACTCAGTGATTATTTTATAACACAAATGATCATTTCTGAGTCATTTTATTCCCTTTTTTTTTTTTTTTTTTTTTTAGATAAGTTTTTATTCTTTGTTATTAATTTCGGTCTTTTTTTTAAAGAGTTGCATGAACGGTTTGAACATTTTTATGCTTAACAACATTTGATCCTTATTATTTTAAGGGAAACAAAGAAACGAGCATGAAGAAAAACGTTTGGGACACACAATTACTGTTAATTAACCAAATATAATTAATTATTAATTAATTAGTTAATTTCCAAATTAACAGGATATTTTAACAGACTTTTTTAAATTTTTCGATTAAGGACTTTCTTCAGTTTAGCAAACTTCACATTGTGTCATAAGGAACAAGTCTTCATCCTATGTGATGTTTAACACATTACAGCTAAAACAAAATTATATTATATTATAGATTCATTCTTTTTGGTGGTGATTTCCTTTTCTTCACTAGATGAGATCAGAAGATTCATATTTAGAAATGATTCTCGGTGAAAGAAGCTCACTCTGGTACGAGAGCCTTTTAAGGAACTCACTTGTTCTGCTTGTGTTTGCACTACAGGGACCAGAGGGACTTGGGTCCAGTTTTATATCAGATTATTTTTGGTTTGTTTTTTTGAGTAACTACAGTAAATGAATGAAGTAACCAGATTACGTAAATAGTGGAGACAAAATACTTCCTCTTTGTGCTGCAGACATCTTCACCAAGCCCATCTAAACAAACCCATCTACATTAAAAATTATATGCATTTAATTTAACACTTAATTATCCTGTAAACCAGAGAGAAACAGGAAGGAGACCATTCCTTCCAACAACTTAAAATCCCAGACTTCATCTTTATTTCTATGAACATTGTTATTTATATATAGATTTTATACTAATTTAGTTTACATACAAAAATAATTAGGATGGGGCTTTTCAAGAGATTTTGGCTACCTATTCAGCACAAAAACTTTCTAGATGGAGAGGCTACATGTTTTTCTTATTTTCTGAGACATATATACTGTTACAGTGGTGCATGCTCAAGTTTCAAATGAGGTCAGTATATGTGCAAAATCCCTGTGAGCCAAAAGCTCAGGCTTCAGACCGCTCTAATCTGTCTTGGCTCTTAATGGTGTCAGTGAGAGCAGATATCCCATATACGGTCATCTCGGGCACAAAGAACCCTCACCAATCTGCTGTTCAGACCTGTGGTTTGTTTGGGGCAGTCACTCAAAAGTTGGTTTAAAGGAAGGGTGTCCTTAAAGGGGAAGGCCCAAAACTTGTTCCAGATAGTTAGGGGGTACACTGGAACACAATGCACCCCCTACAATGAAGACTATTTTAAACTATGAGTCATGGAAAGCTAATCTAGAAGAAGCCAAAAATGTCTTCAGGAAATTTTAAACCTTTTTGTCATCATGTTTAGTACTGATCTTTGATGATGATGTAATTTTGGCCATTTGCCTGCTGGAGCAGTACAACAAAAACTGGCAGAAATGACATTACAAGTATTCAAAGCATTTAAAAGAAGAACATTAGGCTAGCATCACTCCATAGTGAACACAGATTTATGTTTTAGAGCCATCTGAATATTTCAGTCCATAAAATACTTCAGATTTTTCAATGAATGTGTCATATTAGATAAAATCACGAGACGTACGAAAATACAGTAACATGATCAAAGTGTTGATTTAAATCTGCGACTATCTAACTAGACATAAGCTGATAAATTATGTAAAGACATGCTCAGCATTTTTATTTTGTGTTGGAGGGAGGATTTTCTTTCCTTTCAGTGCCTGCATTTCTCCTCGGTGTTTTTGCTCATGTCTCTGGATCTTCCTCTATGATTTTGGAAGCTCTGAGCATTTTTTTTTCCTGCCTCTTAACTTTTGTTGCATTTTCCCTGCCATGCCTTCCTGCAACCAGGAGATTGAGGAGGTAGGACCTGCCCTGTCTGTCTGTCCATCCATCTCTGTGTTCACCTGCCCGACCGCCTGCTTCACACCTTTGAGTTGCTTCTCTTTGCTGTTTAGTTCTCATATTTATCAGTATTCATTTGTGGCATATTGTCACCATGTTACCCTTTTGTTCTGTTTTGCTGTTATGGCCCGTCACATGAATCAGACCGTCAAACTGAAGAGTTTTCTTACAGCCATCAGTTTTTGAACCAGTTTCTCCCTTTGGGACCAAATGTTGACTCAAAACTTTCAGTGAATGGACAAACTCTTTCATGTGACATCGAGTAGTCTAGTGATTCCCAACCAGACGCGCTTGTACCCCAGATCAGGTTAGCTTTGGTGATTTGAGATATCTGCAAACTTAAGGTAGTGGATTAAATGTTAAACAAATAAATTGTTCAAATAAACAATGCTAGCTAAAAGCAATTGAAGTAAATGGTTGACTAAGCCAAATACTGGATTATTGATTATTTGTAATACATAAATGGTATTTGTTATTAAATTACTTAACATATTTTTCACCTGCACTAACAAAGAAATTTCCCGACTGGGATAAAGTGCTTCATTTATATGAAAGCAAGCTATGAATTCAGACTTACAGACTGACTGTTCAGTTGTCTGAAAAATATAATCGAAATCTGGCTTTTATATATTTATTGGTTTTAGAATTCAGTTTAAATTGAATTAAATGAGAATATCTGCAACCTTATCTAAGGGTTACATCCGGCAGGAAGGTTGGGAATCACTGATCTAATCAAAGTCTTTATTAGCATCCTCATAGCTTACAGCATAGTTTGTTTTCTTGTTTTGTTTTTTTTATCCATGACCATGTAACACATAATAATTTAAGTTTCATTATTGTTTTATCCTTTTTAAAGACTTACTGAACTACAACTATCTGTTAATTAAATATCAGTAACCTTAATTAAAAAAACCATGTAAAGTATAAAAGTCAGCACTGCTGAGTCAGTTCTTAACAGGGGAATGTGATTTAGGAAAACAAATAAAATGCTAAAGTCTTCTTTATGAGCATCGGATCAAAGATCAGGATGAAAAAAAAGTGTGACATTAATTTGTTGCCTGTATTAGCTTAAAAATATATAAAAAATATATTTTTTATTGAGTGAGTGGAATCTCTGAGCTGGCTCACAGTCAGCTGTTCATTTAAACATTATTTTGTGTTCTTAATTTTTTTTACTTTAACTAAACTCACCTTTTAACTTTGCTGGTATCTGACTCACAACAACAACACACATTAACACAAAGCAAACTAGTTTGTATACAACAGTTTAGTTTGTGTACGACTAAATAGTTTTTCCCGCTATATTTAGGGCGCAGAAAAATATCTTGTAGGTGAACCTGTTACTGACATAATCAGTGTTCAGGTATTTGCAATTTAGCAGATATGCTCACAACATTTCCTGTGATAGATCCCATTCCAAATCAATTCCCAGTTGGATTTCCTTCACAACATTGTTTCTGTTCCAGCTTTTCCAGCAGGAGTTTTAATAGACAAAGTGGGCGTTCTCAAATTTCATGCTTAAGATGCATCCAAGTTACAGGTGCACATAAGTCAAATATGAATTATTATTTTTTTTTTGGTTAAAATCTTTTTAAACTTCAAACTATCAGCAACAACATCGATAATTACTGATTGGTATTGTCATATTGTTTTTTTCTTATTTAAACTGGCATGTGAAATCAGTCATCTAGAAGAATCCTAATTATGATGCAGTTTAAAGGTGCAGGTTTGCAGAAAGGCATTAAAAACTTAATAATAACCAGCAATGTTCCTAAAATATGACAATGAAATTTAGAATTACAGAAATATTCTAAATGTAGTTTCCCCTTTTCCCTTTTTTTGTGTATGTGTGTTTCAGCTGGAAGGGAAGGTCCAGCAGGGGGAGAGAGACTTTGAGCAGATCTCCAAAACCATCCGCAAAGAAGTCAGCAGGTTTGAGGTGCGTGGGTGAATGTGAATATGAATCAGTGAACTGTTAAATGACAGAATGAGGTGGGCAAATGAATATACTTTTAATGTCATTTTCTAACAGAAAGAGAGAGTGAAGGACTTTAAAACGATCATTATCAAATACCTGGAGTCTCTGGTTCAGACACAACAGCAGGTAAACAAAAATATTAGTTACATTTTTCATTATAACTAAAATGCTCTCAAAACACTCTTTAAATATAAATTTTAAATAAAAAAAAACTTGTGTTAAACTTTGTAAATATCATGTACTGATACGAAAATTAAAAATGTTTAATTTTCATTTGAGCAAGATACATATTTTTGTGTGAAAACTGTCTGAAAATTGCACTTTTTAAGAAAAAATAATTACATATTTAGAATATAACATAAAATAAATTACCGATCTGAGTACTGAGGACTGATGTCAAGCTATAAATTTTGGTGCCTTTTATTTGACAAAAAAAGATTAAAAACATGGATTCTAATTTAAAATATAAATAGTTATATGCTTAATAAAAACATTTAGCACTTGTCTCAATTTTAATTGTTATTTTGGGAACAGTTATGCAGTAAGGAATGTAAGGACATTACAACCCAAAAACAACAAAACTGGCACCTACAGGCTTCCATACAGTGTGAATGAAACCAACACTACAAGTTTTCCATAAAAATGAAACAAAATGCATGTTTGTCTCCTTGATAACTGAATATTTCTTCACTTTTTTCCTCTTTCAGCTGATAAAATACTGGGAGGCTTTCTTACCTGAAGCCAAGGCAATCTCATAGAATCCGATCTACACACAGACAGTCCTGACTGGCTCTGGTCAAACTACACTACCCATAATGCACATGTCCTCCTGGGTCCTTCCTGCTCCTCCTTATTAAGCTCAGACTAAAGAAGAGAAGTGAGGCAGCAAATCAGCTGAAATCTGATAAAGTTCATGATGTTTAACTCCTGCTTTTTTTTTTCTCCCCCCCTCCCCCCACGCTGTGCTGCGTTCATGTCACGACTGACGCTTTAGAACATTTAGAATAATACCTTAGGAATGCTGATACACCAAAACTGATTTCTGAGTTCCCTTATTAATTTTTATGAAGTCTAAAAGGGAGCGATTCGTTGGGTTGGAAAGTCATATTTTCGTATGGATGTGAACGCAGCACGGGTTATGGCCCTGGTGATTTTTATTTTAATTTTTTTTAAACATTCTGGTTGATTTTGTTTGTTTCCTCATTGTGCATGAGGAAGAAGGTGATTGGAGAAAGCTATTTAAGGGCTTTTTACATAATAATGGTCAATATTCAAACTTTTAACTAAAGAAAGTTTTTTTTTTTTTCTCCATAAGCTTAGCATTTGAAGGCATGTTTCCATAATTCACATATCTTTGAGTTTTGAACTGACAAAACAAGATATTCCCTTAAATAAATAAATAAATGAAAAATAAATTGGTGATAAAAAAGGGATTGATAACAACAGTTTATTTGAAGAAAGTGATTTGCTCCTCTCAACCAAAATATTGTGTCTTTAGTTAAATGAAAGTATTTACATTTCATTTCTTTCATGAAAAACAAACAGGACCCCTATGCCCAGCTTACCTTATCACCAGTTAAATTTCATCCAGTTTAAGTCACCAGTTTATTTTACTGAAAGAAGTTTTTACCTTTTTTTTTTTTTTGAAACACTTCAAACCGCTAAGTCAGAATATCTGCGCTTTTATTTTGGAACATGAGCTGTGAAACCGATCCAGAGTACGTGATCAAGGACGACCGACTGCATCGTTTTTGTGTATTGTGTCTTGTTACCTCCTGTCACCTGTACTTTCACTTCCTCTCATTCCTTTCAGAACAAGAGCCTGTGTTTTTGTTGCTGTATGATCGTAAGTGAAGGCAACATTTTCTGTTTCTGTCCTCTCTGAGCCAACAAGAGCAGAGAAGGAAGACTCTCACATGCCGGTTTAGTTCATTGCTGTTCTCGAGAAATTATGGATGGAAGTTTCTGAAAAAAACCCTTTTAGACAGTTTTTTGGGCAGTAAGTTTGAAACCCTTTTGAATATGAACAGAGACTAATACGCTTCAGTGGACACTGTGGCATAAAAAAAAATGCTTTCTTCTTTTAATATTTTCCACCTTTTCATGACAAATTTACTAGATGTCTTGGCCGTCTAAGTCAAAATTTCAGATTATCTGAAAATTTCAACTTACTAAGTCAAACTTCTGAGAAAATTTAATTGACCTTGTTGTTTTCTTTTGCTTCTCCCGATTCTAATGTGAATCTACAAGAGCTGAAATCTTAAATGAAACATTAGTAACCATAAAAAAAAATGTGAATGTTGATTTTCTTACGACTTGAAATCATTATACGAATAAACGATAATGCGAGAATGCCCCTCTGTGGCAGATTTTCTCCATCTCTGTGAAATCATGCTAAATATGTGGTTAATTAGTACCTTATGAAGCTTCAGTGTGAACTGGGCCTTGGTGGTTTTCTTCCTGCTGCTCATGTTCAGCCCAGTTAGGAGAATTTAAGGTTTTGAGTTTTAAATTTAACAAGAACTGATTAAATCAATCAGAAACTGCTTTTTAGTATTTCTAAGTCTTGGAGGCTTGTGGTGTTCCAAGCTCTTCATTACAGATGAAGGATTTCCTTTAGGGAATGATCATAAATCTGAAGTTCGGAGCGTCTGAGTAGTTTCAGGCCTGGTGGAGGTGAGACTTTGTCAGTTGACTGAGTAGGTGTCCGTCCAGAGATCAGCCTCAGACTGTGAGATTTATTTTTTAGTCTTTGTTAATTAAGGTGACGACTCCAACTTCCTGCAAAATCCTGCAGAATATGAGCTTGATTTTATTTTTTGTTGAATTCAAAGAACACTTTGCTATCCAACATCTCAAATCTGTCATAAAATCTATAAATCAGATATTTTAGCTTATTTGATTCAAGCAGAAAGTAAAACTGGAATTACTTTTGATTTTGACTTTTCTTCTTTTGGTGCTCAGCCCACATTACTCCTCAGTCTTAAATTCTACAAAACTATGTTGATTGTTGTGGTTTTTATCATGTTTTATTCCTCATTTTTTTGCCACCAAATGATGTGCAATGGTTGAGAACTTTTACTTGATTTTAGGTTTTGTTTTTATTTTTTTTTCACAGATGATGAAATGCTTTATCTGCTGAGATTTTTTTAAAGCCATTTTGGTTTTGATATGACATTCCTGAAGTGTGACAGAGCAGACGTTTGAGTACAATAAAGGAATGTATCTCATCCATGGTTGGACTGGGTTTGAATTATTTATCTTCTGATTGGTTAAGCATCAGTTTATGTTTTAATGTAAACCTAGACTTTAACTTTTTGTAAGGCTTGTAAAAAGTTACTGCTGTGATTATATAACAAACATTACGCATAGGTCAGATAATAAACTGAGGTTAATTGATTCAGTAAGATGATTATATATTATTAAATTACAGTAAGAGTATCATTAGTATGAGCTTTTGTGTTTCATGTGCAACAAGTAAAGACTTTAGATAACTATATTTAAATCAAGCTCAAAGAGGTCATTCAAGCCAAATTTCTACTCAGGTTTTACATTTAGGTCAGTTTTCGCAGCAAATTCTATACATCCAAATACTGTAAATCAAAACTGCAGTTAGTGTGCATTAAATATAAGAAAATGTAAGTCTCATATTTTGTAACTGTAAATCAAGGTTAGTTGAATACCCTGTAATATACCTCGACCACTGCTTCTCACTCCAAATTCTCTTTCACATACATGGTTCTCAGTGTGTTTTGTCAAAAAACATCTGGAAACACAAGTTTCCAGATAACATTTTTGCCAAATATTCATCAAATGTTTGCAAAATAGTATAGTATTTATTGCTTATAACATAGTGTATTGAATGAAAAAACTAACAGCCAGTGTTTAAATCCTATGACACTGTAGCAAGTGGGTTAAAAATATCCGTACCTCTTTTAAGTGGGCATAGTTACTTAACAGGTGAGCTATACTAATACTAACTAGATTATTGTGAGTGTACAGTACTTAGGTATCATATTACATGAAGAAAAATGTAGTAGACTAAAGTAAAACAGTAATAAGAGTAAATTTTGTAATGCATAAAGTCAAAAATGTCACAATGTAAAAACTAGATTTATTTAATTTTAGAAAGTTAAACTTCACACATTTACAAATACTAATAAATTAGAAAGTTATCGGATGATGTTACAAAACTTTTTTTCTGTAATTTTTTTCACTTGTTATATTGAAAATCAAGTTACCATAAATAGTTTCCTGTCTAATAAAGGGTTATTTAACAAAAACTCAATATCAGTGCTAATCAGGAGTCATTAATTTTCACCGGATTTTCTTCTATTGTGGCCTTTTTCTAGATTAACTTTTACACCGTTCTCAGACACACAGACCCTGGAAGCCACATCATACAGCTTCAAAAATCAAAGTCTAAACACAGTATATGATGATCAAATATTGCTTACATCAGGATTTAAAGTTGAACATAGTCTTGTGACTCTTTGCACATGCTCTGTGTAAATTGAATTAAATGTACTAAATTAAATGGTTGCCATTATCTTTATGAAACTCATCAACACTGCAGTAGCAAAATGTGATTCCAGTGATTTTGGATCGTGTCCTTGCCTACACTCAGTCAGTCCTCAGCTTTCCTCTGTCACATGCGTTTCTCTCCTCCGGCTCTGTTTTTTCATCCAAACCGTTGTTTTCTCGGAAGCTCGAAGTGATAATCAGGGTGCCGAGACCGAAAACGATTCACACAGCCTGTCAGGAGGCTTCACGCCAGCTCTGCTTATACAGAACAGACTGGGCACAGAGGGAGAGTGATATCAGAAAGTGGGCTGTGCGGTACTTTGCATCGTGGCTGTGACAGGATTGACTAGCTGTCATATTCAGCTTTCAGGTTTCAGCAGAGGGCAAACAAATTCACACTTGACTATATTAAGAGACACTATAGCAAATATTTACACCCACTGTGTCTGTGTAAGTGGTGTTTTCATTCATTTCAGTATTTGTTTGACATAAGTTTATCTTTTAAAAAGAATTACCAGCTGTGATAACATGGTTGGCTGTGTTATCACCTTTTGATTGTGTGTGTGAGTGAGTGATAGCAAGACGCCTACTGCAGTATGAACCGCCTCATTCTTGGAGCCAGAAGTGATTAAATTTGATCAGGACAGTGAAGTAACGCCCATGCATTTTGCTTGGTTACAGTTAGATGCACTATATAGACAAAAGGACCGGACCATCTATGCATTACTCCTACAAAACCTGCTCAGCCATGGAAACCCATGCCATGAAGCTCCTGATGCACAGTCTTTGTATTGGTGTTAATGCAAGAGTAGGTTGGAAATCTGCAGTTACTGAGCCAGCCGAGCATCTGTGACACTACGGACCTCAGCACTAACTTTGCGTGATCTGCCCTTTGCTGTGGCTGCCAAACACTTCCACTTCTCACTGTGAACACATTTGATCATGGATATTTAGACAGGGTGAAATTTCATGAACTGACTTGTTCCAACTGTGGCATCCCATGGTCAAATTTAGTGAACTCTTTAAAACGACCCATTGTTTTACGAATGTTTATAAAAGCAAGACTGTATCGCAGTGTGCCCAATCTTATACACTCATGAAAGGAAGGAAGCGAAAACATGCGAATTCAAAGATTAAGAGACAGATGAGATACTTCAGATTAAATTATAAATTAAGAGACACAATGCTTTTGTTGATACAGTGTATCCACTAATCAGAGCAAAATAAAAGATGTATAAAATGTCACCACCAAAAATTACATGGATTGCCTATAGCTGACCCCAGAGCAAGATGTCTGTTTCCATACACATGACATGTAATTTTGGACTTTTTTTTCCCAGAGTGGAATGATTTTACTACATATATCTTTATTAAACCAGGTGTATGTCTGAATTTATGTTAGATTTTCTCTAATCCACACATTCATCCATTCCAAACCCGTTTTGATTTGTGTTGGGATCATTGTCCTTCTGGACAATTTTAGATAAAGTTGAAAAATTTGGACGTGGCCCTCCTCCATTATTCCATCTACTTTGTATCAGTACCACTAGCAGCAGAACATGAAGCTACCACCACCATGCTCAAAAGCTGGTACACTGTTCTTAGGTTTCAGTATTCTGAATATTGGTGAATCCAGTGAGTGTAGTCAAACAAATCCTTTTTATGCTGGCAAAGAGAAACTACCTTGTAGTCTATAATGATCACTGACGAGATGTAAATATCTCTTGGCTTTGTCAAGTTGAAAGACTTTGTAGAAGCTTAAGCAAAAATCCTAAGATTTAAATTAATGGATGTGTATATTTGAGCCTGTATGAATTGGGGAAAATTCTAAACCAATTCAAACTTATGTATCCAAGTTGTTTTTTGTTGTTGTTTTTTTTAAAGTTGCTGTATAATCATTTGATCACAACTGTATTTGCATTAAAATGCCCCAAAAGGCAAAACAAACACAGTAAAACATTCCTGATGATTCCGTAATGAGCTTAATTAGTGGAGATGAGACCTACTTATAGTTACCTGTATCAGCATTCAATGGTCTCTTCATGTAGCCACACCCTTAATAATGCAAAACTTTAAACCTTGATGACAATTTTACTGGATAGGTTAGTGTGATGGAAACTTGGGCACTTTAACATGGGAGTCTACTGGGATTGATGTGATTTTGGAGGCAGTGTGTAGCGGTCATTCGAGGAACTACAGTTTTTGGCACATACATGGTGATCTGTGGTTGTCACTCAGCTGTGTCACGTCAAGTTTGGCTGCAGTAAAACCACTGGAACCACTGCTGTGTGATTTCCCTCGGAGCTCTTCTCTCAGGTTGAGAATAATGCAGGTAAACCTGCATGCTTAACCTTCCCACTATCAATTTGCCTGAAGAGTAATGGTTCATCCAGTTTTTCAGCTTCACCTCCACCTCTAGAAATTTCACCCTGACTCCAGAATAATGCGTCTGCATCTGTTTTCCTTGCTCACGCTAACCTCTCGCTCTCACATGACTCTAGAATAATGTAGATGTATTTATTTCCCCTCCTCGACCCCCGTCGCTATCAATCTGGCCTTAGAATAATGTAGGCACATCTGTTGTGCTCACCCTCCTAACCCCTCAATTTCCCCACCACTTCAGGATAATGTAGGTGCATCTATTATCTCCGCTCACACCAGCGCTGCTGTCTACGACACGTTTTCAGAATAATGTAACTGCATTTACGAAGAACGGGCCTCCCCTCCTATCCTCGCATGTTATCTAACAGGGTTAGGAAATAAATAAAATGCCATGCATGTAAACCTAAAAGTGCAGCTTCAAAACTGTGCAGGGGAATTTATTTTTTCAGCTAATCAGCTGCACTAAATCGTCACAGCATCGCAGGTTTCCATATTCTCTCTTGTGCCAACTTCAACTGCCCCCCAGGGACACCAACACAGACGAGGTGCAAGGAGGGAAGAGAATGGAACAAAAAGCACTCAGAAGCAGATAACAGTGTTGTTGCGGCCTCACCCCCGCCTTTTATTTATCATATCTCCAAATGGCGGTGTAGCTGTTGTGCTGTGGTCAGGATACAGTGACCTTAGTTGATCAACTACCCCCCTCAGCAGCCTGATAAGAGGGCTAATATAAAAGCGAGCGAGTGAGGAAGGCTGTACTGTAATTATTTCTGCGCTGTCAGAGGGGGAACGGACCGAGGCCCTCGTGCCGATTCAAATCTGAGGGGAAACTAAAAAAGAAGCAGAGGAGGTGGTGGAAGTAAAGAAGGGCCACAACAACAACACCAGCGAGACAAATATCAGCCGGGCGCGGCGACACGCTTGAAATTGGACCAGTTTGTCATGCACAGAACTGCCACACACACACACACACACACACACACATCTGTGAGACCATATAGGACTTAATTCAAACTTTACTGGTAACACAAAAAACACTCACAGTTAGATGTGTGAGAAATGTAGAATTTCAGTACTCACTTGGAAGCTGAAGTACGCACAGGTATAGCCTGCCTTATACAAACTCTGTGATTCACATGGGTCCAGACCCACATGCGGCTAACGAACCGTGTTTCAGGAAAAAACACAGTTTCAGTAAAATTCAGTAAAAAAATGAATAAAAATGGCAATTGGGCGGTTGTTGGATTTGCATATATGGACTTCATATATCCATGAATCCTATGATATCCATGGCTCTTAATTGCCCCTTGGGGATAAATAAAGTCTCTCTGATGGATATATACAACTTGGCAAGTTTATATTTGTCAACTAAATATTATTTACTCTTTTACTTTTCACATATTATTTAAGGATATGTTCAATCAATTGCAATCTATTATGCTGAAACGAAAGAAAGTATCTATATTTTCTCTTCAAGTTCCACCGTCTGTGAGGTGCAACACTTAAGTCGTACCTCAGAATAGTCTCCCGAGGTTACTTTGGAGTCATCCAGCTGGTCTTGAAATTAGGAGGCAGCATATTTTCAAAGAAAGCAAAGCACTAAAGACACTGAATGGGCCCAGTCCCGGTTTTCTGTATTCCCGTGAGACAATTTACTAATTTAACTTCCTGTTGCAGTCGCACTTTATCTTCCTAAGATCTCAAGTTAAATTTCTGATAGAAATCTTCCGTAAGGACTTGTGGCGTTGCAACTGAGGTCCAGCAGTGTGTTGTTGAGTAAAAACAAAAAGAAGCAAGGTTCCAGTTTATCAAGAGGTGGAAATGAGGGAGCAGGAGTGCAGGAGCACAAGGAGATGATGAAGATATACATGTACAAATGTTAAATGCTCACAGATTGAAAGAGGTATTTTGGATTTTGAAAGTAAAAGTAACTTATAGATGTACTACAGTACGTACGTGGCTGGTCTCTGGTCACATACATAAAACACTGTCTTGGCCACTGTATTCAAGATGGCAAGACAAACTGGAACCTGTGTTGATGTATTTTTAAAGGATTGATTCCAAGTTTATGTGAATGCATCACTGCCCTGAACCATCTATGAGTACAGCTGTTTTTTTCCTTGTATGAATTAGAAACTTATCTATTACTTAAAACATCTTATGACTGTTATCCGAATTACTCAAACAAGTAGGCATACTGTGTCCCAATGAGATTTGGGTTTAAAATTAACTTTATGGCAGAAAAAGATATTTTAGAAATCACCGACCATCAAACTCTGAGCTCACGTGTCTAAATTCTACTTAAAACTTTAATTATTATGAGCTTGATGTCTCCTAATTTGTGGTGTTACTTATCACCACAAATTAACTTCACTGAACTGGACCTCTTAACTGTGTTTGTGGTATTGTAGACTGTTTTCAAAGAACAACAATAATTAAAAGAATTAAGTTTGTGCTCTAGGTTTGGGTGATGGAGCCTCTTACTTAACACTCATTAGGAGTCGTGTCTGTGCTTTGCACCTGTGTAGTTTATGGGTGGAGCTGCCTAACCAAGCCTACTAACATTAGCCTCTCATCAAAATATGGTAACTTCTGGCTGTAGAAAACAGGATGGTAATGACCACAAGGTTAAGGTGTGCTTGTAAAACCTACACATCAGAGGCGGGTACCCTAGTTCCTTCCATCTTTTAAATATAGTCTATGGAAATTCTCAATTATTCAAGTGCAGGTGGAGCAGGAAAAAATAGGAAAATATATAGTGCTGGAATCTCTTTGCATTCTCACTCTTTTCTTTGTTTTTTTCCTCATGTTTTTCTTCTCTTGACAACAGTCTTGCATATATGTCTGTCTCTCTCTGAGCACTCTCTGTATTCATGCACTCATCGTGCGAATGTCGATCAGCTGATGGTAAGTGCTTCAAGACTTTGTTTGAGTGCATTTCTCTGCACTTTGTCCTATTCCATCTGTCATATATAATTTATCTTGACACTTAAAACCTGATCAGAACTAATCACAATCACACATTTCAATAAAAATTAAATAAAAAAAATAAAAATTATGAACAAATTTCTCAACCTGAACCTCAGCCAAGTTTATTTGACCTTGAAAACAACAAGCCCAAAGCCACTTTGTAGAGACTGCAGCATATAATTGTTAACAAACCAAAAAAAAGAGTGTCAATTGTGGCTTTTATTGTGAAGCTGGGAGGATGTATGGGCTAGCGTCGCCCTGTGATAGATGACACGATACCCAGCTTTCCTGATTTCGCAAATTTCTATGAAATGTGTCCTGAGTTCATGAAGGCGAGCAGATAAGAGACTGGAAGAGGTTCGCCGGCCAATAGAATTCATCCATTTCTGCCTCTTATCTGCTGATAGTGGAGGACCCTCTCTCCCCTCCTTTGCACTCCTTCCCTCCTCTCCTTTCCTTTGCTTCTTCATCACTTTCCTTTTCCGTTAGTCTCCTTTTTACTTCTTTCTTTGCTCTTCTTTCATCTTCTTCTTTTTGTCTTTTCTCTTCATTTCCTCTGTCTTGTCACAGATCTGTTCTTGTTCTCATCCTCCTTTCTCTTTTCTTGTTCTTCTTTGTCTTACTTCACACTTGTATTCCACCTTAAATAAAGGTGACAGCACCAGCACAAACTTTAATTGCACATATTCACACAACTGCTAGAAGCTGCTTACCTTTAAATGTCACCAGACACATAATCAGGTGCTTGCAGAAGCAACTTATTAGAAACAGAATCATCTTTATTTGGCCCACAAACAAGGGATTTGACTCTGCTTCACTTTGGTCTCTGCATAAAAAAATCTTAATTAAAATTAGCAGCATAAACTGATGCAAAACATCACCAAAGTTTTAAAGGCTTTTAACTTGTTGTGCAAATCAGTTTCACACAAGTCCAGACATAAGAAGGAATTACCAGAGGAAATTCAAAAGAGCTAAATATAAATGTGCATCCCTTGCTGGTATATAATACACTAATACGAGAGTGCACCACTTGTCTAAACAATGCTGCAGACCAAGTGCCCTCCTGCAGCAAGATAATGCATCTCAGCCACACCACACAAACTTATCTGGGAAAAAAAATCTAAAATAAGTTACCAAATATATGTGGTTGAATGTTCATAGTAAAGTCTGTCTGTGGAAACAACTCCACTGATATTGGGCAGAGTTTGGACACAGTTTTAAACTTTTATCTTAAATTTTTCATTATAGAAAGAATGTGTTGGAGACAGCAACTGTGTGTTTTCTAACTTCACACATAACCAGAAAAACTCCACTACAAAACAGAAATGTAGAGTACAGCCCCAACAGTGGTAGCTAACTGCTGCATTTCTTCAGTGTATTTGGCAGACCTCACCCCTGATTCACTCTTTGTGTTTTACTGAAAAACAGGTTCCAACTGTTTGTCTCCAAAAACCTCAGAGACTCAGAGCTTCCGGTAAAACTGCCAGCGCTGCCGTTTGGCAATCTGAGACACTAGATCTTCTTTAAGACACTTCAACTCTTTTTTTCTGTCTTTCTGTTTTTTTAGGGTCCCTTAAAACAACATTGATTGTTTCCCGCAATGACTTTCTGTCGCTGTGGTAATGATTATGCAGATGTGGCACAACCTTTCCGGTTGACGGGCGGTTCCCACGGGGAGAGGCGGTGACACCACAGTTGTTGCCATGCCGACAGGCATCCGACACGATCCCTCCCCTCCTCCTTGTCTGCTCCACCCGACCCTCCTCCTTGTGCTTAGTCTGGCCTTCTGGATGCTGAAGAAGGTGATGGAGGAGTGGGATGCTCTGCTTGCATTAAAACCTGGAGCTGCTCACATAAAACTGTGAAACATGTTTCCTGAAATGCTCTGTAACAACATAATGTCACAATCAAAATTACAAAAAAACAAACCAAACCTATTCAGTGCATTTTTAATTCTAATATTGTATCTAGTCTGCCATAATTGTATTATTTTGTATTTTTTGTAGTTTAGAGTTTAAATCATAAACCTTAAAAAAATGTCAGAGCAGGGGGGAATGAAACATGTGCCCATGAGCATGGCATAGAACACTGTTCCAGCAAATGCTTAATGCACTCCAATGTGTGTGTGATGATATGCTAGAAGATAAAATGTCATAATATACGTTAAGAGAGAGAAGGAAGACAGGCTGAAAGACATGCTGTGGAAGAGAGCCAGGGATTAATAACAAGTATGATTCAATGCACAGAGGTCTATTAACACATAGTGAGTGAGAGAAGAAATACTAGTGCCTCATGGGAATCCCCCAGCAACCTATGTGATGATGATGATGATGAGATGATGAGATAGCCTTTATTTGTCAGTTGCAGGTCTTTTGCCCGCAACCGAGATGACAGACCTTGCCAACCGTACATACAATACACAAACATCACATTGGGGAGACAGGTCAGGCTAATGCATGTGTAATGCAGCATAACTAAGGGAGGATTCAGGGTCACCTGGTCCAGCCCTATGTGCTTTATATGCTTTAGCAAAAAGAAAAGTTTTAAGCCTAATCTTAAAAGTAGATTCAGAATCCAAACTGGAAGCTGGTTCCACAGAAGAGGGGCCTGAAAACTGAAGGCTCTGCCTCCCATTCTACTTTTAAATACTCTAGGAACAACAAGTAAGCCTGCAGTGCGAGAGCGAAGTGCTCTAATAGGGTGATATGGCACTACAAGGTCATTAGGATAATATTTAAGACCTTGTATGTGAGGAGCAGGATTTTGAATTCAATCCTCAGTTTAAAATTTCAAGTTCTCTGTATTTCTCATGATTGGATATTTTCAGTATATTTTAGGCTTTCATTTTCAAATTTTTGTAAATTATTTATTATACGGACAGTAAGGACAGATATTCCCTAAAAGTCAGTGTTAAATATATATGATTTTGTGTTCTATGTTTTCTAAAGAGAAAAAAGCCCTAGCAATGCAGATTCTGAAAATTAAGTAGGACAAATTTTAATTTTTAAATTTAACTTCACATGTCGTGAACACAGTATGTCAAACTAAGCGATATTTAGCAAGCAAATATGTACACCACTACACTATGATGACATTTTAAGTATGTTGTGTTCTTAAATAGAAATGATTAATATCTTTTTAGCCTTTTTTCCTTGACGTGTTGCTTTTAAACATGTGTGACATGTCATAGAAAGAGATCTGCTAAATAAAAGATTTTGACATAGTAGATGTAATTGGACTGTGACAGAGTAAAACCTCCTCTTATGTCTCCTGGCTGCTCTTCTCTCCTCCAATGACAACCCTGCACTGATTTATTCTCTCTGATGATTGGCCGTCTGCCGTCACCTTGACAGCAAGCCTTCTTCATTATAACTCCACTTTTCCTCTCCTCTTCTTCAAATCATTTTTCCTTTCATATTAAGTTTTTTTCCCCCTCCCTGTGCTCTGCCACTGGATTTTATTTGACAGGAAATATTCCAGGCGATGCGGTGCGGTTGTAGATCTCGGGCCGTGGCAGAATGTATCGATCGGGCTGATTTGCATACATAAATCTATTGGCTATCTGACACTTGCCAATATTCTGGGCAGCGGGGAGCAGTGGTGCTGAGTCGGCCAGGTCACATTATCATTGGTGATGGAGCTTTGATGAAGTGTGACAGCGCTGCACAGCTGCTGACTGACTGGCTGAGAGACTGCACTGTAAAAAAATTCATGTTAGCTTTAACAGCAGCTTAGTGCTTTTTAACAATGAGTCTGTCGGACTATATTTACATATTTTTATTCAACACCTTGAACAAAAAGTAGGGTATAATTCCCTGAGCACTCCGAGGTAATTTTAATTTGTTAAGTTAAAAACTAAATATGGGTGTGATAAGATAATTAGTTAACTGAAATAAATATGAGAACTAGAAAATGACACACTAAAAAAATATTTGAAATGAGCAAACCTGCTCTGGACACCTAACTGTAACTACACTAAAAAACAAACAAATTAAAACTTAAAATAAGATAAAAATCAAACCAATTAGAAAATTATAGTGACCGTGACTTTTTTGAAACATAATTTACATGAGATTTGAAATTAGCACTTAGCACTTAGCAACATCATATACTCATTAGGAAAGCTGAGTAAAAATCAAGGTTGAAATAAGGCCCTTTTTTCCTACGCCCAGGTAATTAATTAAGGTTATTATCTTAATTAAGAGATCTTTCGGCAGCTGTACGGTAAGTAGACTCCACGAAGAGATACACTTAGTTTAGTTAATTCATTTCAAATCCATTTATATAGTGCCGCTAAATAACAGCAGTCACCTCAAAGTACTTGTGGTACTATGTCGTAAAGTATTAGAAAGAAACCCCAATGATCACATGACTCCGTATGATCAAGCACCTGGCGAAAGTGGGACGGAAAAACTCCCTTCTAAGCAAATACAACTCAGAACTAAGCTCAGGGAGCTGACTGGTTGGGGGTGAAAGGAAACAGAAGAGAGCAGAGAGAGACAGGACTTGTCATGTAGTGGATGAAGCTGGAGGCTGGATTGAAATGGGGTCTTTGTCTTCTATACAGTCTGACTTCTTATTGCAACTATAGTAGCTGTCCCCTGCTGGCCATTAGAAGGAATACAGCTTCAAGGTTTTTCTCCACTGGCTGAACATTTTAGACCCAGAAGCCAATGCCATCATTTCTTTACAGTCCACAGGCAATGTTCAGTACACAGTGGGCTTTTGAGTGGGATCAGCAGTAGGAATAAAACTTTCTTAGTATTTTAAAATGCAAAGCACAAGTTTTAAGTTTGTTTCCCACCTATCATGGTCTAACATACCTGACGTTTGTTAGATCAGGTTTGGTTAAAACGTACATTACTCAATTATCATTTTTATTTAGTTGCACTGTCCAGTACATGAGGAATCCATTGCACTCCATTGCAGTTGCTTGCAACCAATGATACTGACTGGGTAATTGTCAAATTTTGACTTGGGCCTTTAAACAAATAAACACATTTAATGCATTTAATTGATAAATGTCCAACTGTCCTTTTGAATAACTTCCTGTCTGGACTTAGTTTCATCACTTTTTGTTCTGGCTCTTAAGTGTCCTCTTTTTAAATCAGTGATCAATAAAATTTGGAAAACTTTTTATATTTTTAACAGGCAGAAGCTGTTGTGCTACTGTATCGGGCAGGGAGCCCAGAAGCATCATCCTGACTCAGACAAATTGGACTGTTTACGCAAGAAAAAACACAAATGTCTTCAGCTTACACAGTGCTGCAAACAGTATTAAGTGTAAGCACATCTGTCTGCTCATATATCAAAAGCAGAAATAGATGACAAAGCTGGGACTTTGTTGTCATCCACAAATGTCTTGGGTTGCTGATTATTATCAGGCAATAATCTGCATTTTCAAGTTCAAAAAGATGATGTTCAGCAGAGAACTGAAAACACTGGCATACGTGACCAAATGAATGTGGTCGGCACTGCAAGCCTAATCCAAAGCCTTCAGGAAGTGCTACACCACCCATGCAAGAGACTTCTTAAAACTTGTTGAAACCTGGTTTATTTAGTTAATTTAGTGGAGATCTGGGCTTTGAGATTTATCACCAAACACAGCAGTGATTTCAAAACTTTAAACATCTGTAAACTCATTAAAAATATGAATAGTATGTCATAATTTCCAAATTTAGACTTTTTTTGTAAGTGTGCAATATGTGAGGAGGTTTCTACGTTTAGGCATCATTATGTGTGCCTATGCCAAGAGGCACACATATTACTATTCGTCGGATTTATTATTCTTATTATTATTATTATTATTATTCTCCATCTTCCGCCTAAATTTCGGCACGTATCACGCCCCGCAGTTTTGAGAAAAGCTTCATATATGTTACCTCATTTTGTGCGGCTGGATCTGGAATGGTGTGCTATGACTTTTGGTGTTTATGACTATTATAGTTTTTAAAATATTAATATTTTAGTGAAAATTTTCCCGCGCTCCTCTGCCAAACAGTTTTGACAATAGGGGTACATATGTTACATCATTTTGTGCGGCTGGAGCTGGGCTAGTATGGTGTGACTTTTGGTGTTCATAACTTTTATAGTTTTTGAAATATTTAGATTTTAGTGCAAATTTAGGCCAATTTCTAGGCTCCTGAGAAAGATTCTGCTTTTGGCACCATAGAAACAGACTTCATTTGTGGTGTGTTGGCTCTCTCTAGTGGTATACCGGGAGTAGTACGGCCTAAAGGGTGCCATGCTTGGTGAAAACTACATATCCCACAATTCATAGCATGCCTCTACCGAGTCAAACAATGGCGGACACCACTTCGTTTTATATGTCTTTTATTCGTGTTTCTAGGTCACAAAATACACTTTTAAGATATTTTCAGGCGAGAATGTAGGTGTGTAAACTTCAAATATCTGCTCGTTTTATCAAGACATCCCATATTAGCGACAATTCTTTTAAGTGTTGCTGATAGCCGGCTAGCTAGCTAGCGCCGCTAGCTTAGCTAGCTAGCGCCCCTTCGTGAAAAACCACCCAGGCTTGGCTGATAGTGAGGTGGCTAAAATTTGTTTAATCGCCCGATCGCTCGGCAAGGGTCTGTGTCTTAGCTGGACTTATTTTTCGTTTATATGGGCCGATGATGCTGGTCGATGTGGAAAAAATAACTGAGTTGTTTGGTGGTGGAGCTACAACAGAGGGCAGCTATCCACCGGTGTGTGACAGAAAGGACATGCCGCGAACGACACATACAAGGCGGTGAGGCTACCGCCGATCGTCTGGTGTTTGCTAACGCGGAGGTCAATCATGGATCAGGGAAAGCGAAGGCAGGAGCGTGAGGTGAACTGAATTTCAGGTAAGAAGTTATGACCTGCACTCTATTTGGGTCAGATATAAACCGAGTTTAGGTGTAGTTTATTTAGCAACAGTTCTCTTACGTGTTGCTGATAGCCGGCTGGCTAGCTAGCTAGCGCCGCTAGCTTAGCTAGCTAGCGCGGCTAGCGACCCTTCGTGAAAAACCACCCAGGCTTGGCTGATAGTGAGGTGGCTAAAATTTGTTTAATCGCCCATATCGCTCAGCAAGGGTCTGTGTCTTAGCTGGACTTATTTTTCGTTTATATGGGCCGATGATGCTGGTCGATGTGGAAAAAATAACTGAGTTGTTTGGTGGTGGAGCTACAACAGAGGGCAGCTATCCACCGGTGTGTGACAGAAAGGACATGCCGCGAACGAGACATACAAGGCGGTGAGGCTACCGCCGATCGTCTGGTGTTTGCTAACGCGGAGGTCAATCATGGATCAGGGAAAGCGAAGGCAGGAGCGTGAGGTGAACTGAATTTCAGGTAAGAAGTTATGACCTGCACTCTATTTGGGTCAGATATAAACCGAGTTTAGGTGTAGTTTATTTAGCAACAGTTCTCTTACGTGTTGCTGATAGCCGGCTGGCTAGCTAGCTAGCGCCGCTAGCTTAGCTAGCTAGCGCGGCTAGCGACCCTTCGTGAAAAACCACCCAGGCTTGGCTGATAGTGAGGTGGCTAAAATTTGTTTAATCGCCCATATCGCTCAGCAAGGGTCTGTGTCTTAGCTGGACTTATTTTTCGTTTATATGGGCTGATGATGCTGGTCGATGTGGAAAAAATAACTGAGTTGTTTGGTGGTGGAGCTACAACAGAGGGCAGCTATCCACCGGTGTGTGACAGAAAGGACATGCCGCGAACGAGACATACAAGGCGGTGAGGCTACCGCCGATCGTCTGGTGTTTGCTAACGCGGAGGTCAATCGTGGATCAGGGAAAGCGAAGGCAGGAGCGTGAGGTGAACTGAATTTCAGGTAAGAAGTTGTGACCTGCACTGTATTTGGGTCAGATATAAACCGAGTTTAGGTGTAGTTTATTTTCGTTGTGCTGACTTTTTCAATCACTTACAATGACTCGTACTGCGTGCTAGCTAGCACTACGGAGTTTGTATACAGCTGTGTGCGCGCTAAGTTACCGATGTTACCGATGTTGAACTTTATGACAGCCTCCCCTGTCATTCTCTCGCCTGTTGAAACTTCAGTCATGAAACTGATCAATGATCGGCTTTTCTCTCTTGTTTGTTTATCGCGCTAAACAACAGCAGCACGTTTAAGCTTGATCAGCTGTTGTTAGAATTCTTTTGATTTTAATTTCTAGTATCAGCTGATGTTTGCTGGAGCATGAAGATGAAATCAGGAGATGTCCTTACTGAATCATCAGAGCTGAACTGGTGATGGAGAAACAGGTTTACCCTTAGGTGACATGAATGAGTTGAAGGGAAGTTATGAACTGTTTCTGACAGACAAATATACACCAAGCTCCTTTTTTTGTGTAGCTGACAGCTGGTAACTGTGCAGGGGCGGATCTAGCAAAGCTTTTGCCAGGGGGCCAGGTAGGGCATTAACAGAGAAAGGTGGACACAAAGATATACTTTTCTTTCTTACTCTCATATAAAATATTTAGCTTTTATTAAATAGTTATCTGAATCTTACAACCAAAGTTTGTATAATAATACACAAGATTGGCTGTAGACCACTGTTCATCATTCAGAACACTGTGTAAAAATAACAAAAAACAAAAAGTGAATGCAAAAGTGCATAAATATTTATTTTACGTGTTTGATGTGTGTGGCGGGGCGTGGTCTGCAGTGCCGCTGCAGGGGAGGTGGACCCACCTGAGCGGCACCTGCAATCACGCCTCTCGGGCGTAGTCTGTGCTCTCTCGGCTGTTTTTGGGTGTGTGTCGGGCTGTGAGTTGAAAAGCTACAGCCGGCTGTTTGGGTACACCAACCATGTGTGAAAAGTGGTCCATAACGTAATGCTTCAAAGCGTGTTCATGCAAACATTGTCGGATCTGCCGTGGTACAATGGGACTTCTGCTCATGAACCTGTGTGCACAGCGTCTGCAAATCGGCGCTGTACGAAGTAACTTCATCTTTACACAAAACTGTAAGCTGTTATCTGTGAAGCGTGAGCGGTGTTTGTTTTTACCATAGTTCATGGTGGAGAATGGGTGCTCTTCTGAGTTTTGCTCTCTGTAGCTGTATGAATGGCAAACTACACTGAATAGCAGCGGCATAGGCACACATAAAATTTCTTCTGAAATTTTCGCTTTCTAGTTTTCTTTATATTAGTGTCTGTGTCTGTGTCTTTCTTTGTGTATGCATTTTTACATCGGTGTGTGTGTGTGTGTGTGTGCGTGTGTGCGCGCGTGCGTGTGTGTGTGTGCGCGTGTGTGTGAGCGACAACTGGAGTAGCATCTAGTTTCTTTGTTTCTGTCGAAGGAAAAGGTCAAAGCGGCAGAGAGAATTAATTGAAGAGTGAGAGAGCACAGCTGGCTCTGTCAGTCCAGCCATTGCTGTGTGTGTGTATATGCGTGTGTGTGTGTGTGTGTGTGTGTGTGTGTGTGTGTGTGGCTCTGTATACGGGTTTTTATATGCTGTTCTGCATGTTTTGTGCATTTTTGTTCTGTTTTTTTTTTCTTATTGGTTCATGAGAGCTACATCCGATTATCAAATTGCAGAATTAATTAACTGTTTGTTTGTTTGTTTGTTTATTTTTTCATTTGCTTCAGCTACCTATACTGCACCTGCGTATAAATGCACGTACTCACTTCACACTGAAGCACTCTTCCATCTGAAGGGATACCCTCTCACCATATTTGTTATAGTTTTGTACCAATCTTGGCTCTGTAAGCTCAGACATTATCTTGTGTAACCCTATGTAATATCTTTTATTTTCACTTGTAAAAATGCTATATAATATAAATAGTATGAATACTGTATACATACATAGGTGCACTGAAAAGTGCCATTACTAACAAAGCATATATATAATCCTAGGAATGAGCGCTGCACAAAAACCTACTGTGCGAGTTAACAGATTTATCAGCATCATGGATCCATCAGACTATCATTGTGGTTTTCTGTTCCATTAAATGTGTTTCCCACATGCTTTCTCATGGTGTGTAGGACAGTTTTATCAGTATTCTTTCAGCTGCAACCCAGGTGGTGTTAAACAGCCTGAGAAGAAGTAAAGAACAAACATCTTATTTCCAAAAGTGATATTGCCCCAATGAAAATTGACTTAGGTTCCCTGTTTTAGGTTTATTTTAAGGCTTAAAGAACAATAACATTACTTATAATTGCTCGAAGCCAACAGGAAAAAATCCAAGGAATAAATTTGCTTCAAAGAATCTGTACTTCTTATTCATGTTCATCACAGAGAGACAAAAACCTCTGACGCCACCACCTCTTTCTCTTCCTCTTCCTCTGCTCTCTGTGATTTCCTCCAGCTCATCCTGGAGCCAGTCCTGGAAAAACTGGTGTAAAATTTCCCCTCAGGGTCTCTTATCGTTTGGCTTTGCCTGGTAGACCACCAACAGCAGGTGCTTAAACCACCTCAAACACTCTCAATACGCAAACGTTTATTAACTCCCTTTATTTCAAATAACACCAAAAGTGTAACACTTATTCAGACTCTGCTGCTGTCATCTGTATTTTTTAGTGTTGCTAAAGTAAAATATCTCTTCCCTTCCAACTTTCAGACATATGTGTGTGTACTTTTTTCTTTTGCAGTATTTTCTGTCTACTAGCATGCTTGCGCTTATGTGTGTGCGCTCTTGACTGTATGTATACATCTGAGTGTGTTTGTGTGTGTGTGCTCCCTCATTACCTGGCACTGCTCCCGGTGTTCTCGTCGTGGGAACGCACTGTGACAACCTGCTACTTTGGTATGCAGGAGACCAGCACTGATGACGGGGTCGAGTTAATAGCTCTTCTGTGGCGAAGCTCTGATCCTTCAACGCCCCCGCACGCATCCCCGCCACAACTCCCCCTCCGCACCGTGATACAAACACCGAGTGGCACAATTTAATGAAGTTCTGTTCTTTAAAGCAAGTGGTGGTTTGCAGGGATGGAGGGATGGAAGGGAGGTATGAGAAGCCCTCTGCTCCTTCAGCTCATCTGTTTCTTTGAATAGTTTCCACGAATCAATCGATGCGCCGGTTTTCTCCTGGCCTTTCAGTGCTGTCACCCGTCATTGAGGGATGCAAATTCATGTCAGAAACTGGCCTGACACTTTTCCTGTCGGGGCCCGCCACTTGAAAACGCCGCAGCTCAGCAATAAACGGGGTGAAGGCCTCATTTCTCAGAAGGCCGACAGAGAGAGAGATGGAGAGGGAGACCTTTTCCATCAAAGTTTTCTCCCTCCGTCCTGACAAGATGAGGATGTGAAAGGACACTTGGTAAAGTTCATCTCTTTCTAGACAGAGAAGCACCAAAGTCAGAAAAAAGATTTAAGTTCTGACTGTTAAGATGGTGAGAGGCGAAACAAACCGACTCCATGAACAATATAAAACACCGAAATCACACAGAAAACTACATATGCAAGTCCCACAGAAAAGCGTGTGCTCTTACATTTTTCTCAGGTTCATATTTACCTCACAAGAAAAATGTGTGTTAAGCCAAGAAAATGACACTGATCACCCAAACCTAAAGACGCAGGTAATGTTTGACACGGCAAATAAATGTTAATTTGCTGTCTGCAAACACAGCAGCTCCCCACACACTGAACTGGCAAAAGGCAAGTTACTCTATAGCCACAACATTTTGCAATCAATTCAAAAACCAAAGAACCCCGTCAGATCGGCTGTCTGTAAGCCTCACTTTCACTATGCTGCCTCTGCTGGAAAAAATTAGACTCCATTACTCCATAAAAACAGGGACAGGAAACCTTTTTTTTCACCAGGCAGGTGAAGTGGAGCCGATGGAAGAACTTGAGTAACTAAGTAAATTTACCAATCACAAAATCACAAAAATGGCCAGCAGGGGGCGACACCTCTGACTGCATAAAGAAGTCTGATTAGTTAGAAGTCAGTGGAAGGATTATGCTCACTTTATCTGTGGCCTTAGTAAATACTTTGCTGATTAATTTATGGTATGAACTGTTACTTTCAAGTTGAATTCATCCAGTTTCCAGCAAGAATCATTAAAAGGGAGCGTGTCCTTTATGGTAGTCCAACTTGAATGACAAGTTGAAACTGTACCAGCACGCAATGTCCTTTGGTTTCTCCGTCCACGCTATGTCCAAAAAAAACAGTGAATGGCTTCACAGAGGCTACGTCCATCTTTTGTATACAGTCTACAATATAGGTACATTGTGGCTGTTGCCTTGTTAGAGCGAGCAGCAGGCAGGACACGTAACACTATAGTATAATTACCGGTGCTGTCCTCAAATAAGCCTGTCTGCTCATGCGCAGGTTGTACTAGAAAGGTTAAAGGCTGTCAAAAATCAGACCCAAGAGAATCAGAACTAGGCATTATCACAGATGATCTTTGTTTGCCAGTAACTAGTTTTAATTTGGGGCTTCTGCACGTACCATTGTCTGTCAGATATTTCTGAAGATAAAGGAATCTGAAAAAAAAATGCAAGAGAAAGACCTTTTCTACAAAGTTTGTTCGGTGTATCCTGACAGAATGTGAATGGGGAAAGAACCTTTGGTAAAGTTCACCTCCATCTGCTAGAGGATAAAACTGAGAAACAGCAAATTAGGAAAAAAGTAAAAAGAGCAAAGAGAGAGAAAATAGTAACAAAGACCTCATAATCCAGGCGCTGAAGCCTGTCCCAGCTACCATAGGGTCAGAGGTGGGATACACCTTGGACAGGTCGCCAGCCTGATGCTGGGCTAACACAGAGATTTATGCATTACATTACACTGCTTCACTCCTTAATAAAAAATTATGATGCATTGTTCGTTATGTTACTTTTTGTGTTTACTTAGACCAAAGAGGCTGTAGAAACAGGCAGGGACGATGCTACAATGCTACAAGGCTGTCTGCTCACCACGGCTTCAGCTCTTCTTCAGCTGAGGGAGAAGAGAGCCTGGCCCTAATGCGTGTGTCCTTATATTGTAGATTCAAACTTTTTCAAACTTAAAATGTTCTTTAATTTGTCTTTTATCCACTTGAACATTGCATCTTCATCTCTTCTCTCTTTCATTCTGTCCCTTCTTCAACTCATTTCCCCACTTTTCTCAGTTTCTCTTTTTATGTCCTCTCATTCCCCAGGCTTCACTATATTTTCCCTTCCTCCTCTATTTTAGCCTTCTTCCTCTTCCAGTTTGTCATCTTACACCTTCTCTTATTTCTTCCTGTCAGCTTTAAACTTTTTCTTTAACTCAGTACCTCATCCTGTATCTCTGGTTTCTCCTCTATCTTTTCTCCTTATCTCTTTCTCTCCACTTCTTTCTCATCACCTTCTGTTCTTCCATTTCCAATGATTTCTTTTCTCATTTCTAGTCTCCTCTTTTCTTCTTCGGTATCCTCTGGTATGACCTTGTCTCCCTTCTCCTTTTCCTCTCTACCCTCTTCATTGTCTCCTTTTGTTTTCCGTCGTTGGTGCTTCATTTGCTTCTTCATTGTTTTCCCATTTGTCCTTTCTTTTGTTCCTCACTTGCTAACTTTTTCTTTCTCCCCTAACTCATCCTTTTCTTTCCTTCATCTCCTCTCCACTTTACTTTTTCCTATCACCTTCCCTCTCATTACTTCTTCCATTTCTTTTTTTTCCTGTTCACCTTCCCCTCCCTCCCTTTGGCTTATTAAGATTTCAAAGATACAAATGGCGGCGGGCTGATTGCTTTCAGGGAATCTGCCTTTAATAATTACAGGTGGAGAAGCTCGGGGTAACGTTGGCGAGGCAGAGCCTAATGGAAAACTAGATTTTTTCACTGAATTAGAGAGCGGGGGGATGGGGGATCCATATATTGACAAGCCATCAGCGGGGCACAGATCAGGAGAAGTGCTTCAGACTTGTCGGAGAGTCGAAGGCAAACTGGCTCTGATGCTCCGTGGCATCTCCGTGTGCTTCCTGCTGCTGCTACCAGCCTGTGAGGAGGATCCAACCCGCCTTCATCTCCTGAGCTGCTCTGTGGTGGGAGGAGGAGGAGGAGAGTTAAAAGGCTGCAGAGTTAACCTTTTTTATTCTGATGACTCCCTCCTCTTCTCATCGAGGGCCCGAATCAAAATGTAAATGCTGGAGCCTCTGAGGGACGCGGGGCGCCGGGATCTGCTCGTATTGATTATAAGTGAGTCAGAGTCACTCTGCTCAACAACCAAATGTGTTTTCCCCTGACGCTCTGTGACAGGTATTACCCAGTGTTCAGCTGGCCTTAGGCTCCGTTGCTAATGACATTTCTGATTTCAGAGCCAACACACACACACGCAGGCATCAAAATCACGGATTATAGTGATTTTTACTTCAAAATGAAGATGTTTTTTACTAAAATGAACACAATGGACTCTATGAATCTTTTCAAACTGACCTGCTATCTTTATTTTGTGTTTTGAGCCAAAAGCTGCTGTAAACACACAGTTCCTGACAGTTTACGTCTACTCTGTGTGGCATCTTAGAGAGCGCGTATTCCTAATATGGTCATATTGAGCACTGATTATTATTTCCACATCTCCAAGTCCGATAAGGTTCACTGTGGGTGTAGGTGACATAAATTTTATCAGGATCTGTGCAGACGTCCATGTGATCATGCAGATTCGTCAGAGGAGAATTTGCATTATTCACCATCTACGCATCCACCCAAGGCAGCAGATCTCAAGCAGACTTTAAAGAAGTATAATGAGAAGGACTGCTCAGCCATCAGGTCTCCAGCTACCTGTATCCATGTCCACAATGAACTACAATCAAGACTTCAGGCTTAGAGCTCTAGTTGTGAGCACAGAAGTCCAAACTACCTGCTGTTCCAACCTGTTGTTTATGAGGGGCTGACAAAGAAGTTTGGATGCTGTGTACAATGTCTGATAAAGTCTCATAAAGACACATATTATTCAGAACAGAACATAGAAAACATATCAAATGTTTAAAATGAGACATTGTACATTTCATGAAAAATATCTCATTTTGAATTTGATGACAGCAACACTTCTTAAAAATGTTGTTATAGGGCAAATAAAGTTGGAAAAGTAAGAAACAGCTGGAGGAACATTTAGAAAGTAATTCAGCTAACTGGCAACAGGTCAGTATAATGATTGGTTATAAAAAAGAATGACGTAAAGGGACACAGTATCTCAGACATGCAGATGGGCAGAGGTTCACCAATCTGGAACTGCAAAGACTTTGGCTATCTTAACATATACAGTACATGGAAATTAGTGCATGGGCTCAGGAAAACTTCCAGAAATGACTGTCTGTAAACACAGTTTGCGTGTTGTCCCCAAACGCAGCTTAAAACTACTGTGCAACAAAGAAGCCATATGTAAACATCACCGTCTCTGGGCCAAAGCTAATTTAAATTGGACTGAGGCAAAGTGGAAAACTGTTCTGTGTTCATACAAATAAAAATTTAAAATTCAGCTTAGAAAGCATCAGTGAAGAAGACTTGGGACTGTTAAACAGCTAGAATCTGACATCAGGTAAGAATGGGATGACATTCCATCCCGAGAGGTCCACCAGCTGGTCTCCTCAGTTCCCAGAAGTTTATGTACTGTTGTTAAAAGAAGACGGGGTGCTAAAAACTCATGTTCTTCTTAAAAAGGTACATTTTGTCGTTTTAAACATTTGATGTCTTTTCTATGTTCTATTGTGAATAAGATTTGGATTTCTGGCATCTGTAAATCATTGCATTCTTTTTTTCTGTATATTTGACACAGTGTCCCAACTTTTTGGAGTTGGGGTTGTAATTGACTTAAAGGAAGAAGAACAAAAACAGCTTGTTTCAGATAAAGGATGGACTGTGGGAGTGCACCAGGACACTGTAAAAGATAAAAAGGAACTTTCTGAACTCTGAATCATGCGAAGGCACTCTACTAGTGTCCATGAATACAACTGTGGGACAGGAAGCAATGCATAATATAAGTCGCCTTTAACACCCAGGCC
This sequence comes from Oreochromis niloticus, assembly GCF_001858045.2. NCBI lineage: Eukaryota > Metazoa > Chordata > Actinopteri > Cichliformes > Cichlidae > Oreochromis > Oreochromis niloticus. The sequence continues at coordinate 31,893,665 of NC_031977.2, forward strand.
ACGTCGGGCCACTTCCTTCTTGAATGTGTACATAGGATAGTAATTTTGATGTCTGCTCGTAGAATAGAGCCATCACAAAGTTTGCACTGCTACCCTTAACCTTCCATTTCCTGTATGGTGGCAGGTTCAGATCAGATCTGATCTACTCATGATGTATGAAGCATGCGTTAATTACAGGACAGATCGAGTGGTGCCCTGAATTTGCTTAATAAAGCATTAAGCTTTGATGATTCATTTATACAGCAACATTAGCTTTAAACTTAATTTTAGGTTCCTGCATCATCAATGTTTTTCTTAGGACTGAGATGCTCTGTGTGTCTCCCAGAATCCACTGTAGCCTCAGTGAAAGCCTTCAGCCTCCATTAAAGTTGAGTTTGCAGAGCAGCAGGCAGTGTGACCTCCTCAGGAGTTCATATGTTTGACCATAAACACTGATGTTAAAGCTCAACTTTGATGCTGTCTGGGGGATTTTTGCTTTTCTGTCACCTGAACGGATATTAAATTTTCACGCTTGGCGTCGTACAGTAAACACACCACATGCAGTACTCGGAGTTTGTGTATTTTAAAAAAGTCTATGTGAGGTCATTTTGTAGTCTGTGTGTTTGTGTGTGTGTGGAGGAGGAGGGGTGTTTCCTGCCAAAACTGGTGATTTCTTCTCTATTTTTTTTGTGGGGTTGCATGATGTGTTGTGCTGTGAGCACTGTGTGCTGTGGCAAGGCAATGCAGCTGACTGATCCATCCATCATCAGCTCGTAGTCTCTCTGCTGCGCGCTCCTCAAACTCGGTTTTTGTTTGGAAACCATCCATCATATTCTTGAGCATGACACTCTGGCAAAAAGACATCCCGGCCATGACTGCGTGCGTGTGTTTTTACTGGTATGTGCTCATGTATTTCTGCTTTGAATGAAAAAAGAAAAATCTGGTTGTAATATTGTACTTGGACATTGAACATTTTTACATGGCTGAATCCATCAGGAGAGTAAAGAAAGATTTTTTGTCTATTAGGTTATTGCAATTATGATGAAGAAGCTGCTGTTAGGACTTAAGGTTTAAAGTAAATGTAATCTATAAATGGAGACGGGGAGGCAAGGTGTCAGCAACTTTGTCCCACATTGCCAAAATATGCATTAAACAAAGAATTTAGAGGTATTCGTCATCAGGCAGAATATTAACAGTGATTCTTTGACTGCCCCCTCCCCCTCCCCCCAGCATACCTCTCTGAGTAATGATCTATTTAAAGAGTTTTCATGGAATCAGTCCTCTGTGATAACAAGAGCTAGAGTTACTCTGAAAACAGCTTAAAGTCAAAGTTTAAGCTGCTTAGAAAAACTGAACTTGAAGTTCTTGAAGTTTTCAAAATGAACAATGATTTAAAAATAATAATATGGTCATCAACATGTTAGGGAGGATTGACACGTATCCATTTCAAGCTTAAATGGTCTCGGCTCTTATTTGCTGTGAGTGATGTGATGCTAAACGTTGCTACAACGAGTAGTGGATTTGTTGACTTGCTTCTGAAAAGTTGAGAAAAGGGAGTAAAATTGTATTCATACAGAAAGGTCCAACATTACCTCTAGTCAATAAAATCACAATATGGATACATCCTGAAACAGTGAAGTTAATGTATAGTTGTTGTTTAGTGGTGAAAGGACGAAGAAGTTGATCATTACTACTAAGTTTGTTTGTTTTTTTTAAATGGAATGTGCCATAGATGCTTTATAATGCAGAAAGATTTTGAAGCTGAAATACTTTAAACAAAGAGGCTTCATGATACTCCACATTAATTGTCCCCTCAGTAAGCAGCTAAACTGGATTCTCTGAATCGGCTTTAGAGGGGAAATCCACTCACAAATGTTGTTCCCAGATCCTGCTGGACATTATGCGGCAGCGCTCGCCGGTCTCCTAGCAAGGCTCTAGGGTCTTTCTCCAAGTTGAGCCACAAGTGACTGGGCAAGAGCAGGACATGACACCCTTAACCATGCCACCACTGCTGTTCACCCGAGAGGATCCAGTAGCCATAACTACTAAAGCTCATCACCCTGGTCCATAACCTTCGAGGAGCTTGTATGATCTTCACGGAGGAGAAGGTGAGAATGGCTGGTGCGGGGCAAGTGGTTATTATAAGGGGGTCGAGGGACCCCCTTATAATAGTGGTAGTAGAGCGTCCATGATTGGTCACGCTAGAGGGTGCTTTGCATAGCGAGATACAGAGTGAGGATTGAAAGAGAACTGCATTAACACTGGGTTTGAAACTCTTTCCGGCAGACTGTGAACAAGTTTATTGTATATATTGTATAACAAGTTATTCTCTGAAACTGGTCATTTTAACATGGGAGTGTATGAGGACTGACTCATTTAAAATAAAACCAAAAGTTTGAACGAAAGAGTTTTGATGTCTTTACATCCAACAGTTTAGCTTCCAAAGTAAAGAACCTTTGTTGTGCCGTTGGTCTATAAAAATGAATTACACAGTTTGAATTGTGAAGTTTTTTAAGTGATGTATAATTCAGAGGGTCAGGATGCTTTGTGCTGGTGTCCAGGGTTAAACTAAGGCCAGAACGTGAACGTTTAACTTGAGAGCTCGAACAAGCTTGTTCCAGCTCTGTGCTCTAATGCTAAACATTTTACAAAAACATTATAATTAGTGTGCTTTAATCCAGATCCTTTGAGACAATACTATAAAGTTTTGTCTCAACTACACATACAACTGAAGCTGAGAAGAAAGCTCAAAGAAATGGAGCAGAAATTCTGATGCTACAATTAGTTTTTTACCTCGAGACAGGTCAGACCTCTTTATCTAGGTCTCTCTCTTTCTCTCTGTAATGTTGGCCTGTTTCTAGTACATCTGTGGACTCAAAGCTACAAATGACGTGATTATGATATATCATGTAACAGAGAAAGTCTCTTTGTTTCTGCCGTAAAAGAGAGAAATCAATACCAGGGCAGTGCGGAGCCTTCAGGGGCCGCGGCGTCTCCCCTGGACTGACCAGGTAAGGGTTAGGCCCAGCCGGAGGTTTGGCGGGCTCAGAAATGCTGATTCTACATTTAGCTTGACAGTGATGCATGCCTCAGCCTCGGCGTCCGGTTAGCCTGGTACCTGAGGGTCCGGCCGAGGAAGATCAGCTGCAGACCAGGACGGGGTTAAGGATGGGGGGTGGCAGAGGAGCAGAAGGGGAGGCCAGAAACTCTTATTTTTAGAAGCAGCAAAGTCTGGGAGGGAGGAAAGATGGAGGAGACGGTGGGAGTATTTTTTATAGGGGTGGGGGACAAGGGAATTGGAGAGAGAGAAAAAAAACAGTGTTAGAAACAAGATGTTTTAGGAGCAGTCAAAGTCTGCAAGAGCAAATATCCCCCAAAAATACACATTATAAAATCTACTTTTATAAAATTAACCCATTTGGTGGTTTTACCTCTTTACTCACTTTAATCTGTAACTTTGGGGTTCTTCAAAACAGAGTTTGTCAAATTCCATTTAGTGCTTTGCAGTTTTTCTCCATTTTTACTTTTACTTTGTGGGGTAGCTGTCATTCAGGAGGCAGAGCAGGTCATCTACTAATTGGAAAGTTGATAGTTCAGTCCCTGGCTGCCAAAGTATCCTTGGACAAGATACTGAACCCCAAGTTACTCTTAAATTTTTCCTGAGAGTTTAAATGTGTGCAAAAGTTAATTTAAAAAAGTGCTTCGGTGAATAAAGCATGAAGCAGTTTGAAGCAGAGTAGAAAAAAAACTCATTCTCCTTTTGTCACTAGAATTCCCACCATACAGTATTTAAATCAGATGAATTTGGACATTAAAAGACACAATAAAAAAGTAATGAATTTACTTCATCCTGTTTTTAATTTCCAAAGATGCAGTGTACAAACAGCTACAAACATAAAAAAGTGACAATTCTAAAAAATGAAGAAAAACAGAATCTAAATCTAAATTCTGAAATAATAATTATTCCCAGTGAAGCATTGCTTCCAGAGAGAAGACGCAGATTGTTATGTTTCGTCAGTTTTTAGCAGTCTGAAAGAACAAAATCTTACAATGTTCTGTTGGGGAGCTTGAATCTTCATCCATGCTCCCTCTTCACTACTCCATTGAATACTCTACACGCGCACACTAGCTTTCTTGTCTTTGATGTTGACCTTTGACCCCATCTTCTCAGTAGAGCATGTCGAGGGTCATCATCAGAGTGGTGTAAGGCCTGTGGGAGGCGTCCAGTACACGCTGTTCATGCTCACTAGATATTGGATAGATACAACTGATGACAATGCGTTACATTGTCATTACTCTAGTTTCTGAATTTCAGTGACTGTGTTTTATTTTATTTTAAAGTTAATATTTTAATCAGTATTTTATGCTTTCATTTCTACAAAGTAAAACTATACAAAAACAAAAAAACAAATATATTTTTAACAAAAGATCAAGAAGAAAAAATAAGGTATTGTTTTCGGGAAAACAAACAAATTTAAAAATACTGATTGTAAAGTAGTTTTATTAAAGTAGAAATGAATATCTTGTGTTTTTCCAATTTGTTAAGGAACGATAACAAATAATTTTGGAAGGTTGGACAATTGCTACCTGGATTATGAAGCATGTCAATGAAATTTTGGGGAATATTTCAATATTCCAATCCCTTCTCCTCAGATATTACATTCTGCAATTTCATCATCTTAATTTCATCGTCTTCATCTCGACAGCTTGAGATCAACTAACAATAAAATGCAAGTGATAAATCCTACAAGGTCATTTTTTTGTGGGGGAAGGCCTTGACCCTTGGGTCTCGCTCGGGTCACTTTGATTTTGACCTCCAAATGAAGTTATTTAGATAATCTGGAAAAAAAAATTTTGCTCTGTCAGACTCTGAGTGATGGCACCGTGTTTCTGCTGTTATCTGGGTGAGTTCGCTTTATTATTTCTGATCAAAATGATGAATGTAACACCGTCTACCTCAGACCAAAATAAGATATGGAGTTTCTATCAATTTATATTTTTCTTGATGCAAAGCCAGATATATTTTAAAATTGTATCCTATTATTACTTTTCCCATTATTAATTAATTATGATTAAAAAAAATAAAACATTGAAATTGGAATTTGAATATAAAAAAAGATGAGACTGATGTGTTTTAATGAACAATGCAGTTTAAAGAAAATAACAAGAAAACAACAAAGAGCAGAAACTGTTAAGGAGGCTAAAACGCTGGCAGACGGTGCAGCTGGCTGAAAGTTAAAAATAAGGCGGCGGTTCTAACAGCGAGTGTGTAAATCCTCACACAGGATGGATGTAGCTGTCGTTATTGCTGTTGTTGTTGTTGTGTCCACCATTCCTTACAGAGACAATGGTGTTAATGAGCCTCACACATCAACCACAGCACACTCCATCCTCTCGGTGTGCTTGTGTTTGTGTGTGTGTGTGTGTAAATGTGTGTGTTGGTCAGGAGCTGTATATCTCAGCGTGAAGGGTTGCTTTAGCTGATATTTGTCGTGAATTGTCTTTTCAAGTAGCTCAAACTGAAAAACTAATCCTCACTCACTCAGACAGGATGGATGACTGACAGCACAGAAAGGAGCTAACAAGTGAGTTTCAAAATAAGGACAAACATGCAGAAAAAAATCGTAAACGCGCAAACAAAAATCATAAAATCATAAATCATAAAATGACCAAAAACAGATATGAAATGACTGCAAAAACACCCAAAAATGAAGAAAAACCCCACAAATATTCAACACAACCACTAAAAGACAAAAATGTATAAATGAAAATTAATTTGAAGAGACATAAGGCGCACAGAAAAGCATGCAAAATGACGACAAACTGACACAATGGCCCCAAAGATACACAAAATGACTGCTTAAATAAAATAATACCAGTGATCTGTACTGAGATGCAAGATGATCTCAGTGAGTCATGGCAGAAACAAACTGACAACAACAAAAACACAAACTTTCCAAAAATAAGATTCAAAATCATAACAGATGAAAAAATGCTTTGAAGAGACAAACACTGAAAAATAAAGAACACTGACTGATTATACAGTGACAAAAGCCTCAAAACCGCTGAAAAATGAAATGAAATGACTACAAAGAGAGGTACACTGACTGAAAAGCAACACAAACACAGACAGAGAGTCAAACCAACAAAATAAAAATGAAAATGACCAGTGAATGACAATAAATTCTTATAAAGAGATGACAAAAGCTGATAAACAGCTTCAAAAAAGTACACTGACTGCAAAGACTCAAATAAGAACCAATAGATGCAAAACAAACACCAAAAAAGGCAATAACAAGACACGAAATGACCATAATTCTCCAGATAATGATAAGAAACATACCAAATGACCAGACAAAGTGATATATATACATGGGCAATAACCACAGAGGGGTGGGATATGACCAAAAAAAGAAAGACAGCAGTGGGAAAATGTGTCATGGTGACAAAAGCCTTAATAATAACAAGCAGTAGGGCACAAATACTTCACATAGCAAGGCTGCTTTTAATTTGAAGGGACAGATCAGTGGTTTTTTTTTTTTTTTAAAGTTTTTAAAATTAATTCTAAAACTACAAGTTTTTTAAGATATTGTCCTCTAACAAAATTTTACTAACACATAACAAAATAAAATACAAATCACATTTTTTTTTAAACATAGCAACAGATTCTAGAGTCAGACTATACAAAGTGATAAATAGATGTTTTCACAGCTGGTCTGAAAGCAGGATGACTCTCAGGCAGGTATGGTGCTGTGGGGGGCGGGGCATTGTGGTGCGTTCGCTGTCTGTCAGTGGCCGGATGTGGTAGAAATTCTCTGGTGGAGAGTCAGGCTCAGGTTTGCCATCTGTCAGCTCTGATGGGCCGGCTATCGATCCAGCTCAGGGGTCACACCAGGATCCTGACCCCCCCACGTCACTGTCTGACACACACACACATGCACACACACGCACACAGGGGAAGGTTTAGGTATGTGACAGTAATGTGACAGTCATTTTCCCAGTGTGATGGCTGTCGACGTTAGCCTGCTGGGCAGTGACACAGCCGTTGCTCCTAACCTTTTTGTCCTCCATGCTGACCTGGATCAAACCCCAACTATCTCCATTAGTGAATGGATGACATGTTGTGAGACTGCATGTGTGTGTGTGTGTGTGTGTGTCTGTGAAGAATGTGGATAATGTCTAATGTGGCTCTTTTAAAGAAGATAAGATCTGGATAATTTTTAATTCTTATTCTTTAACCAAATTAGACCGATAGCTGCTGAAGGACATCACTTCAATTTGCAAAGAAGGGTCACCCTCACTGACAAAAAAACCTTGGTTTTTGTTTTTCCATGAAATTTTGACTTTATATTCTGTGTTTTTTGTGACATGACTACAAAAAGTAGTAGAATGAAAATGGCTAGCTTTATTAACAACACCTTTTCTCCTAGCCCACATCATTCATTCTGCCCCATCAGAAGGCAGAAGTTTGAAGTTAGCAGAGGTAAATGTGGGAAACCCCAGAGGTCAACAAATTATCATTACTCGTTTGGAAGTTGCATATATATGCATATAACATGTAAATACTAAATGTAAAAAAATGCAAACACATTTTTCTACCTTAACAGATAAATTTAAGTCCATGCCAACTGGTGAGGCGCATGCAGAATGTCCATAACACAGATTTTGTTCATAACTTTAATGGACAGTTGAGTTCACCGCTTTCGGAAGCTCATCTCATTTGTTTCACTTAGCAATGACCTCAAACTCTCACAATTTGCAGCCAAATGCAAAGTGGCTTATCTGAGAATTGGCACCTCCAAATCTGAGGCCGTGGTTCTCTGCTGGAAAAGGCTGGAGTGCCCTTCCCTGGTTAGGGAGGACTTTCTGCTAGTGGAGGAGTTCAAATATCTCAGGGTCTTGTCCACAGCTAGGGGAAGAATGGACTGAGAAATTGGCATACAACATGGTAGAGCATCTGTAGTGACATGGAGGTCTTCAGGTCAGAAATTACTGTTGGTCCCACGTACTAGGTTCAAAACACATGGAGATCGGGCTTTTCAGGCACTGAAAAGGCTGTGGAACCGTCTTCTGTTGTCTTTACACTGTTTAGACTCCATTGACTCTTTTAAAAAGCAGCTGAAGACATTTCTGTACAAACAAGCTTTTAATTAATTTTCTCATTGTTTTATATTATTATTTATATTTCTGGTTTTATTGTGAAGCACTTTGTGATTTCTATCCGTGAAAAGTGCTATATAAATAAATTTTACTTATTTACTTACTTACTTAGATGGAATCTGTTGATTTACTGGGCCATACCTTTACCGATTGTCACGAGCTGTGGGTAGGGAATGTACGGTGGCCCCTAGAGACAAAGCACGTACAAACTCCAAAATAAATAAAGTCAAATAAAATAAAGTCTATCTGATTTTGATTCTGAAAATACATGCAAACTCTAAAACACAACGGAAGTGCTCCAGGACGCTAGGGGCAGTGTTGAGCTTCTCTCTGAGCAAAGCACAATGACTGTGAGCAAACGTCAGATTTGACTCCACCATAAACCAAGCGTTCATAGTAATTAAAAACAAATCAAACAAACAATACTTTACACATTACCTTTCTTATAAAGCGTGGTTGTTCTATCCTTGCAGGTGTTTTCAGCTGGTATCCAACTTCATGTGTTTGCAACAAACTTGCCATTTATTTTGCAAATCGAGCTCAACACTGCCCCTAGCGTCCTGGAGCACTTCCATTGTGTTTTGGAGTTTGTTTGTGCTTTTTGGAGTTTGTACTGTGGAGGTAAACACAGACGACACGAGAGCTCTCGATTAACACTCCTCGTTTATTACTCATCACCACACAACTGAACACTTTTCCCTCCAAAACATAGCAACAACACTTCCTGAGAACTGGGTGTGAGTGGAGCCCTCCAGTGGTCAACCACACATGCCCCCCCCCGAACACCCAATAGGGTCATCCCCTAGTCCAGAACCCTTGCTTTAATCAAACGTCCAGAACGGCTGAACCGGGGAGGTGGAGAGCTGGCTGAGGGGAAACGAGCCTGAGGACCAGGCTGGCATGGGCAGCCAGGAGAAGCTGAAGATAGCTCGGGCCCGCCAGGTGGGGGTGCTCCAGAGGAAGAAGCAGGGTTGTCCAGTCCAGTGGAAGGTGGGCGGCCATGGCAGGGGCCTCAGCCGGCACCAACTGATCATCCTGCAGCACATGTGCCGGTTTAAGTCTGTCAATAGAAACAGTCTCCTGACGACCCCCAAAGTCCAAAAGGAAATGCTTCCGGCCCGGTTGAATAACCCTAAAGGGGCCGTCATACTGTGGACGCAGCGGAGGCCTATGAGCGTCATGCCTGACGAAAACAAACTGCGAATGTCAAGGGTTTATGATCGACATACACGGTGAAACTCCGACCCTCGAGAAAAAAACGAAAATGCCGGGTCGTGAGGTGCAGGGCCAGCAACTCCCTGTCAAAAACACTATATTTGCGCTCACTGTCCCTAAGCGTGCGACTGAAAAAGGCAAGCGGTTGCCAGACACTGGAGACCCGCTGCTCCAACACTGCGCCCACCGCCACGTCCGACGCGTCGGTGGTCAACGCAATCTCCGCCGACGGAAACGGGTGGGCCAGCAGGGCGGCGTTTGCCAGCGCGCCCTTGGCCTCGGAAAATGCCTGGATGCGTTCAGGGAGCCAATCAATTGGGTCCTTAGCAGTTTTACCCTTCAAGGCAGCATAGAGAGGCTGCAGCAGGTGCGCAGCTCTGGGGAGAAAGCGGTTGTAGAAATTGACCATCCCCAAGAACTCCTGCAGTGCTTTAATGGATGCGGAAAAGCCGAAACAGCCCGGACCTTTTCCGGGAACGGAACCACACCATCAGCGGAAATGCAGTGGCCCAAGAAATCCAGAACCGGCAAGCCGAACTGGCACTTGGAGGGATTGACGATCAGGCCGTGTGCCGCCAAGCGCTGGAAAATCTGACGCAAATGTGACGCATGCTGACTCTCAGAACAGCTGGCCACCAATATATCATCAAGGTACATGAAGACGAAAGGCAGCCCGCGCAAGACAGAGTCCATCAACCGCTGAAATGTCTGGGCGGCCCCTTTCAGGCTGAACGGCATGCGCAAAAATTCAAACAGGCCAAAGGGGTAATAACGGCAGTTTTTGGGACGTCTTCGGCGTGCACGGGAACCTGGTGATACCCCCGCACCAAGTCAATTTTAGAAAAAATCGAGGTGCCGGCGAGGTGGGCGGAAAAATCCTGTATGTGGGGAATGGGTAACGGTCGTTCTCCGTGACATTATTCAAATGGCGAAAATCCCCACACGGCCGCCACCGACCGTCGGACTTGGGCACCATGTGTAGCGGAGAGGCCCAGGCACTATTCGAGCGCTGCACAATGCCGAGGCGCTCCATAGCGGCAAACTCTTCCCGAGCGACGGAGAGCTTCGCGGGGTCGCGGGGTCGAGGCGCCGCGCGCGTGCGAACACGGGGGGACCGACCATCGGAATATAATGTTCAACCCCGTGCTTCGTTGCCGTGTTTGAGAAATTAGGAACAGTCAGTGAAGGGAACTCAGAGAGCAAACGCTGAAAAACATTCCCAGAAGTCACCAAATTAGCCCGATTCAGGGGCTCGATGGCGCGAGTGAAACAGGGTACTGAAGAAAAAGACTCGGCGTTGATTAAGCGTCTGTTAGCGACATCGACCAGCAGTCCGTGGCCACAAAGAAAATCAGCGCCCAAAATAGGTACAGAGCTAGCGGCAACAACAAAGGTCCATTGGAAATCCCGACCATGAAAACAAACAGTCACGAACCTTTCCCCGAATGTTGCGATGGGAGAGCCATTAGCCGCAATAAGCTGCGGTCCGCAGCCCGCTGCTAAACTGTCGGCGCTGGACGGGGGAAGGAGGCTCTTCTGGGAGCCGGAGTCGACCAGGAAACGTCTCCCGGAGCACGAGTCTTCTATGAAGAGCAGTTTTTCTTTGTTGCCAGCGGTCGTGGCCGCTACAGCGCGCTGTCGGGGCCCGTGTCCCAGGGTCGGAAAAGCACAAGGCAGCAAGCAGCGGCGCGCTCTGGGGCCAAAACACTGATGGTAGAAACAGAGGTCCCGTCCGCGGTGTCGCTGTGCCGCGACCTTTGCCGCCAGCGAAGGAGCGGACACGTCGGGGCAGGTCAGTGGGGAAGTAGAAGGCGCCGCCGGCGAGGCTGGAACTAGGTTGTGATCGTGGAAAGTGCGGGTAGCCAAGAGAATACGATTCGCGTCCTCAACCAGGGAGCGATAATCCTTCGTGCCCAGAAGCGGAGAGTTGGCGAGGCCGGCTCTCACGGCCGCCGGCAGCTGTCAGAAGAAGATCAATCAATCAATCAATCGATCAATCAATCGATCAATCAATCAATCTTTATTTATAAAGCACTTTTCATACAAAAAAAAACTGTAGCACAAAGTGCTTTACATGATTAAAAGGGGCGAACAGGAATCCCCCGTCGTCCGGACCGAGAAAGGACAGCATGCGCTCCATCAGTTCGAGAGCCGTACCGCCACCCAGGCCTGAGAGGGAGAGGAGCTTCTCGGCTCACTCTGCGTCAGAGAGGGCATAGCGCCGAAGAAACAGCTCCTTAAGGGTGGCGTACTTCCCTCGGGTGGGTGGGTCCCGGAGGAGAGTCAACGCACGACGGGTGGCTAGCGGGTCGAGAGAGGCCACCACCTGGTGATATTTCGTGTCATCAGCCGAGATGCCACGAAGGGCGAACTGAGCCTCCACGTGCACGAACCACGACGGGGGATCGTGAAGCCAAAAGTCCGGCAGCTCGAGCGGCACAGCAAACGCACCTGCAGCCGGAGGCAGAGGGCTGACGGCTGCTGATGCATCCAGAGCGGAGTCGGTGCCACCATCGGACTGCAGCATGTTCGAGTCAGGGGTCACCAATGTGGAGGTAAACACAGACGACACGAGAGCTCTCGATTAACACTCCTCGTTTATTACTCATCACCACACAACTGAACACTTTCCCCTCCAAAACATAGCAACAACACTTCCTGAGAACTGGGTGTGAGTAGAGCCCTCCAGTGGTCCACCACAGTACGTGCTTTGTCTCTAACGGCCACCGTAAAGAATGAGATCAAGTGGCAAAAAATAGGCTTACACTGAACAGACTCTGGGGTCCCTCTTTAAAACAGTGTGAGGCACCCAGACTGAAAACATGCTAGAGAGGCCCTTGGGTGGAGTAGACCTAGCATAGGTGGATGGGGAGAGGAACGTGTGGCCATGTCTTCTTAGTCTGTGGCAGAAAAACGATGGATATGGATGGGTTTAACACTTTAATCTTAAATTTTTTTTCTTCTTTTTCTGAATATATCCACCTACCTCCTAGAATGGTCCTTATATGCTGTCATATATTTCTAACTGGTCTGTTTGTATTAATTTTACTTGTAGTAAATGTATGTTTCCTGTCAGACTTCAGCTTTTCAAACATGTCCAACACAGCCAGTTCTCAGGCTTCGATCCGTATGGAGATCAAACATCCTCTCCCACAGCCTGGACGTCCAGCAGAAGAGACAAAAGACGAGAACGCATTGAAGTAGAATTGATACTCAGTTAGGAGTCTCTTTAATGAGTAGAAAAGCTGTTTTTTCTATTTTCCTGTTTAACACTAACAGCAGCTCATCTATTCAGATTAAACAGCATTGACAGTGAGAAGGTACACCGTCATCATCCCGTCTGTTTTCAAGTGCTTTACATTGTTCCAGAGCTGCATGGTTGCAGTTTCAGTTCTTTCTGTTCCTCCTTGTTGAATCAGAACAGGCTTCATGGTGACCTTTGAACCCTGACCCCTCAAGTAAAAAAGAGTGCCTCTTTAAGAGATAATTTCTTTTTTGGCCAAGTTAACGATTAAACCACTCTCAAATGGTTATTTATTTAAATCTTTGGACATTATAAGTATATATAAAGCACTAATGTTGAATGGTTTGTGTACAATTCTCTAAGTCTGTGTGATGACATATGAGTTCCCATATGAATTTAGAAAAAGGTGCTTTATTGCTGGAATAATTATAGTACCAAATAAATATGCAGACAAAGTCAAGTGGTAACATCTGAGAAAAATAAAAGGGCACTGCAAACTGCAGGTGAATTTCTATATAACCTAAACCATGCCATTAAACTTTAAGCATGTCATGCTGAATTAAGTATAAATTTTTTTTTTCCCAAGTCATTATAAAGTCCTTAAAAATCTCTTATTAAAAACAAGGAAAACAAGGTCTAAAAAAGTGTTTTTTAAATCATTTCAATGTTATGTGATAACAGCGAGCAGAATGGTAATCAGACACATTGAAATATTTTGTATAAAAATACACTGTATGGACTGGCAGACATTACTGGAGCTGCTTAGTCATGAAATTTCATGCCACGAAGCTCCGGGTTCACAGTTTTTGTGCTGATGTTAAGTTTTTTTGTGCTGCAGTTAGTGATTAATCAGAGCCTTGTCGACTTTTAAGCACTCTTTGCCACACTGAGCAACCCTGCTCTGATGCTTCACATCTACCACTTTGTGGCTGAGTTGCTGTGGTTCCTTTTCAAAAATGCACCTTACAATCCATGGAGAAAGATCTAGGAGGGAAAGTTCATGAACTGACTTGTTGCAACAGTGTTGTCTTTCACAGATGTTTGTAAAGGCAGACTGCGTGCTAGGTGCTTAATTTTACTTTATTTTAAGTGTGAAGAAACCCTTCAAACCAGCATGTGTGGTATACCTGAGATACATAAAATAAAACACACACTCTTTCTCGAGCTACAGCCGGACGACGAGGCAGCAGGAAGCGGGCGGTCCAGTTTTTCTTCTTCATTAGTGTTTGTGCCTGCAGGTGTTAAATAATATTAATGACCTCCAGCGTCATTACTTACCTCTGCGCTCGCCCTCGCCTCAAGTGATTTTATCGACTCTCCACTCCTCAGCCGGTGTTTGTGTGTGTCCGCGTGTGAGATTATTCTGCGGCGATATTATCAGGAACTTTAATAAGTTGATTAGCGGCGAGGCGCTATCTGCTAACTGGATCTAGATGATGATGTTGATTGGACGGAGCGCGGCGCCATCCATCTTTCTGATTGGCTAATAACTGAAATCCATCACTGTTTCGCTCGATTTACGCCGCGATGTGTGTGTGCTTGTATGTGTGTGTCTAATTCACTCCACTTTATCTGCTTGGGTTCATTTTCTTCTTCCTCTTCTCTTTTCTCCCCTCTGCTTTGGTTCATTTCACCTTTCCTTCTGTCTGTCCTTTCTGTACATGTCTCTGTCTTTTGACGTTACATTCTCTCTGTTTTATACTTTTAAAATGTGTTTTTCATTCTTTCCATTTCTATTTTTTCGCTTTCTGGGTTTCCAGCCTTGGCAAGTGAGGCCTTCTAATGATTGACACACAAATGTCAAGTATATTATCTGTCGGAGTCAATTTGAGCAACTTGTTCAGTTATATTAACTTTGCAATAAATATCTTTAATGTTACAGTTTTTTTTAAAAAGTGCTTTAAATAATAAAAATTGTGCAATATCAAAGCAGATGTTGAGATGATCACGTCTGAGAAGCAAGTAGTGATGTTGGGGAGCAAGAACTCCCTTTTAATAGGAAGAGACCTTCAACAAAACCAGGAAGTCCCCCAGCAGCAAAAGTGAAGTGTCCGTCTCCCAAACTCCTGGAGAGGAGCCTGTGAAACTAATAACATGCTGTGTAGGGATCCTATATCCCCAAAGGTCTTTACGATGTGATATGGTCTGATCTATCAGCAGTTTGTATGTAAGGATACTAATTTACTAAAATTAAATACTTAAATTTAATTTTAGATTTCAAAGAGGTTCTAATATGGAAGCAAATAATTTTTCTTTCAAGTCACCTGGAGCTCCCTGGAGGCTTTTCAGCCATGAGATCGACACATGTGGAAGATGTGAAGCGATGTGGAAGAATTGATGTTGAACACGATATTTTGTCGATATTTTGTCATTGGTGGGGATAGTGCTAAATGTGTCTCATTGTCACTAACGGCGTCTATAATATGGCTTATAATGCAGTTTGCATGTGAAAAGACAGAAAACCTGTTTTACAATTTAATGCTGACTGTTACACACAAAGCTGAATGTTGCTTTCTGTGTGTGTCTCCTTTTCTCTGCTGCAATGTTTCTACAACTTGCAGCAGCAGGACACACCTGTTGACTCACTGAGATGTGTGTTTGTGTGTGTTTGTGTGCGTGAGTGTGTGTTTGCTTGAGTGCAGCCACCACGTCACTCGGAGTAATTAGTCTTTGGGCTGAGGAGAGAGCCAATACGCCGTTTCTACAACAGCCAAAACTCCTGAGACTCAACTTCTCAGACACAAACACACACACACACACACACACACACACACACACACACACACACACACAAACGCAGCAGTAGCAGGTAGATTAATGTGTGTTGTGTTTGTTGTCCCGGAGGAAAGCAGCTCTCTTAATAAAGAAAAATAATTCCTTCCTCTTTCTCTGGATTGCCTTCACTTTCTGGAAACTCTGTGTGTGTGTGTGTGTGTGTGTGTTGAGTTGTTTGAAAAATACCCTCTTGTTAATATTTTGGTTGAATGTGTATTACATTATTTGGGTTTTACTCAGCCTGCTATATCTTACTTTGCATTGCAGTGACCTGTTTTTTTTATTTGTTTGTTTGTTTTGTTTCTCTCTTTTTTATTATGGGAAATGAAAAAAAAATTGAAAAGAAAATGTTTACATTAAAGGGTCAAGAGAAACTGTTTTTTCTCATCTATGTGAAGTTTGAGCTTCCACAGGCCACTGAGCAAAGCCAAAAACCCCAACAGACATGAAACTCAACAATAACTGAGATCTCTATTTGGAATAGCATATTTCCAAATAATGTAAATTCTATTGCATTATTATTACTAAACTAAGCGAATTAAGTGTTTAACCTTCTCCTGAGCGTTTGATTTAATTTACAGTTTGTTTACTGTTTATATTTTGTACCAAAAATGAACTGGTCACTGTTAATGGGATGGATGGATTTTGAAATCTTACCAGAAGTCCTAGTGAAATCTGTATGATTTGTACTGAACTCAAAGAACGGCAGAAAATCAACAAAACAGAGGTTTATGTAAAAGCCCAGAGGCAAGATAACAAAATCACCATCAAAGTTGTCAGTGATTGTTCCTATTGCACCTATTATCTGCACAAAACCTTTAAAATCCGTAGCATTACTTTCACATTATCTCAAGCATTTTTAAAAACAGAAAGTCTGTCGGAAAGTTGCCACTTTAATACATTAAAACTTTGTTAATTATGAATACTGGTCTATATTAAGCTATAGTAGTTAAATTCTAACTATCTTTGCAATATATTAATGCGCTGTTCTCATTTGACTTTATCTGGCTGCTTCTACACTTAGTGATGAATTAATAGTTTCTTTTGCTTATCAGAATCTGATAAAAATCTAGTGGCTAAAGATGAAGAAACACAGTGCAGTAAAAGACTCATAGTGCAAACGCACCTCTTTGCACCACTGCTGCATGCTGCATCCAGTCTGACTCGTACGGTAACTTTATCTCCTGCATCGTTTTCCTTCTGTGGTCACTGCTGTGGTCTGAAATCAGCTTCAAGCAAACCTGAACATCAGATTGGAGAATTGCTGAGTGTTTTACTGGGGCGAGCGTGCACAAACACAAACAGTTGAAGGAGAGTTGTATCATCATTTAGCCTTGTTTTATTTCCTCTGTTTCCTCATTAGGAGCAGCAGATTAAAGCTGCCTGGCCATTGGTCTTCATTTGGGCCAACACATACTGCTAATGGACCTGAGTGTTTGTGTGTGTTTCCCGACATACATGCAGGTCTTTGTGCTTATGTGTGAACACGTTCAAGTGTGTGTGTGCACGCACCAGCTGACCAGTTGTGTAATTAGCCGGGTCAGGCTAATTGACCTTGTGGTGTAAGGGCGTGTTAGCTGCAGATTGCCAACGTTAGGCGCGCTGTGACTGTGAGCAGTGATGGATGTGTCTGAGAGCTCGTTACACAAACCAGCAGAAAAACCAACAAAACCCTGTGAACCATGGTGAACCAGAAGGGCTTTACTTGTTTTTATTTATAAAAGATTATCAGGGTCGGACCACCAACAAACAGCCGTTTAAAAGCACTTTAAACTAATGGCCACTTCCCTTCAGCTTTCAACATCATGATTTTTCTTAAATATTGTCTCAAATAAAAAGTTGTTTCCTCTTTCAGAATAGAAGAATAATATTCTGCTAAGTACCAAGTGGCCCCACTGTCTGAGTGAAAGGGCATTCAGAAATAATATAGTTCCAGCTGTAGTGGATATTGACAAAACAAATATAAAGAAGTCTAATGAGCTGTGGTTATAAAAATCATCAGTCTTGTAAAATGGATATTTCCAAAGATGAAACCTTTTTCATATATGTTTAAAGGGGTCAAAGGTAAATGATTCTTTTTAGCTGAGTCCATTTCTTTTGTGGGTCGACTTTTTAATTTTCTCTTGGATATTTTATGAGTTGCTATGTAATAAAATGCTCTTAAAACTCCTGTTTAGAAAACAGCTGATGTATGATTTGTTTCATCAGTTTATCAGGTCTTATGAACACATTTCACAGCTGCTGCTGTGACTGTAGTTGGGAACAAAGACGGACGTTAGGTGACGTTGCTAACTAGCAGTAGGGCGGGGATAGGGAGGAGGTTGGGGTGGATGGATGGCCTAACATTTAGCATGTTTAATGTTTGTCCTCCAGGATAGTGATTCATGTTCCTTTGCTTTCACGTTGTTGTTTTAGTGAGGCTGCGACAGCTTAAGAATTTCTTCCTCAAATGTAAAAACAACAATTTTCTCACAAAGGAGCTCCAATTTATTAGAAATAAAAACAACAAAGGAAAAATAGCCCCCCCCCCCCCCCCCCCCCAAAAAAAAAAACGAATCACAGTTACTTAAACACTGGAGCCAAGACCAACTATATAACTCGATTATTTCAACAGGGAGCTGTGTATGCATTTATTATGTGTGCATCTGTTTATTTATGTGCTGTTTGCAGATAATTGTTCAGTGTATGTTTGCCATCAGTGATTGTCAATGACCAGCTATGAGTTTTTAAAAACAGGAGTTGGTGGAGACCAAATCAGAGCTAAAACAGAGTTAAGATAACGTCGGACTATTACCTGTGATATTTTCCGTTTTGTCGTTGTGTTTTCACATTTGTTGATGTTGTTTGATGTTGATGTTTTTATGATTTTAGGATCTGAAAGTCTTTGCTAATTTTAGTATTTTGGGGGGAGTTAGCCACAGCTAGCTTTTTAAAAGTCAAGTGTCCTGATGGTGGCAGAGTAGTTTCCTCAGTTCACATCTCACACTAATTTAATTCATTGTTATAAAAATATTTATCACAGAGGCTTTTATTAAAACTTAGATTATGGGAATAGACAAATACTGCTGTTACACTGTGACATTAATTATACATAAAGTGCTGCTTATGGTTGGTCTAAAAGTTGACACTACGAGTGGTGAAGTTTATAATTTAAATGTGTGATATCTGACACTGATCCAGATATATAAATGGTTTCTGGTCTGAACATTGAACACACATTTGGGATCAGAGCAGCAGCGAAGTGGCTTTCAGCTAACAAGCTGGATGGATTTGTTCTTCAGATCCAGCCCTGACCTGTGATCGGCCTCCTCGCTCCGCACAGATCCACTCTGAGGCGGCGGCAGCAAGTTATCGACGCCTCATGGCCGTTAGAGAGACACACATCCGGCCGCCCGGCTGCTGGCGAGCCCTTTAACAAATGATGAAACAATAAAAATAGGAAGTCATATTTCCTCACAAAGGCTTTTTATAAAAAAAAAAAAAAATAAGGCGGGGTGGTGGAGATGGATGAGGCCTTAAAGTGACGGCGGTGGTCTATGACTGCTATTGAACGGACCACATCCTTAACAAATGTCCCTATCACTCCTGCCTGTGTAGTGAAGCTCGATCGCCCGCCCGGCGCTCTCTCTCTTGCCCTCTTTGCAGAAGATGGATGTGTGTGTGTGTGGCCTATGACAGAGTAATGTGTCCTGGCATGCTAGTTGGGTTTATTAGCAGAAACTAGTTATTTCTGGGCCCCCCCTGTGTGTGTGATTGTGTGTGTGAGTGTGTGTTTCAGCTGTGATAAATGCAGTGTGGCTCCTGTTGATTTTATTCATTTGTCAAATCGCTGGAGAAAGGGTTAATCAGCTCTCTCCCGTTTTCTCTTTTTCTATTTTTTCATCTCTTTCCCTCTATGCACCCCCTTCTTTCTCAGTGTTTCTCCCTTCTCTTGTCATTTTCTTTTTTTCCCCTCAAACAACTATTTTTATATTTACGTATTTTCAAATTTTTTATCTTTTGTTTTGTTCTGTCACCTTCACATACAGAAAGAATATGGACTGTATGATGGCATTCCCACCTAATAAAAATGTTTAAAATCCCAATTTCAGAAATATCTTCAAAACTGCAAGATCAAAATGAAAATTCTTGTGTTTGTGGAAAAGAGATGGTCTGGAGTATGTAGAAGAAACATTCAACCAGCCATTTCACTTCCATCTAATCAAGACTACAAATTAGGGTTTAAATTACATCCTCATAGCTATCTAAGACTGTTGGAAAATGCAGTAAGCCCATGTCGTCACTTCACTGAATGTGCTGCCCTCTGCAAGCTATAAAAATGGTGATGGATTCAATAACAGTAACAGTACAGAGGCTGGAATTACAGTTTTTCTCGATTGCTTTGGCTCAATTCTCACAGCAGAAAAGTCATTCTCACTCCTCTTAATGCAGTTCTCAAATCAGTAACACATTTCCTCACCCGCATTAGACATTCAGATTGTTTTTATACACACTGCTGTTGTTTCTACACGTACTTCACTATCAAAGATATTTGTCACTGTGTTGATGCACTTCTCGCTTCAATCTGACAACTCATCAAAACACTTTGTACTTTATTCAGTCACGGCTCTAGTTCGCTCACTTTCCCCAAAACTGTCCTGCATTGCAGTATTTTCAATCTAGTTACTTCAAGTTTTTTCCAAATATGTGTAAAAGACCAAATACAATAACGCACTGAAATACAGATTTTCACTGTTGTGCCAGAGCTGCTCACCCAAATTTCTCTTTTAAGCACATCCCAAGGATGCTCTAGTGGACTCAGACCTGGTGACAGTGGAGACCATTACAGTGTTTTTCAGTCTTCTGTTGTCTAATTTTGGTGAGTCTCTGCAAAACTTAGCCTCCGTTTCCTTCTCTTAGCTGACAGGTGGGGCCCCACAGGTGTGGTCATGTGCTGCTATAGCTCATATGCTTTCAGGGTCAGATGTGTTGTCTTTTCAGAGATGCTCTGCTGCAGAGTGTGTTTGTAATGAGTTCGTGGGTGAGTTTTTCTTGCCTTCCGTACAATTCGAAGTACTCTGGCCATTCTCCTCTGACCTCTGACATCAACAATGTATTTTCACCCAGAGAACTGCTGCTCACTGGATATGTTCTCATTTCACCCCATTCCCCATAAACCGTGAGATGGTTATATGGAAAAATATCAGTAGATCAACAATATCTGAAATACTCACACCAGCCCGTCTGACATCAACACCACACCACGTTCAGTCATCTTTCTTCCTTATTCTGATGCTCGGTCTGAACTTCAGCAGGTGGTTTGAGTCGCTGCTGATGTGAAAGGCTGATGAGATATTTGGATTACTGTGACAGTGGAACAGGTGTATCTAATAAAGTGGCTGCTGAATTAATGTAGTGGGACTTAATTGGACTATACAGGAGTTGGTGCTATGCTCTCAGATCATGTCTGTTTTCTGATCCATTTAGTTTAATGATCATTATTTTGCTTTTTACTATTTCATTAATTTTGTTTAAAAAAATCCTTCACATTAAATTTTTGTTTCTGAAATTGTTTTACTCTAAATCATGTGAACTCGTCAGTAAGGTTTTGAGAAAGAAAAACATTTTGATCAGTCTTTAAAGGGTGGTGAAATGTTTTTTTATTTATTCATCACACTTTTGTTTTTGATTGGTTTTTATTGTTGGGGTGTCTTTTTGCACAGGTGTGTCTGTGTTATGACAAATGTCTTAACTGTTTTGAGAACTCCATGAAGAGAACGGTAAGAACGACTTTTTTGCTTTGAGAATTGAGACAAATCGATTGAGAAAAACTGTCAAAGGTGAAAAGCTTCAATCTGGTCTCCATTAAACTAATTTCACATCATTTAAAAAATCTTAGTAGCAACAAACATTACATTTAAAGCTGACCAATTTAATTTTCAAAAAAATCTTCTCAAGTTGGCCAGATAGATGGACAAATTTAAACATCAGTCCGAACTGTGCCAACAACAGGATACAGCGGGACTTCTGTGGAGCAATCCAACAACAGCACATACTCTGGAAACAGTCCAGATGTCCACAAGAGGATCATCTCAAATGTCAGATCAGCCAACTTTAAATCATGATTTTTTCCCTACCATTCTCTAAATAACCACCAGAAAATGTTATTAGTGACAATCAACACACTTAAAAGACTGTGATTTCTATCTGCAGCATCTTACAGTTTAGTTGTGGCACGCCTCTGTTCTGGGACCTCCAAGTCCTTCAGTGTGTGCATATATGGAAAATCAGGGGAGGGAAGAACAGCAGAAAGATTCCAGCACAGAACAGAGAAGGCATCATCATGGCACTGATTACAATAGCAGGGAAAATATGAGCTGGGGTGGGCTGCAAAGTGGCTTGCAGACCTACAGCTGTTGTAGCTATGCTAAAGGTAAAATTTAATATAGAAGGGTATCCACTGAACCATCAGCTGATATGAGCTTGATAAGCTGAGATAACCTGATCTACCAGGACCGCACATGAGTTTGACTTTGTTTCCTGCTGGATGGAACTTTATGTATAATTCTGCTGAGGAGAATTTAAATCAATAGCTAGTCTATTTTTTATTGTGGACAGTAAACATTATATACACTAAGTAAGTCTGACATATAAAAGTTTGCACTATGTTAACCACTTAACATTCACAAGGCCGACAATTTGAGGATAAGGATTAGGGAGAAGTTCACATCAACAGCTTCATATGGAATTTTAATGCCCATGGTATTCTCAAGTGAACGTGTTATGACAGGAGGCTTATGACCCCACCTCACAGCCAGGGTTATGATGGAGGTTATGAGGTTAATAAAGCACAGAAAACATTACATCCATGGTATCTTCAGCAGTTTTCACTTTATCTTCTTTAATTTAGAGTGTTTGGTTTTCTTCTATCTGTCATTTAGACCAACCAACAATATAGGTGAGAAAAAAAAATCCACAAATTGATAGGCTACAGATTTAATAAGAATTAATAAGAATGAAAAGCTGAAAATGAAGGCACGGAAAGAAGAGCAAGTATTAAGAAAAAAATGTGAGGAGTAATGAATGACAATCAGGACAAAAAACAGTGATGAAGAGGAGGAAAAGAGCGCAAGAGACAGATGAAGGGATAAAGTCCGAAAGAAAGACAGCAAAAGAGACAGAGCGGAGAAGGTGTCGCCAGGGAACCAAGAAAAGATAAAAAGTAATAGACTGAAACAAGAGGAAGACTAAAGATATACACACACACTCGTCCCCCCGCTATCCATCCATCTCAGCTTGTGGAAATAAGGGCCTCCTCGTTGTCAGCTTGTTATTTTTCCCTCCTCCTCCTCAGTCTCTCTCTCACTGTCTGTTCTTCCCTTCCTCACTCGCCCGCCGTCCTGTCGTCTGCCGGCGTTCTGTCATGTGTGAAGGTATCGATTTGCCAGCGTTTTAACCATCAAACTGCAGCTCCGCTTTTTAAACAATATCTGACGGACGGAGGTAGGAGGAGGAAGGAAGATGAAAGAGGAAACTAGGAAGGGAGGACAGGAAAAGAGGTAGAAGGGGAATAAAAGATGAGGAAACTGGGATGAAAAGGGAAAGGTGAATTGAGGAAAGTCATAGGGATAAGAGGAAAAATTAGGTGTAGTGGAAAGGACATAGGGAGACAAGTGAAGCAAAAGGGAGCAGAAGATGATTTAAACTGAAAGAAAAAAGGGTGTAAAACATTATGAAGTGCAATATCTGGAATTAGGAGTCATAAAGAAGGAATGGGAAGAGGAGAGGAGAAGACATTATGAGGACAATAAAAGAGAAAAAAGGAAGAAATGGTAACAGGGGTGAGTTAGAAGTAGGGAGGAGATGGGAGGTGTGAATGCAAAAAAGAGGCAAAAGAGGGATGAAAGGGAAGATAAAAGAAAGGGGAGATGTGAAGAAAGGAAAAGGAAGGAAGGAAAGAAGGGAAAGTGGGGGCAAAAAAAGTGGAAGATATCCCTTTTGAAGCTCCATCACATTGGTTTTACTTTCAAGGGTGGACAGAGTCATCAAAGCAGAAAATAAGGGGAAGAACAGAGGGTGGAGGTCGCAAGAACACAATGGATGGATGGATTCACTAGGAGAGAAACTACAGGAAAAACAGAGCAAACAGAGATTTAATGATGACTGTTTGAAATTTAAGAATGTTAAATTTGGGAGATTCTGGGACAACCTAAGATGAAATGTCTTTCTTCAGCTGCTTTGGCGGGGGAAAAGAGCTTTTTTCTAGTTTTTTTATTTTGATGCTATCAATAGTCAACATGTCTCTTGTTTATACTTTAAAAATCAAGATAACGGACATAAATATCATCTTTTGTGTTTGCAGATTATTTTATACCTCTTTAATATGGATTTCATTTATTTTCATGGTCGTTTAAATTACATTATAAGCCTTAATTTTGCATTTATTCTTAAAATTTTAGAGATTCACACACAAATATAAATATAAAATATTTTAAGAAAAGAAGAGAGGACGAATGGACCAACAAAAGAGGCACTAAAAGAACATCAGCAACAAATATAGGATTTTACATGATTACAGGTAAAAAAAGAGAAAATTTCAAGAAGACATGTAGGACATGTAGAAAAAGAGAGTCAGGGCGATTTGAAAGACAACAACTGACTGCTGAGAAAGACAAAAGTAAAGATGGAGTGATAGAAAAACAAGCATTAGTCCTCTTTATGGATCGCTGTTTGCTCAACCAAAGTTTGGTATCATTGATCTGCTGCCAGCGCTGCATTTATCACTGCGCATGTGTCTGTGTGTGTGTGTTCACATTTCCTGTTTTCTTTAACAATCATCCCAGTAAAGTGCATTAAAATGCATGTGTGTGTGTTTGATCTTCAGACCTCCAGCTGTGAGTAAAGATCACAAAGACACACCCAAAGTAGATTTTCCATCACTTCAGAGGACATTACATTGACTTCCACTTGTTCCCAGGTGACTCAAACTGAACTCGAAGCCAAGTCTTGATACAAAAATGTTTTTTAAAAAATAACAATGACAGTGATCTAGCTCATGTAGATCTGCTTTTTACCCTCAAAATTAAATACAGTCTACACAGTAAATATATAAATGTCCCCATAACATCAGCAATACCAGTCAACACACATTCAGACCTCCCCCCCACACACACACACACACAGACGTGTCCGCGGGGTGTTAAGGCCATTCAGTGGAGCATCTCGTCCTACTGGTGTGTGAAAACAATAAGAGAGATGGAGGAGGACGAAAAATCCATCCATCCCACTGAGAGGGGGGGAGGAGAGAGAGCTCCATCATCTTACAAAAAAATCTTCTCTCTCTCTGTAGGTGGTTTCAGTTTTAACAAGCCAGTATCAAAGACATAGAAACAACTGAGACATCGTGAAGGTCTCATTAAAAACAACAGCAGCTGAAACTTAAAAGTCCATCCATCATCCAAAAACCTGAAGTGACCATGTTGCACACTCCAGGCCTGAGAAATTTAAGCCAACATAAAGGTGCTAAAAACTGCAGTTCCTCACATGGCCACCAGAGGTTGATTTTAACCATCTCTCAAGAAGAAATAAACATGTTTATGGCCGGGTACACAAAACGGTTTTGGTTGCTTTTACTGACCACAGTCACACAGGCCAAAAGAGTGGTGGCAGACACACTGGTAATACCAGTCCTGTAGGAAGAGAGTGTACTAATGAGTTGGTGAGCGGTTACTGGACGTTGCTGGTTTTCATCGTGTGAAAGTGGTCGCAGTGGAAATATCTTATATAGTGTCTTGATACATGCTCCTTAATCCAGTTAAGGAAATCCCAAAAGGTTGATTCTGTTCATCTGGACGTAGCGTTTCCAGTGGGAGAAACATTAGGATTCTTCTATAGTGCTTTTCTGCTCTACCTGTGCACTCAAAGAACTTCATACAACATGCCTCATTCACCCAATTTACACGCATTTAGATATTCATACTGTCTAACATTCACACACATTCACACTCCAGTGGATGCATCGGAGGGCAACCTGGGGTTAAAATGTTGACCAAGGATATTTGGTAAGCAGCCCGGAGCAGCCAGAGATTAAACTACCAACATTCCATTTAGTAGATGACCTGTTTTATCTCCTGATATACAACCACCTCACCAGTGAGAGTCCTATACCAAAAACATCTGTGATTGCTCTGGTCGCTACCAGATTGCTGTGGTCAACGTATTTGCTTCAAAATTTGCAACTAGTCACCAATTTCTAGTGAAGAATTATAGTGAAGAAGAAAAAAAAGCGCCAGAAGCCAGAAACTGGGAAATTTCGCCTTCGGAGTAAATATTAATCTTCCATCCAATCTATGGTTGACTGTAGCAGCCTACAAGCTGCAAGGAGGTATTTGATGGAGTTTTTGGCCAGTTTCATCTGGTACCTGCCATCAACCTCTAACAATTACTCACCAACCAGTATGGGAATAAAACGTTTTCCTCTAGACTGACTCATGCAGCTGCTAGAGTGCATGGTATGACTGCATTGAATGGCAGGAGAGCACAGCTATAACACTATTTGTCTTCTAGGCCTCATCTTCAATAATTGGAGTCACTGAGCTAGACCGTCCTTTTATTTTTGTGCTGCTAATACTTTCTGAAACATTTTTAATAGATTATCTGACTAATGTTTCAATAAGAAGAAATCATTTGCTACCTGGCGATTAGACTCTAAAGACCCTTCATAGCGACCCTTCAGTGATATGAATTAGGACAGAATCCTCCAGTGTCTAGACACAGGTGGGGTGAAGATGAAGTCGAAGCTCTGAGTGACCAGGATGAGTTAGAGATGGGGAGGAGGCTTGTTGCACAAATGAGAGTCTCAAAGGCAGAATGACAGAAGAGCACTGAGATTTTAAACAAGCAGAAGGGAGGCTGAAGGTGGAGAAAGTAAGTAAGAAAATGATTGGACTAGAGCAATAATGTCAGGATGTAAAGAATAGACTAGCAGTTCAACACCCAGGAAAGCAGGGACAGAGCTTCCTTACTGAACTTATACATACAATAAGCTTCATATTGGCTTGTTGTGTGGTACAGATGGACAAGTTTGTGCTTCAGTTTTGGTTAGTGAAATTCTAGTATGTTTTTAATCTGTTATTCAACACTAATTAGCAGGTATCTGCCTGTTTATCACAACCATTTTGTTTATGAATGCAGCTTGCTAACCAAGCTAGCGAGCTGCTAACTTATTATATCATTTCTGGCTTTAATAAACTAACACATGTTAGCAAAAATGAGGCTGCAGAATGGACCAGAGGGCGGTGGACAAGTGGGTGGACAGTTAAGTTATCAGCTAATACTAGTTAGAATTTTGCTTAACAAAAACTTCTTTTAGCAACACTAAAAGAACAACAAGCAGCTACAGTGGCCATTGTCTAAACCTACCTGTTGCTGAGTGCAGCAATGCTTCTACTTATGATTAATTTGAATATGTGAGTTATTATTGAATTTCCCTCTGTGTAGTTGTGATGGAGGGTGGAGTTGCCTTTCATTTTTTTCTTCCAAGTTTGCATCATCTTCTACCTCACTACAATTGTAAAGACATATCGCTTCAGTTTATGAAGTGATACTTCATACACTCAAAATTCTTCAAACTTAATGAGATATTCATCAGAGAAGTAAACTTTATCAGAGTCTTCATGCTCGGGCATAACATGAACAAGATTAGGCCATATGGGGTTTTTACACATTTTTTACACCGTCTCCAAGTGGTATTAGATTTACAGTACAGTTGCTTGCTTGTTACATAACTGCCTCCTCATGTTTCCTGTCTGTCACTATTGTCAAAGAAAGCTTTGTTGCTTCTTTCTGTGAGTGAGAAATGCAGGCATGAGGAATCAGATCCGATATAAGGAACTGTTGTTTTACTGCTCCGTGGTTAGATAACAGAAATAAAATAGCCAAACTTGACAGAAAGTGCCAAAGAGCCTGTTTTGATGGTTATTTGCATTCTCGCTGACACCCTATGTGCATAAACAAAACTACCCAGATAGCAAGGAAACATTGAAACAATGTTGAGTCAATATCAGGCGACGTCATTGAAGCAACGTTGAAGTGTGACGTTGACCCAACATCATTCTTGCACCCATTTTTAACGTTGAAACAACGTCAGGTTTTGATGTTGAATCAATATTGAAACCTGACATTGATTCGACGTTATATTTTCGAATACTGTTGACATTGAAACAATGTCAGATTCTGATATTGAAACACTGTTGAGCTATGGTGTTAATTTTCCACCTCTTTTGCACAGTTGCTTTTTATTGAAAAAAAAAAAAAAAAAAAAAAAAAAAAAAAAAAAAGGTCAATAGACATGTATCATTTGCAAAATACTTTATTAAAAGACAAAGTTTCCTATTTACATTTCTATGTTTCACGTCACTTTTTATTATTTACTCCGGGATGGGGATGGATGATGTGCGTCCTGCGCGCCACCCGTACGATCTGGAGCATATCTGAGCCATTTCTGGACTGCTTAAGCAAAGACCAACTCAGACATAGAGTTCGCCCCTACCTGCTGCGCCAGGCCATCTAGGACAAAAATAGACACACACACACACACACAAAAAAAACAAAGACAAAAAAAAGGGAATTAGAGCACATGAATAAGCTCTTGTTAATTGTCTTCAGCAGGGAGAAAGTATGTAAACTCCTAGGCTGATAAACATGAAAGTCACCAGGCGGAAATCAGCAAACTGCCGCATTTGATTCCCACAGAGCTATAAGCTGAAAATGTGATATGTCTTAGCATGGTGTGCCGTGTATCCTTTAAAAAGAAAAAAAGAAAAAAGAAAACATGGGGTCCTCGGGCTGTACAAAGTGTACAACCCAAGGACAAAACAAGCCGAAGACCAAAGACTCCATCTCCAGATTAACCGGACATGAAAGTCTTGTTATTAAGAAAGACAAAGTAATATAGCAAAAAAAAAAAAAACATAGGAAATGTGAAACGCACCCAGCACATCAATTGATCCCTTTATTTTTCACTTTAGGCTCATAAAACTACAATAAACAGTAAAACTTACCAAATATGCATCTGCACAGCGCTGTCTCTTTAAATGCCCTTTTTTGCTTTGTCTGGTCCTTGGTTTTTTCCCCTGCCCAGTTGAGTACAGAGGCCAGCTCCTTTGTAATGGCATAAACCATTACACGGCGGACTCGCACCTCCAGTGTGGTCCAGCAGCACCAATCAACGCAAAGCGTCTCACCTATAGACACATTTTAAGAGATGGAATTAGCGTGTCTCATATCTTAAATGTGTATGCAAGTGCTTGTGTGTTTACTTCATGTAATTGATGATAGAAACATGTCATTTAGTTTTCCCTAAAGCCTGATTTTCAAGTCATACAAAGAATAAACCAAAGTATTGGCAGTACAATGTATTTCTATTCCCTTTTGTTGGATATTCATTTGTTAGTTCTTGTAACTGCTAAAAGTGTTTACTAGTTTTTGCCTGTCACATATATTTGTTATACCATGTAAACTGTGAAATTCCAAGATTTTCAAACTTGCCTTGTAATAGTGGCCTCACAGAGTCTCTGGAATCTACAGAAAAAAAAAATCACAACAAGATGACATTCAGGAGTATAAATTGGGGTTTTTTTTTAGATAAGAGTACAATGACATTGTGATGCAGCTTTAAAACTTTTTTAAAAGCATACCATCTATAGGGAAGACATCAGACTCTGCATGCTGGCGAGATCGCAAAGCTGTGTCGGTTTGTGCTGGAGTGGCGAAAGGTGCCGGAAGCTGGGTGGGGCATTATGATGGTTGCTATCAGTGGGCTGGGGGGCAGACTGGAGTGATGAGGGCTGTTTAGAAAAAGATAATTTTTTAAGTATTTAAGAATACAGACAACTTGTCAAAAAAAGTTTCCTTGTGTCAGACACAGATATGTACACAGACACTAGACAGTATTTTATTACCTGGTATTTTCACTCGAGGGGCCTGGGGAAACAGTTTTTTTGTAGGTTGCTCATCCTCTGAGTCCGTATATGTGTACAGGGGATTTGGTCTAAAGAAAAGAAATTAAAAACGGTCTTAAGTAATTGTAAATATGCTTTTGGCATATTGTTTCCTAAAGTTAGTTTGATTTCTAACAACACACACAGGAAACAGAGACGTGCAAGAAGGTACAGTATACAATGAATTTTTGAAGTGCACAAGTGTACACGACTTTGCATTTTTAAAAAGTTTACAAACTTCCACTTTTTGGACTATATTATGTGGTGATATTGCAGTATGCAAGCACCACAGATATGTATAAAAGACAAGATCATAAATTCTTAACAATCAAAGATATGTTTGTGAATAAAAGGGTTTTACTTGTGCTTTCTTTTAAGATTGGTCTGGGTTTCTTCTTCGGACTGAAGGTCAGACGTATCACAGCGTTCACGTGGATATCTCTGAAGACTGCGTTCTGCTTCGTGAAATGTGCCTGGAAATACAAACACAATGTACGGCCAGACATAAATTACGTGTGGACAAAAGGTGCAAACGCATAGAAAAATCAGCGTTTTCAAAAATACGCTGGTACGTGTGGACATAGCCTTATTCATTATACAAGGCACAAACAGAAAGTCATGTACGCGTGCAACGTAAAGTTAGGTCAGCGTGCAACGTACAGTCACGTGGGCATTCAAACTGAGTCTAAAGTTTTCGTGTGCGAATTGAAACGAGTGCTCTCCAATCATCAAAAGTAACAAAGTCATTGAACACGTTTATACAGTTAACTTTACGTTTATCAATCATATATCACAGATTTAGAATTTTTTGTAGTACTAAGCAACTACAGAGCGAAAGTCTGGGTCAAGCGCCGAGGCCACGGCAAGAACAAAGGAAACCGCGAAGCGTTAAAGCTAGCTTTGTAAGGGAATATAACGAAGAAATTATGAAACGAAAATGTTTTCTTTGTTGATATACTTTGTTCGCAGTGCAGTTTATTTGTTGCCGGATTGTAAGAAGTAGACACAATTTCGGGCTCGTAAATAACAGTAAAAAACTTGTTAATGTACAACATTAACGAGTTTTTTACTGTTATTCAAATGAAAACATGGAAATAACGAGTAGGAAAAAAAAATCATTCATTCTTACCTTATACTAATCGTGGTGCAGGCCAGTGCAGTGCATGAACTGATGCCTTCTCCGGTCAATTGCGCTGAGAGTAAATCAAATGTCCCGCTCTACTGTAGAAGACAATGAATACCTGGGGGGATGTACCAATGTGAGAGGGGTGCTGCGGAATAGTCCAAGTGATCGCTGCTTTAATTTCCCGGTCAACTATACATAAATTGCACGTAGACACGATTTTTTTTAAAGCTGGTGAACTAGACCAAGTCATTGATAACAAATGAACAATAAATCTACTTTCTCTGGTACTTTATACCCGATCAGTTGCAGTGCAATTTAATGCTCAACTACAAATCGATGGTTTTTGATGGTGACCGGAGCCGAATGATCGTCAACTATAAATAGACGTTTTCTCGACGTTGTTGTTGTCACCTGGTCGACTACAAATAGATCAAATATCAATGACAAAAAAACAACGGTGAATCAACATCGTTACAACGTCTCTATAGTAAGACCGTCGGTTTACCACAGTATTTCAATGTTGTTACAACATTGGCATTTCAACCCCGACCATATACGACGGTTTGGATGAAAAATCAACATAGATTCAATGTCGTCTTGCTATCTGGGTAACTATACATATATGACCAGACGCGGGGTTTAAAATGGTTCATGGATTGATTTCCTTTCAGCTTCGTCCCTCCTCTTCTTCTTCCTCTCCAGCATTTCTCTTTATATATTTTCTCTTGCTTTGCATAATGTTATTGATCAGCTGTAGCTTTACACAGCCCATCAGCTGTTTACTGACAGAAAAATAAGCTTTAAGCGGAGAGAAGAGATGCAATGAGACCAGAGCCTATTTTAGTCTGTTTCATTCTTTTCTCTGCTGATGTGGGAGGTAGAAACTTTCTAACTTTCAATAAGCTGACAGGTAAACAAGCTTTCCTAACTTGAATTACTACCATACCAGCAAGTCCAGGTGAATTCACAAGGAATACAGCACTGGCCTGGGAAGGTGGACATATCCTCCTGAGAACTGAGGAGAAAGGAATCAACCCAATGAACTTTTTTTGTGATTTCCTTTCTCTTTAGAGCTAAAAAGGCCACCCAAACACATGAGATATCAATGGAAACTCAAGGATGTTCTCTATTTAATACATCAGGACTTAGTCTCAAAAAGTCAAAAGATATAGACCAAAAGTAAATGTCCATTACAGAGGACATAAATGAAGGCTGGTTCCCCTGGTTCTCAGCAGGATATTGTTATGATTCAATAGGACAGGTTGCAGTTTGTTCGCACACATGTTCTTCTACACAAAAGTTAATCATGGAGTTCCCCTTGGTTCTGTGTTAGGACCCATACATCTCACATAATGCCTTCTTGAAGAAATACTGCACACCTTTCCAATGCTATGCAGATGTCGCTCACCTACCTGCCTTCACGTTTATCAGTTGGTATGACTTCCTTAACATTAAAAACAAAAAAAGACTTCAGGGTATGTGAATGTGTCTTTCAAAGTGGCAGGAACCATTTCAATGGACTTTTGAGGGCAATTTGAGGGTTCTAAGTAAGGCTCAGTCAGTATTTGCTGTTTTATGTCACCCTTTGAGCTGCTTCCATCTGGTCACAGATCACAGGTAATGTGTGCCTGTTTCAAGCTAGCTGTACCACAAAATACCCTCACAAATTATGACCTCAACCTATTGTGGCGTTAGCTCCAAAAGTAATCTTAAAATACCTTTTGGGCTAATATCAAGTGTAACTGTTTGAAAAATCAACATGTGTACACCTGGACTAAAATGTGGTTTTGCTCTTGTTAGTTACATCGCCCCTTTACAACAAATGTATAGTGGGTGAATGGATAAGTTATCCTTTTTTGGCTGTTTTAATTGACAGATGGCTCAAGGAGCTAGTCATCGCCTCCACTAGTTCAAGTTAGTGAGCTGGACTCTGTGTTTATGGCGTCAGTTTCACAAACAATAAAATATAACTATGTGACAAGTAATACGGACCTTTGTTTTTTTAAACTGTCTCTTCTTAGGTGTGACAGTTTTACAGTAGTACGGTGCTCGATCCGTTAACTGAAGTGCGTCATACACAACATTTCTGCCCAGCGTTAAAGAGCTTTGGGTTGTTTGTCCCTATTCTCCAAATTTGACCCATGGGGGTTTAACAGTAACATTTTTCTTCCTGCTGGCTTTGTTAAGCACGAAACATGAAAACTGAAATAGCTTTCGATGGATAAGGTGACGGACATCTTAAAGCAATTCTAAGTTTACCACTTGAGCAGCACAGTTGTCAAGAACAAGTAGAAAGAGGCTGTTTACAGCTCTCAGGATGAACTAGGGCTCAAGCCGTCTAATATGGATCTTTTTTCCACTTTTAGTATCTTTTTTCATCTTCCTCCTCTGGTTTCTCAGTCCCCTTCTCGTTCTTCATGTCTCCCCTCCTTCGCTCCTCCCTCTGCTCCGGCCTTCACTGCTAATTAGTTTCAGAGGGAGAGCAAAGAAGGGTGAGGGAGGGTGAGGAGCAAAGAAAGAGGAGAATAAAGGACACATGAGGAGGAGAGAGAGAAAATGGAGAGTTTAGTAAAAATGACTCTTACTACATTGAGGCTTAACCTAATTATATAGCATACCTGTAACAGCTACGACAACTGCTGCTGTGAGTATCAATATGCAGTGGTAACACTTTTCCAGATGGAATTACTTCTACATTTATTTTATTGCATCTACTAGTACCAATCTACATCTAAATTACATATTGGATAACTGCTTATAGTGTTATTATTACTGGAGCTTAATACTAATGTAGATAAGGTGCAATGCAAAATGTTTTTTGATTTCATAAGCACAAAAAATCCTATTTAATTTAAATGTAAATGAATGTTGTGTCTATATTAAGTTTGTCTCAGGACTCTGCACCATTTCCAGAGTCTTGTTCATATCACTTGTTAATGCCTGTGCAGGGTCGAGGGTGGCACATTAGCTTTTCTTTCCTTTTTTACATTCATAGGTTGATTGCGTGAATTAATGTAAAGCAGAGTTCTCTTGTAAATTCCCGAGGTGTCTGTAGAGAAAGATTCATTACAAATGGCCTGAACTCTGGTGCATGCCTTTGTTCTTCTGTGCACACTAAATGTGTACATTTTCTGACCACACAAATGCAGACGCCAGGGCAGGATGCCAGATCCCAGAGTAGACCTGGGAGAGGAGACATTACACCTCTGGGCTGACATGGCCTCCTTAGACTGGCCCCCATGAAATCAGGACCTGGATAAGAAGTAGTAGAAGTTGGAAGGATTTCTTTGTTTCTTTTACACAGGTTTTAATCCCCTTCCTCGGGCTTGAAATTGGGGTCTGGTTAATAATGTTTGCTCTAAAAGTCTGTGAAACGGGTCTAGAACTTAACTAGCATCCATGTGGCAACGAAAATTAATTTTATGTATATTTTAGAAAAGTCAGGACCTGTGCTATGTAATAACACTCGATCTGCACTGCATGTCTGAACAAAGACCAAACCACAAAGTCAGACTGATTAAGATTATCTAAGATTATCACACAAGATCGCCTAAAATTGTAAAGAGACGGATCATGACAAAAGTATAAAACAGTTTCCAATGTTTTCAGTGTTCCCCGGCCTCCAACTCTGAGGAATCTAAAGGCCGCCAGGACTCTGGAACGAATAACTGAGTAACTGTGGAAGAAAGGCCCTTGTAAGGAAGGTGACCACAAACCCAGCACTCTGCTTATCAGATATTAAGAAGTCCTCTGGAAAGATGGAGAACCTACTAGAAGGACAGCCATTAAAGGATTTAAGAAACCATTTACTTCATCGATCTGGCCTTTACGGTTGACAGAAGCAACTCTGAGGAGATCTGATTAGGTGACAATATCATGGTAGTAGAGCAAAGCATGGTAGTGGTATCATTATGCTGTTGAGGTGCCCACAACTGCAGGAATAGTGGGCACCTCAACAGCTCAACACCTCAAAGTCATCAGGAATAGGAAAGCTTCCTGGTAAAGTCAGGTTTGGAGACATAAAGCCAATCCAGAAGCCAAAAAAGCCCTTGTGGGAGGAGGAGGCAACATCTGATGTCCCATTCTGTGATGCCTACGAACAGCCAGTACAAACATTTTGATGTGTGTGTGAAGCTAACACTGAGTTAGGGATGCTAATGTGTCTTGTTTGACCCCAAGTCTTTTAAAAAATGGACTTAATGAGTTAAAGAATGGTCTGAGCAACCAAAAGCC
The DNA here is from genome assembly GCF_001858045.2 of Oreochromis niloticus. NCBI lineage: Eukaryota > Metazoa > Chordata > Actinopteri > Cichliformes > Cichlidae > Oreochromis > Oreochromis niloticus. Next base: position 31,928,376 of record NC_031977.2, read on the forward strand.
TTTCACTCAAAACAACTAAAGGAAAAAACCTGGAAAAACAAGAGCACTTTAAATAAAACAATGTCTGACAGAGGAAACTCTCCTCTTCTCTCCTCTCAGTTAGGACTCTAATTGGACGATGAGAGGAGCCCGCTGAGGTTGTTTGGCGTTCGTGTGTGTGTGTGTGTGTGTGTGTGTGTGTGTGTGTGTGTGTGTGTCAGCATTTCGATTTTCTTGCACCATCCCTCTCTTTTCTTGGTTGTTTTAAGGATGAAAAGGAGGAGGAGAAGGTGGAGGAGGTGTCACCACAACTGTACTTGCCAGTGGTGACAGGACAGCAGCTGCTCTCTCTCTCTCTCTCTCCCTCTCTCTCTCTCTCTCTCTCTCTCTCTCTCTCTCTCTCTCTCTCTCTCTCTCTCTCTCCTCATTGGTCTGGATGAACGAAACTCAGGGGAAATCATCACTATGTTTACACCGGCCCCTCCCTCCTCCCACACCACCCACCATCTCTGTCCCATAACCCCCTGCTGCCCTGGCCCATCTAACCGCCCACCCCACCCCACCCCATATCTCTGTTTTCCACCCCATGATGGTGGCTGTTAGACAGATAGAAAGCAATACCCCCCACAAACCCTCCCCTTAACTCTCTCTTGTAAATTTGTGACCTCCGTGAGCATCTGAAGAAAAGAAGAAGGAAGATATGGAGGGAAAGAGAAAATGGCCGGCAATTGTGGTGATGTGATGAGGGAGGAGGGGGGAAAGTAAAGGCCAGACAATTGGTGGTGAGGGATGTGCAAGAGAGGGATGAAGGGGGGAGAATGAGGCCTTGAGAGGGCGATCAATGCGATGTTCACCTGCCGTCCACCTCCCCAATTTAAAGAGAAGGCGCTCTAACGATTTCCCCGGCCGGCTCCCACCGACTGATGGAGCCCGGGAGGAGAGGAGGTGTAGAGAAAGTAGAAAAATTAGGCTTCGACGCAGCAATGCATATAAATGGGAGCGAGGCTGTCAGAAAATTAGCTTTTAATGATGGAATGCATGTAGTTAAGACAGAAACAGAGGCGGGAAATAGCTTTTAATATGTGTGGGTGGTGAAAGAAGTGGAGGCAGAATGAGGCTTTCAACGCAGGGCCGCATACAGATGGGAGCAAAATTACTGGACAATTAGGTGTTAATGACAAAATGCATACAGAGAGAGAAATTTGTGTTTAATGCAATAGCGTTTGTAAGAAAGAAGCAGAGGAAAATAAGCTTTTAATATACGGCTGAATTTAAATGGGACAAAGATCACAGGAGAATTGATGCACACAGTTAAGCGAGAAGAAATTAGTTTTACATTAACCCTCCCACAAGACAGGCTACAGTTAAAAAAAAATGCAATACACAAATGTATGCACAAAGATAAAGAAGAAACTTTAAACTGTAAATCCTCTCAAAATTGAAACAAAGTAGTTTTTTTTGATAAATGCAGGTTTTGGTAAAATTTTAAACAAGCATCCTCACCATAAATCTGAAATATTCAAGACATATCACCTATTAATCTGTGCTTCTGCACATGCATTCTCCCATTTTGTTTTATTTACTGTGTTCTGCATCAGAATGATATTGCACACAAAGGTTTTCTGTTTGTAAAGAGAGAAAAGATCCACATTTATAAGCAAAATAAATCTTTTCATTACTCACATAACTGAAAACAGTTCAAGTCCCACAGAGTTTTTAAAAATCTTATTTTATGTTATCTAAATAAGATAAGATTAGGTAAGAATAAAAGGTTAGGGTTAGGGTTATTGGGTTAGGTCTGATAATGAGGATGACAACTTTTCATTTTGGACATATAAAACAATCAAATCAATATATATACCTGCCTATACATGTACACGTACACATATATATGTGTGCAAAGAAATGAAGCAAAATCTAAATAACATGAAAAAAATACTAAACACCTTTTCTGATGAAATATATTCCAATTACTTTTGAGCACCTAAAAATGAGGGGCTATGCCACGGGTGGGACTTTTACCAAAAACCAATTCAAGTAACTCACTGACTTCAAGATGAATAAATAGAGCAAATATGCTAACTCTTTTACAGACTTTAGGACTTATTCCTGCATTGCTCTTATTGAGTCTGAGATAAAAAGTCTTCTTTGTGTCTATCTATCCAACAACTTTGTGATTAGCTCTATAATTTCACAGGCAGCTGATATCAGGCACGAAGTCTTTTGGTCCACGTGTGTCGATATGTAATTTGGTTCAGTGGCAGTCTCAGTCTGCTCAGTTCTACAGTGTTATATGTCAAAGTGACTGGTAGAAATGTCAGCAGACTAATTCCTGGGCATTTACTACAGCTGGTGGCCCCAGTGATTCTGAATTTGAATTGACTGTGTGTCATTGTCATAATATCAAAGCTACAATAAGACACACTGATATAACTGACCGCCCATCCTCCTCCTCCGGCTTGTTCTGCCTTTGAGACATGTGACTATTTACGTTCCCGCTCTCCTGCCCCGACCTGTCAGCCCTGTCAATATGATTATTCCTGCCTCTAATTGAAGTCAGAGATGAGAAGGAAGGATGAGGTGGGGGAAAGAAGGAAACTGTCGTTTTAAAGGAGGACGGAGGGGAGTGTGAGACTCCTCTGCACATGTTAAGAGTATTGAAAATGAGGTGCTGTAAAGTGAGGAAAGAACTTGACTGTTAGTTGTTAGTTTGAAAAAAACCTGTAGATTTGAAAACTCTGGACTTCTACTCAAGTAAGACTGAATCCAGTTCCACTGTGTTTCAGATGTACTCACTAAAATAATATATCCTGTCATATTAGGCATTGCTAAATTTTCTAATTATAATGTTAGTGTAATGTTAGTGTATAATGTTAGTTTTTTATAGATGGTTCAGTATGGTGTCAATTAAAGGAGATATCCCTGATATGGTCACAGGTTTATTCACTATCACTTAAAACTAGGGACTGAGCCCAGAAAGTCATCAGGAAAGTGTTAAAAGAGGTCACAGATGGAGGGAGTTCCTCTTTTTCTAAAGTCTTCTGTACAACCAAAAGAGTTTTGTTACCAGAGGAACTGCAAAGTAGTGTCCAAGAAGAACAATTAGTCTAAAATGAGTATAATATTTCTTCCTTGTGATCACCATTTACACCTGGGACACTTCAGGCTTTGCTTGACCTCTGCCTATGACTTCAGTGGCCTCAAAATGCACTTGTCCAGTAATGAGTAGCTCTAAAAAAAATCTCACGTCCTTTATAACTTAAAGAGCTTTAGAAAAGAGTACATTTCACTTCAAAAGGCTGTAAGGTCTGAGTTCAAACTGTAGACTGTTTTACTGAAGACTGTTTCCCAAAGATTTTTGGATTGATTTTGTAGAAACTTAAGTTAATAAAAAATGTGAGAATTACTTTGCTCACTTAGTTTACACAGTAGAAACCGTAACAGTGTGAGGAGCAATTATTGCGGACATAACCAAACACTGGCTCTGCTTCAGAGAGCAACGCAAGTCCACAAACTGTAAGGAGGGTTGGGCTGTGAGTTTCATGTCCACTACCAATATGTCAAAGCACCAACCCAAAGGACACCTTTTCCTTTTTATAAAAATCACAGTATAAAGTAAAGACCTTACAGGAGGGCCCGTTCTCCTACCTCGATCAGTGGTGTGGCTGGTGTTCACGTCTTTTGGCATCTGTGCTTGAACACACCGAGCTATGGCATTTGTCTGGAGGATTGCCACTCCAGAGATTTGTCAAAGAGCAGGGTCACTGCTAGGGACATATTTTAGGTCAAATCTTTTTCTTAACCCGAACTGAGGAGTTCTATTACCGAAAACTAACCAGTAGGTGAAATGAAAACAAAACAGAAAGAAAAGTCCAAAACACAAAGGTCTCCTGGCTGACAAGACAGCAATTTATGCTACTGTAAACATGCCAATCCTGTAACACAGACATAGGTCTTTAAAAAATTACTGCTATCTCATAGTGGCACATTTTGTTGCACACTGATTGAGAAGGCATCTGACTTAATGGTGTTATATTATCTTCTGGGATTACAGCGCTGTAGAGGGAAAAAAGGGTGATAACAGATTATTTTTCAATTGCACATTTTTTTCATTATTATCGACTGAAATTGTTTGATGAAATATAAAAATAAGAAAAACAAATATAATAATTATTCTTTAATAAGAGCCTGAATGCGGCCTAACATTTCTGTATAAGCTGTTGTGGGTAGTTTAATTTGGGGTTGGGTGTTGGTTGTGCGCAGGTTAGCTGTTAGTTCTCAAAGCAACTCTCTCTGTCTGATGATGTGTTTGCAGCTGACCTTTAAACAACTCTGTCCCATCATCCTCTGCTTCTCTTACAGAGGCCCACAGGGAGTGAACGCACACACACACACACACACACACACACACACACACACACACACACACTGGGTTATACAGAGGTAGAAAGAAGAGACAAACACACTCACATGCATGTAAATGGGGTTCTCTCGGCACAGGGATACACACAGTATACATGTAAAAATGTGCACACACAAACCCTAGAGAAACACACACACACGCACACACACACACACACACACACACACACACACACACACACACACGCACACACACACAGAGGCATCACTGTCTGAGGTTTGGTGGTAATGAGGCCTGTCATCCTTCCACGCAGCCTCTCTCCCTCCCTCTTTCTCTTTTCTTTCTTTCTTTTTTCATTGATCCACTAACAGATCCCCAATATAACAACTAGCAGTCGCTGTGGGAGCATCCCCTCGTTCCTCTCCTCTCCTCCTCCTCCTTCTCCTCGACACGTATCCCTCTGGACCATTTAAAAACCTACCACCACTTTCTCTCTCTCTGTCCTCTGCCTCTCTGTCTCTTTCCCTCTGTGTCTTTCTATCGTGTTTTGTTTCTCTCCTCCGTCCTCCTAAACCCCCCTCCATCTCCGGCTCTCGGCTCCTTCGCCGGGTTCAGACAGTCTTGTTATATCGGCTGACAAACAGAAAGGGGTTTCTCCACGGCGTGCCGATGTGGAGGTGGTGGATGTTTAAGGTGGTAGTTTGTCCATCTGTCCATCGTCTCACCTGGTGTTCCTGTGGAAAAATAAAACAACCCCAGCTAGGAAATATAGACTCAGCTGAGAAGTTTCAGAGAGAGGAAAGTAACAGGATCAAAAAATGACATTTCTGAGTGAGTTTATATTACATCTAAAATAAGCTTCCAGTCTTACAGGCTACCAGCAGAGCCCTTATTTATTTTATTAGCACATAGTGGCTTTCAAACCTTTAAAACAGATTATTTTAAATGTCTCTATTTAGCTTTAATTCGCTGACAGTGAGTTGCAGGTCAGAACAGTTGTAAGGTTTCTAAATTACAAAAGTTGTTTTAACTGGTTTCAAATGGAAGACTTTTTGCCACAACTTTGTGATCACATACAATTAAGCATCTACAGATGATCGTTTAACAAAATTATGAGATGAACAAAGGTTTGGATGTCCTAAGTGAATCTTAAGACACTTCTTACTTGCCACAATTTCTTTATTAGTCATCTTTACAGCTTGATATGCACTGTAGCAGCGTGACTAAGTACTGAAAACATAAAAGAATGGAAACTTGAAGCCAGGATATACATGTTCTTAAAATTTAAATCATTCAAAACTATGTCTACTCATGAATTCATAACAAATGGACCAAATAAGACATGCAGTACACATAGAAAAAAAAGACACGACCACCATTATTTCAACCAGGCAGTTTTTAGACTCCAGATGTGAAGTAGTTCTGTAATGTTTAATTTACCTCTTAATGGGACCATAATTTAGAAAACCAACCAGGTTCAAATTAATCAGGATATATAAAAAAGACTGAAACCATAAGTTCATCAATAACTTTTTACTAAGGTGATAAATCAAAGCAAAAACTTTGATTGAAGCAGGGTGATTGCAGGGACTGTGATACAGTCTGATTTGTTTTTGCAATCAGAGGACAGTCCTCATTTCTTCGTGTTACTGTGGTCCCTAAAAACACTCTGGCCTCTCATTGCTCTCTGCTTGACAATTTTAGCAGACCACAGAGTTGGAGCAAAGAAAGCAAAGAAAGCAAAGAACAGTCCAAGCAGCACATAATATCAGAAACACAATGAGGCCGTAAGATGTTTCTGCATCTGTTACGTAAAAACTGAAACAGTTTTACACCAGTTGCAGAGCTGATTTGAAGTTCAAAACCAGGAAATTAGAAAGAATGAGGTAGACGAAAAATTGTAAGAAATCACAAAAATATGTTTCTCTATAACAAAATATCCAATATTCCACAACTCAAAGAAATTAATCTTTGGTGTCATGTTTAACCAGTAATTTTAGTTAATTTTAGAAGTAATCTAGTACGGTAACTGTGTAACGTGTAGATTTAATGACATTTAGAATCAAATGAACAAACCAGAAACATGACAGGAAACGAACGTGAACAATCTGAGCAGATAAACAAACCAACGACCTTTCTGATTATTTAAATACCTCTCCCATATTCTGTTCATCTTTAGCTGCTCTGTAATAAACAGGTGTCAGTGAAATTATTTTCTTATTTTGTTAATTTGTGAAGATCTGACTTTTCAGAAGGAGGAAGGCTTTGAGCAGACGGCTGTGATACATTTCATTGTTTTCTGTCGACTTCCTGTCTTCCTCCAGAGATTTCTGCTCCATTTTGACCTTTGTGTTCGAAGATGTTTTCCCCCCTGTGTGTGTGTGTGTTTATCTGTTTGTATCAGTGTGTGTATGTGTGTATGTTGTAGAACAGGGGAAAACAAATCACCCGCTGTAGTTCTCATTAGCAGCAGTTTTGTGTCAGCGCTGAGAGATCAGCTGTCAGCTCTCGGCCTTCCGCTGCAGCTTCACCTTTTACCAACTATAATTACACCATTTAACAGCAACGCTCCTCAAACAGCCACCCGCAAATGCTTAAAGTAGGGTTTAATATACAGCACAAAGGCTGTTTGGATTGTTTAGTGTAGGTTTGTAACTGTAAGACAACAGGTGTTGTGTTCCAGTCATACCTATTCACAACTATTCAAACAGATTATCTGTAATTGATCATTGATATATATATATAAAATTATGTTAACTCTCTCCATAAATCTGTACACAGCGGGTAAAATTTAACACATCACCAATTTGCTAAGTAATATGTTTCTAAGTAAATATATATCTGACATGAAATTCTCACCAGATGTCGGTAACAACCCTTCCAATCCACACATGCGAAGAAATCAAACCATAATGTCCATAATATGTGTAATAATGAGAAATGAAAAAGTATGAAGTAGGTACATGCTTGGTGAAATTTATTTAATCCTTCATACAAAAGTCTTTGTTGGTGATGACAGCTTCAAGAAGCCTCCTTATGTAGAAACCAGTCACATGTGGGATTTTGGCCCATTCTTCCATTCAAACAGTCTTCAGATCCTGAAGGTTCCAGTGGCCCCTTTCATAAACTCTGAGCTTTAGTTGTTCCACAGATTTTCATTTGGATTCAGGTCTGGTGATTGGCTGGGACATTCTAGCAGCTCTATTTTCTTTCTCTGAAACCATTGAGAGCTTCCTTGGCTGCGTGTTTGGGATTATTGTCTTGCTGAAACGTCCACCATCATTTTATCCTCATCATCCTGGTAGATGGCAGCAGATTTTTATCAATTATATCAAGCGTGCTTGTGCCATGTGCTGGCAAAACAGCCCTACATGATGACATTCCCACCTCTAAACTTCACTCTTGGTATGGGATACCTTTAGACCTCCAAACATGGTGTATATACTGAATTCTCCCAGTTTTTTACAGGCTTGTCTAAATGTTGTCTAAATGCACTTTAAACGTGCTTCAATATGCTTTTTCTTCAGCAATTGAGTCTTGCACGGTGAGCGTGCATAGAGGCTATGGGCTGTGCATTACCTATTGTTTTCCTTTGAAATAATTGTACCTGATGATTTCAGATCTTGCTGTAGCTCTCCACTAGTGGCCCTTGGCTCTCAAACAACTCTTCTGATAATTATTTTCCCTACTCTGTCTGAAATCTTGTGAAAAGCACCTGATCGTGGCCGGTTCATTGTGAAATGATGGTCTTTCCACTTCCAGATTATGGCACCAACAGTGATCACTGGAAAATCTTCTGCAATCAATGTCAGTCACAATCAGTGTGTTTTGCAAAAGTAAGGCTGTGAAGGTCTTGAGCTCAGTTTTTATGTGTGACACCTATTTATACGCCATGAGTTGGGACTGAACCAGCTGATATTAATTTATGCTAAGTGGCAGGATTGCTTTCTAATTACTGATAGACTTTGTCATGACTTTCCATACCTTTTGGCACCTGCCTTTCTCCATGTGTTCAATACTTTTTCTGTGTCATTTCTCACTGTTACACAACTTAATATATGGCCATGGTTTGTCTCTTTGCGTGTGTGGATTGAATGGGTTCTTACCAACATCTGTGCAGCAAGCAATAAGCCATTTTTATTGTCATATGAAAATTCACCATATCAGAATCCATACGAGATGAGCATATTTAATCCTAATTACAGTTTTTAAAAAGGGACGTTTATGCTTTTACTGCTTGTAGGTTGTATATTTTGGGGGTTGTGTTCGTAGCATGTGTCAAAAACCACCTAAACAGTCATTTATGTTAGGGGCTTAAAAAAACAAAACAATGTGATTTACAATGTTTATAATGTTAATTTTATTATCATTTAGTGGCTTCTTAATTGTTCCACTTGATATGACACACAGAATTTACAGCTACCTGAATTAGCAAAGAGGACCAGCTGATGGCTGATGGTAGGTGAATGGTGAAAAGCCAGAGACACAAGAAGTAAAAACAAATATAAAGACTAGTTCCGGTTGTTTTGCAATAACATTTTTATTGTAGAAAACATATTCATTGGCACTTTCCTTTATTGTTGCTGAAATAAAGAAAAAATGTTTCTTAAAGAGGTTTAAATGTTGTATTAGCTGCAGTGGCACAAGAATATGTTCTACAGTATGTTACCATGACAGTTTTGGGGTCATTACAAAAGAACTGTGACAGTTCACCAACTTCACTGAAAAGCGTCCGTACAGAACTCATTTTCACAATTTTTGAACCATTTCATCCTGCGCAGTTTGTGCTGTAGTTTTTGCAAACATGATATGGTGCATAATGTGTTCCCAAGCACAATGCAAACGCTATGTTTACAGTGATGCAATGTTAAAAAAAACATTATCTGGCACTTGACATGTGCTACATATTTCTTGCATATGCATGTTAACGGATTTTAAAATTCTGATATTTATGAAATAGATGCATAGGAAGTGCATTTGGCAAAGAAAAAATGATTTGGCCACAAATGCTACATAAGTGTTTCTGATGGCAGATTATACAGTGTCTTCATTATTTGTTACTGATGCTAGATGATACTAACTGGCATCATCCACGTAAAGTAGTGAAGTATACTAATGTGTAACACCATTAGCATTTACCACAGTGAACCTGATGAATACTGAACACAGCGACTCACACACTGCCACGACTCCTCTGTTAAAGACTTTGTATTTTGAGGTGTTGATATGTTTTTCTTTTTCCCTGCCGCGACTCTGAAATGGGTCATTTCGGAAATGTAAAGCTTCCATTTGATGGTCTAAGAATGGCAAACTAATATTAATATTAATACTAATACTAATATTTATGAACCTGTACATTGGCACTCCAGGTTTAACACCTTCTTTTGAACTGTTTTCCTGTTTTCTCAGAAAGTTAATACCTGTTAGCTACTGTAACGATTTCTGTTAATAACTTAATAGAAATTTCCAATTTATATTACATCTGCATACAATGGAAATCAATCAGAAGTCACGATATGCTTTAGCTACTTTACCCACAATTGCCGAATGCTAACAAGGTAGCATTAGCAAGCTCATTATTACTATACATGTTAAGAATTACAATACTTAACATGTATAGTACCTCTTAGTTAACATTAGCCACTGGTGTATGTTAGCATGTAAACATTAGCTTGTGAGTTAATATGTTCCCAGTTAGCATCATATGAGCTTGCTTGGTGAAATTTTCAGACTTTTTTAGTTATAAGTGTGTTAAAAAGTACCCAGTCCAACATGCTAGCACCCCAGAAAGAGCACGTTAACATACTAAAGGAATTTTAAAAAACTGGCACGCTTTCAGTGGGACTAATGATTAATCACTAGTGTATAGTATTTTCTACTATATTTCTCCTACAGACAGTCTTGCACCATTGGCATTTACCAGCCCTCCACCTCCACTACGAAGGGCTCTTTAACGGGGATCCTGCCACTGTTGACGATCACACACTCTGTGTATGGCAGGTTCCTGTCGTTGGTGTCCTGAAGCTCAATGGTGTGAACCACAGCCTGCAAAAGGAGATCCACAGAAGCAGGTTAGATACTTTATTTTAGTGACAGTGAATCACACATCAGTTTGTTTTGGATGTCATCTTTAACATGCAGTGCAATATTTCCACTAAACACGTGACAACACGATTTTGAACGTGTGACAATGGATCAAGTCATTAAAGTCCCATTCACACAGGTCTTAAAACTAGCATTTGACCATCTGGTAACCACAGGTTGTGAGGGGAAAACGTGCATTCCCTAATTCTTGTGTTCTTAGTTTGAATACAAGTGATGGACTTGCAAACAATGTCTTGCTATTCTCATAAGCTTTAATGAAAAGTACAACCCAAACCGGAAATAAAGAAGGTTTGCCTTCAAAGTAAAATTGCACCTTTTTAAACTTACTGGCTGTGGGGTTAAGACAACTTTTACTTTGAAGGCAAATATTCTCCATTTTGCATCACACTTTGTCACATTTATGCTATTAATTAGCAAGTATTTGCAGCCAAAAATGAAAAACTACAGATAAATGCAGAAATCTGATGGGAATCAAAGCAATCACTAGAAGGTTTTTGGTGCAGCCAATCTCCAACCTTCCTTTTATCTCAAAACTTTATGAAAGAACAGTTGTCAAACAGCTAACAGATCATCTGCAGAGGAATGGCAGGTTTCAGAGCCCATCACAGAAACAGCTTTAGTGAAGGTTACAAATGATCTTCTTATGGCCTCTGACAGTGGACTCATCTCTGTGCTTGTCCTGCTAGACCTCCGTGCAGCGTTTGATACTGTTGACCATAATATTTTATTACAGCGATTACAGCACGCTGTAGGTATTACAGGTACGGCCCTGCAGGGGTTTGTATCATATCTATCTAATAGACTCCAATTTGATCATAACACACACCAATTAGTTAAACTGCAGGAATGTCTTAAAGACATAAAGACCTGGATGGCCGCTAACTTCATGCTTCTTAATTCAGATAAAACTGAGGTTATTGTACTCGGCCCTAAAGATCATAGAAATATAGTATCTAACCAGATTTTTACTCTGGAAGGCATTACCTTGGCCTCCAGTACTACTGTGAGGAACCTTGGAGTCATTTTTGACCAGGAAATTTCCTTCAATGCACATACTAAACAAACAAATAAGACTTCTTTCTTCCATTTGCATAATATCTCTAAAATCAGAAATCCTTTACAGCACACGATTAGAAAATGTCCTTCCTTTCCTACCTTCTTCTACCCAGGGCAGATTCAGTCTGATAATGATGAACAAAACCTGCCAAATTAAAACATATTTTCCACTTCCATGTGTAGTATTTATCTTATTCTGTCCCTTGTTACATTACACTCACTGTTTTCTCAGCACTTTGCCTTTACTACACTCTCAGAGAAAGCCCAGTATTTTGGAAACCTAAGTAATAGTTTCCTGCCCTCTGTTGCGCCCCCACACCTCAGAACATTGCTAATACTGACCTTCCCTACCTCCAGCCTTTGAATGCCTGTGTTCATCTCTCTTGTTGCTTCCTTGTACCTCAAGATTAAAATCTTCTATTTGATTTAATGTTTTGCCAAGTTTTGCTCCTGCTGAATGCAGCCCAAGTCTGGATTATTTCCTGTACGGGTGGAGTTCCTGAAGCTGTACTAGAAACTAGTTCGCCTGTGGCAGACCTTTCAGAACAAATACAAGGACTAAGAGAATCAAATGTGAGCTTACTTTCTTTAATAGTTTGTAGATTTAGTAACTCATTAGCTCTCAGTGAAGAGTCTTTGAGCTTCCTGAAAACCAGAGTCCTCTCATACCAGCTGTGTTCAGCTCAAACATCAGTACTCTTCTTTAAAAATAGAAAAATAAATAAATAAAAACGGAAGAAGGAAACAGAACTTTATGAGCCCTCTGAGCAGACAGGAAAATGCCTACCCCAGCTCTCCTTTTAAGTAGGAGGGTCCAGTTTTGTGATAATATGCAACTGTTTAATGTCTCTTAGGTGCACTTTGTGTTAATTTGGAGTTTTGTGCATTACATGCAAATGCTTCTCTTTAGTGTGATTTTTCATCTTGCTGGTCATTCTTATTTTGATCTCCATTTATGGCTCATTCAGCTGAATTGTTTATGTTTTGACATGTTTGAATGGGACTGCTAATTACTCATGGTTCTTCACAGGTAATGTTAGTCGACACCTTGCTTCTGCCCGTTTCTACCCATTCAATTATTATTAGGCTTTTTTTGGCCAATTACAAATTAAAGTCTGGACAACATTTTAGGTCCATCTAAGAGGGCACAAAGACAACCATAAAAAGAAAAGAAAAACATTTTAACATTCGTTTCAGCATGTAATACTGGTTGGTTGGCAGTCCAACAGTTTCCCATCTCTATTTCTGTTCATATATTTTATGCTCAATTTGTTCTGGCTTTGTTTTCATTTTCTCTTTGGATTGTTTTTAGTTCTCTGCTGTCACTGAGGTCATTTTATGCATCTCTGAAGTTTTTTTGAGATTCTGCTCAGGGGCCCCACTTCTGTATCACACCGCTCACCCTGTAGGCTGTTAACAGATTATTTCACAGTCAGGACACATTTGCACAAATAAACCCACACCTTCTCCTCCCCTGCAACCAGATGTAAGAAAAAGATTAATGGAAAAAAATCTTAAGTTCCACCCACCATCCCATCCAGGACTTTGCCAAAAACCACATGTTTCCCATCCAGCCACGGAGCTTTGGAAGCTAGGATGAAGAACTGGGACCCATTGGTGTCTGGCCCAGCATTTGCCATGCTCACCTGGTACACAGTTACACACACAACTCTTTGTTATGTCATGTTATCATTTTCATATTTAGGTTTGAGTCAACTAATGAGAGTGTGCTCACCCAGCCTGCTCCAAGGTGCTTCAGTTTGAAGTTCTCATCTGCAAAAGTTGTTCCATAAATACTGTGACCTAGATTTTAAAAAAAGAGGATTCAGGAGATTCAGTTAAGCTCTGATGGATTTTTTTTTTTTTTCTGAAATGTAAAATGATCAAGGTTTTAATTCAATGTGTAGGTACTACTTTGACTTTCATTCCTACCTCCAGACCCATCACCAGCTGTGAAATCTCCTCCTTGGATCATAAAATCCTTGATGACTCTGTGAAACTTCGTCCCTTTGTACCCATAACCTTTCTGCAGAGACACATGTAAAAACATAATGCTGCAACACAAAGACCACTGTGCATCAAGAGTGATACACAATTATGAAACTGCAAAACAAAAAAAACAAAAAAAGAATTGATCAAAGTGAAAACTAGATTTTTCCTTTTTTCCTTTTTCACCACCTGTGGATACATTTGTATGTCACAAACATGTTATGGAACTCAAAATATAAACATGTTGTACAAGTAACCTTGGAAACAATGTCAACGCTAATTTCCAACTTTCTGAGGCCTTTATGGGGCCTGACTGACATGTTGTGGTTATGATGATGGCTACATTTAATCGCCATTAATCGCTACCCCTAAATGTTATGTGTGTGTTTTCATCTGTTTGTGTATTCACATGCAAGTTGTATTTGACATATTAATTTGTAAAGATTATATACATTCACTGATCATTTCATTAGCTACACCTGTTGAATACTTGCTAATACAAATATTTCATCTGCCAGTCTCGTGACAGCAGCTCAGTGCATTTAGGCATAGAGACTGCTGAAGTTCAAACCAGCATCAGAGCAACTGAATGAGGAAGACGGGTGCTTTCAGTGAATGTGGCATGGTTGTCTGTGTTGTACTGGAGTATTTTGGTCTACTGGATTGTTTCTGCCAAATCAATTCTAGGGTTTAAAGAGAAAATATCTAGTGAGCGGCAGTTCTTTGGGCAAAAATGCCTTTTAGATGCCAGATGTCAGAGGAGAATAGCCAGACACCTTCAAGCTGACAGAAAGGCAACAGTAACTCAAAAAGCTAACCAAGGTATGCAGAAGAGTATCTCTGAATTTCCAGATTGCTGAACCTTGAAGCAGATGGGCTACAGCAGCAGAAGACCAGGATTCAATGACCACAGTTTGTTTTCATGGGCATTGTATTTTGTTGCCTGCTTTAATAAGTCTTGATTTCTGCTACAATATTTGGATGTACCGTGTATCAACAGGTTGATGGTGGTGGCGTAATGGTGTGGGGGAATATTTTCTTGGCATAATTTGGCCCCCCAATACAAACTGAGCACTTGTTTTAACACCACAGCCACAACACAGAATATTGTTGCTGACCACACTCTGCCAATTTTCTGATGGCTGCTTCCAACAGGTTAGAAAGCTGAAATCATCTTAAACTGTTCTCTTGGGCATGAGAATGAATTCACTCAAAGGTCACCAGATGTCAGTCCAACAGACCACCTTTAGGATGTGGTGGAATGGGAAATTCACATCAAGGATGTAACTGTCATGCCAATATGAACCAAGATCTCTGAGGAATGTTTCCAGCACCTTGTTGAATCTTTGCCATAAGAGATTCAGGCAGTTCTGAAGGCAAAAGAGGTTCCAACCCAGTACTAGCAGGGTGTAGCAATTGAAGTGACTGCTGAATATATACCATAATCACATTAGTGTGTGTGGAAATGTGTATTTGTCCAACATCATCCTACCTCTCCAGTTGCCAGTGCGACAAAGTTATTCACTGTTAGAGGGACGACCTCTCCAAACAGACCAATGACGATCCGCCCCACCTCATGACCTCCCACCGTTATGTCAAAAAATACCTGGAAAACAAAACAGCTGTCATTTAATAAAACGTCATACAACGTATTGCCAGCATTTCACACATGTACTGCAGCCATGTACTTTTCTAGACATGTGATGACCAACTAAGCTTTTGTGAGAACAGAAAAGCGGCGTCCAGTGTCCTTCCTCTTGTACACGCTTTCAAGATAATGACCTTACCTAAAATAAACCCATTTCCAGAAGCCATATTCACCCGAAGTGCACAATTTAAACAATGCTCCTCCAGGGTTTTTTAGGAGCTTGAGAGTGAGTTTAAGATACCATGTGAATTTAGCTGTCTCCTACAGTCCCATTTATTTTTTTATAGTCTGAAGTTAGAGGATCATCCAAGTACATCCCACTGTTGCAAATAGTAGGAGCCTTTGTAAACATGACGCCAAAGGAATCATCTCCATCTGATAAGCCGGAGAGGTTCAGATAAAACTTTATGTAGCACATGGATGTCAACATTAATTTTGTCAAAATCATAATTTCATGGTAAAGAATTAACTTCCATGCTCTTATGCAAACTTAACTCTGAGTTTATTATTCAACTTTTTATACTGAGCACTCATCCTCTGCGTCTATATGGAAGCGTGCTACTTTTCCTTTGCAACCAGAATATGTCTTGAATATGTGGGTGAGGCCATATTAACCGTAATAGGGAGTCAGTTTCCCTCTGCCATCTCTGTTGCATTTACGTATCAGGTTTCTGTGGCTCCAAAAACGGACCAGAGCTCCTACTTTAGAACATCATATCACAGAAATGTGTGGTTTCATTAGAGCTATGCACCCTTTAAGCACAGAATAAAAGAAATACAACAACTACAATGTCAAGACAGGATCTCATGGCTGTTTAAAGAAGGTCCTTAACATCGCCTCAGGGTACACCAGGGTTTGAGCTCCACATATGTTAACATAGTGTTTGCAAAATGGTTCTGAAAGTTCAGGTGTGGGGGTTTTTGTATCATCAAAACATTATTATTGCAATATAAAACTCCATGTTACACATTTACTTTGTATTTTCTATGCAGCTTTTCCATCTTAAAAAAATAAAATAATAATAATAATAATAAATCCAGAATTAAAAGAGTATGTAACATCAAAGGTTGTAATTGACACTAACGAGGTTAACAAGGGTGAAAACTGAGAAGAAACCAAATAAAGAAAAGAGGTGCTGCCTGTCTTATGGTCTGTATCTGTGCAAGATGTCAACAGGCCTCAGCCCAAGTATATCAAGTTTTTTGAGAGGTTAGCCAATACCAACATGGTGCCAGAAAAGCTAAAGACACTTAGAGACCAAATGTTCCTCATGTAAGAAATCTGATGTGTGATGCACCTGTAAATGCAGATGCAGGAGTCAGATTCTTGTTTTTAAAAAAACAGAGAATAATCCTACAATGAAAAAAAAACGAGCCAAAGGCATGCCAGATGATAGACAGGTAATTTTATTGAAAATCACGCTGTAGTGATTTTTCTTAATACACTTTCTGCATGTTTAAATGAATTTCAAAGTAAAAGCAGGAATCTGGTTCACACACTGTGGCTGAATAACCGAGTGTGAGTTTAACAGATGGCTTTTGCAGATGTTGGGCGGCTCGTGCCTTTTCGGGGTTTGTGCATGTTTATTACAGCCTCTGATTAAGGAGGTCACACATTTATCTAAGAGTGTGCGCGTGTGTTCGCCTGCGGGCAAACGCACTACGCATTAAGTTCATCTCAATGGACACGTGTACAGCTGTGTGTACAGCTGTGTGTATGTGTGTGTGTGTGTGTGTCCCACATATTCTCGAAGAATCACGGAGACAGAAGCCTTGGCCTCCTCCTATCGTCACCGGACACGTCTCCCCTCGCACTCCGGGTGACCTGTGCGCGCGTGCCCTTCCTGCAGTACCGCACTTCTGCGGGATCGCCGTGAACGCACGAGAAGATGCAGATCTAGCACGCGAAAAAGAAGCCGACGCGGTTTTGGATTAATGCAAATAAATGCGGCAAAATATCGGCACCCACCTTCTCTGTGACTTTCGGTCCTGTCCGTGAAACTGCGCCGGACACCGACTGCAGGACGACGGCAGAGAGGAAAAGGAGAGCGGGGAGGCTCGTCCGGAGGTCCATCTTTGATTAGCGGAGACAGGCCCCTGCTGCGAGAACCGCCGAAAGGGCGAGAGGATAAAGAGGCAGTCACAGCAAGTCACAGCTGGAAGGCTGGCCGGGGAACGGCGCTCATAACCCGGCTACATCATAAGACCACTCCCCCCTGTGGGCTGAGTCTCGACCAAAGACCTGCCTACTGAGAGGGAGAGGAGAGCAGACAGAGTGAAAGGAAAAGACGGGACTGAAGAGGAAACAAGAATAGCAGAGAAAATAAATGTTAAGACTTGAGAAAGAGGAGAGGAGGTTTAAGCAAATAGATGAGAGGAAGCAAAGTGACAGTGGAGGAGAGGAGAGACGAAACAACAGGAGAAAATTTAATTTAAATGGAAAAGGGAAAGAAAATTAAAGAAGAGGAGAAAAGATGAGCAATGACTTAGAAAAACAAGGGAAGGACACAGTGAGAGGGGGAAAGATCTGAGGTGAATAATCAAGGGAATGAGGATATATGACAAAACAAGGAGAGGAAAAAATGGAAGAGAATACAAGGAAGCGACATGTGAGGAAACAGGTGGAGAGAACACAAAGTTAATAAAGGAGATTTGAGGGAGAAGTCAAAGAAATAGTGGTGCTTTGCTGATATTAAAATAATAGATTCAATACATGTGGCTTTATGCCTTTCTAACCATTATTTCTTTTACCCGTTTACTTTTTTTTTGCCCAGAAAATGATGATAGGCACCTGACCTGGGTATTTATAAACTGGATGTTGCTTAACTCATTTAGGAATACCTAAATACCTAAACTCATTTCAGGTTGTATTGGATAAAACATTAAACCCAATTCTGATGATTATAGTTTACGACGATATAGTGTCATAAAGGAGGATAATGCAGAGTATGCATACTGGCTAATGACATGTGATCAGAAAGTTGTTTGTCAGTGTGCATGTAGCATCACAGTCAAATCCTCCACTGGGTTGTTACACAGGTTTCAAAACAGCAAAAATGCTATCTTGTCAGGATTGTATTTTGCTGTGTGTAATAAAAAAAAATCTGTGCTTATATTAGTGATAGACTGTATATAAAAGATGGATGAAGTATGAGTAGTGAAGTAGTGAAGACAATGTAAACATCTATTCTTTCTACTGACCAACAGGAGATGAGTTTTCTTTCACTGCCAGCCTTTCCCACCTGTGACTTCTGAAAACACTTTCATGATGAGTTTGTGGTGTCAATAGTTTCAAATCTTTCTTCAATACAAAAATATGTTCAAATTGTAAATGTTGGTCCCATTTAAAATAAAATAAACAACAAAGCGGGGTAAACGTAAGTGCAAAGTTACCTTGTAAGTAATTAGATCCTATTATGTTAGGGTGCAGTGTCCCTTTGATTTCTTCATCAGATACCATAAAAGCCAACACAGGAGGTAATTATCCAACGAGCTGTAACGTATATCTGGATGCACCATATATTTGACACAGGTGACGTTGGCATGTCCATCTCTATGATAATCAGGTATACAGTACAGACACATGACATATAGCACATATGACAGTGAGCATCTTATTTCTCACTTAAGTTCACTTTGCTATGTGTGTCATTAATAATAAAAGTTTTATGGAAATTATGCAGGGCTCTTTAAGTGTGTTAAAGAATAGATGAATTATATATGCTTCTGTAAGATTGTCTAATGTACAGAATTTAAAAAATCTAAAAACACAAACTACTATTTTCCCATGAGAATAATCATACCTCAAAACAGGGAAAAAAGATTCTGTAGCTCAGAGGATTATATTTTTCTTGACTAACTAACAAAGAGTTGCATTTCGCAGTATGCAGTGATCTATAAGGTGCAGTGGCTTGTTTTTAACACTAAATGAAGGATAATGAAGTCCATACAGCAGCGTATTTTATCTTTAAAATACTTTACTGCATTAAAAACACTTCAGGTCTGCTTGGGCTTGGCTTCAGCTGCAGGAAATAAAGCTGAAAAAGAGAATATAAGTCCCCGCTGAATACATGTCTATAGAGATGAATTATAATAGTCAGCCTGCCGTGACCTTAACACCACAGCAGGGACACACACACACATACACACACGGTTATCGGCCTCCTGTCAAAGCAGCCCGTCCATTCGTCTTTTCCTGCCGCCATCCGCCGAATTAATTAAGCAGAAATGTAAACGTTTTAATTGAATGTCAAAGCAGGACCTTAACAACATGCTCCTATGTAAATGAAAGTGACACCGCTTTAAACCTGTGTGTTTACATGTGGGTTTATACCAAGGTTACAGCAGCCTAGTCATGTATTTATGCATGTGTGTGTGTGTGTGTGCTGCACAGTGTAAATGAACTACAAACATTTTAATTGAATTAACACCACTTGTGTACTAACTGGCCCCATGCATTTAAACCAGTAAGGCTTCAATCAACCAATAGTGGAAGTGAACCCTGTAAACATCTCCAGACTTTAATGGCCACAAAAGTGATTCATAGCCATTTTAATTACAAGTAAATTAGATGATCATTTTTATCTATAAATCAAGATTTGATTTGTTGATCATTTTGTCTGACTTCTCTCTGTCACTGATGGGTTGTGTGTTATAAAGGCAGTTAAAATGGAACCCATAGAGCTTGAGTATTAGTCATACTCTGACTTCCTTTAAGTGAAACTAAGTCAACTGAAATAGTTGTCTGATACTTGAAAGCTTGTTGGATTGATGGATTGACATTTTACTTGTAAAGCAAAACCTGAGGTCAATTTTCTTGGGAATAATTCAACAGTGGGAAAATTCTTTTGGGACAGTGTGCATCACAAGTACTTCCATTCCAGCCTGGGCCGCAAAAAATCCCCTCTATTAATAGTGTTTCTATTAAAGCACTGTTTTTTTTTAACTACTAGGTGTTGCAGGCAGCAGTTCATTTTGCATTGTGCTGTAGTCTTTTATATTAGTACTCATAGACAATATAAAGGATGATCAAACTAGACTTCCCGTGTGAGGTGTGAAGCTATGAAACCAAGGACACCCCATGTTTGCTGACTAATGAGAAGTTAGTCAATGTGTAGCCAATTAGCATAACCTCAATAATTCTCCTTTCTGATTCTAATAATGACCATAATTTAGAAAATTGACACATTGTTCTATTCACAGAGCGACAAACCTGAGGCCAGTTTTCCCATAAAATATTATACAACTGCTAAAAAGCCATGTTGGCCCCTGCTAGCCATTTTAGTGTCGGCTTCACTTTCAGAATCAAAAGCTATGTTGACCTTTCATACTGTCCTTTGGTGCTATTTTAAAAAATGAGGTTGTTCAATAAAATAGTTGCAGCTGTTTTACAGCTTGAACTAGATTAACAGCACAGCATTTTTAATTTCTCTTTGATATTTGGGCATATTGGGGTCCAATGAATGTAAAAACAAAGAATTACCAGATTTTTATTTTTTTTTACCTTATTTTTGTTTTTAAGGAAAATAAGAGCCACATATGAGGATATTCGTTTAAAATTTTGATAGAACAGTAGCAGTATAATGTCCTCGTAAGTGGATATCAGGCCCTTGTAGAGCAAAATTGAGTATTTTGGTCTAAATAACCCAAAATGTGATGTCCACATATGTGGACGCCAGGTCCTAGGAGGTTAAGGCAGTTCTGCGCTGAGTTCACTTTTCAGGAGAGGCAAATGTAGAATTTATGGTAC
Source organism: Oreochromis niloticus (assembly GCF_001858045.2). Classification (NCBI taxonomy): domain Eukaryota; kingdom Metazoa; phylum Chordata; class Actinopteri; order Cichliformes; family Cichlidae; genus Oreochromis; species Oreochromis niloticus. The sequence continues at coordinate 31,949,265 of NC_031977.2, forward strand.
GACTGGTTTATTTGCCTGCATAGAGCCTACACAAAGGGATTTCCAACCTTGCTTGAATGTATAATGTGCATGCACATAATGAACAGTATGTAAGTCAATGTGGGTGACACTGTGTCTCATCCTGATGGGGTTAAAAACTGTGCTGGAAAAGGAAAAGGAGTGACAACTGAGCTCACCTTCAACAGGAGGAACAGAAGCTCAAAAACTCTAAAAAAAACCCCAAACAAACAAAAAACTAAAAGTGCTTTTATCTTCCTTGAGAAGAGACCCCTTGTGGTCATGAATGTGATTACGTGTCTACATATAGAATTCAGGCTGATGACTCCATCACTGCAGGAAACCTCATTAGTAGCACAGTAGATAAAATATTATGTAAAATCTATACGAGGATGTCCTCATGTGGTCATTTTTACCATGAAGTCTGCTCTCTGGAAGCGACTTTATATTTAAAGACAATATATTAGTGGTGTAAGTAATATTCAGCCACTGGTATCAGGGACTGTACCGTATACACGAGAAGACTCTTATTCTCTTCATTAATTTCAAACATATCATTGTAAGCAATCTTTAAAAAAAAAAAAAACACTCGTGCATGCCCCTGCTACAGTGTTGCTTGGCCTGTTTGTGCTGTTGGCAAATTTATATACTTAATAACACTGAGAGAAGCTTAAAAAATTAGATGTTATTGTTAAGAAATAAAAATGATACAATGCTTTTATAAGGTTATAGCTGAATAAATGCTGAAAATGGGCCATTTTAGCTCATTACTAGGTGGTTGCTAGGTAACAAGAATATGTCAGAACTTCTGATATAGATAAGAACCTTCAGGAGCCTAAGATGTAACCGTGTGCTAAGGGGGGAAAAACAAACCAAAAAAATAAATAAATAAAATGCATCAACAATCAAAAATACAGCATGAGAATCAAAGGCAGTAACTGCAGTGGACAGTTTTCATTTTTTCCACGGATGGCTACAAGAGTAGCCAATGGGATCAAAGATGGATCTGTATAGGATGATTCTAGTCCAAGGGCTGCTGCCACTCATTTGTATCGGTTCTATTTACACTTATCTTTTATCCTTTATCATACATTACTGCACACAGTTATTGTACAGCCATACCTGAGTTTGAATGAGTTTTAAATAATTGTAATCTAAAGTTAAACTGCTTCCATGTTGCTGTTGAAAATGAAACTCCTCTTGCATTCCTGCAATGTTCTCACATGCAGGAATACACAGCTTTGCTAAATGAACTCTTGTTTATATTGTGTTTTTTCCTTTCCTGCAGCCGTCTAAATAATTAGCTTTTGTTGTAGAAAATGATGAATTTGGGCAGTTAATTTATTGATCGTCCGGCTCCTTTCGATGTGCTTTGCTTTAGAAAGTCATTAATCAATGGATGAAAACACCTAATTCTACTCCTGCTCTGTTTTCCCCCCTTTTCTTTTCTTTCTTTATGCATTCTGTCTGGAATGGAAAATCCCCCGCGGCATTATGGAAACGAATCAAAACTATGAACTAAAAAATGATGGTGATGAAGAAGAAATATAAGAAATGTACATTTAGAAAAAAAAAACCCTGAATACATTATTTGTATCTGCTGGTTAGGGAACATTTGCTTCAATGTTACATTTGTAATGATAAAAACAAACACCACAGCTTCAGTTTCAGCTTAAAGTGGGAGTCATGCTGATGTTAAAAAAGACCTTTATATTAAATATTATGAATTTGTTCCAATGAATGGTGCTACAATATCATAAGTGGATGAAAATAAATGTTAAAAATTCATTTTCAAAGATGAAATGAAACAGCTGACAATGACAATAACAAGGGTTAGTATGAATATTATTCACATTTACCATTATTTTGTATGGTCTTTTAAAGTTTTTCGCATTTAACACCACAAATGACCTCAGTATGACAACCAAAACATGACAGAAGTGGTGTGTTATTTATGTGCAATCTTCTAATCTCACATTGAAATACCTCCACTCTCTTATCATGTTGATGAACAAGTTAAAACAATATATTATGAGTCAACAGTCTGTACACACAAGAGGGCAAAAAACTATGATGAACAAATGCGTGTAGCTGTTTGACTATTGTACACAGCGAGCACAATGAAGAGGAAGCCAGCATTTAAATGTAAAGTGTTATGATAAATTACAAATTCTTACAATAATTCATGACAGAACATAAGGAACATGAGAAAAAAATAGTAAAGTGAACTTTCAGATCATCTCTGGCGTCTTTAACGGTGCATTTGGGGTTTAGTTTTCCTCACACGGGGCTCTTTTTGTCCCAGACAATTATTTAGTGGCGAAGTAAGCTAGGACCAAAATAAACATATTTGGTAGAGGGCGCAATTTCCTGCTCAGTGTAGCAAAGGAAGTTCAGCTCATAGACTGAAGAACCTCGCTGATGTTGTTTTGTGGCTGCAGTTATTTACTTTTATATAGATAAGAATGAAAACTACAGAATTTCTCCACTATGGGACTATGAGGTGTTGTAATTCTCCAACAGGAATGTGGAGTTTTAATTATATATTTTTGTGCATTATTTTTGTAGTATAAAATAAAAACAAATCTGAGGCAAGTGCTAGCATTGTAAAATGTAGTTTATCTACATTGAACAAATTAATCTGTATGTGTAAAACTAATATTAACTACAATAAGTTCAATCATGACATTTCTGGCCAGCATTTAAACTCAAAATGTAAAATGCACCAAATACTTTTTGTTCACTAATATATTTGTATAGTTTTTGGAAGTCTAAAAAGTCACAGAAATGTAAACAATAATGCTCAGGTTGTTTTTTCCCAGCTTTATGGATTTCTTCTTTTTCATTAACACTCAGCACTAAAAATTCATCGGTATTGTTCATTTATGGATGGATGCAAAAAAACAAAAACCCTTAGATCTAAAAGGAAGTGTGATGCCAGAGATTTGACTCTTCAGCAGTGACTAACAGCTAATTCCTTAGAACAAGACCACAAATCACTGAAAAAGGAAGTAAAGACGTGGGATTGGGCTGCAGTGCTGCTGGCTTCCTACACTACTAAAAAAATATTCCTGTTTCATCAAATTGAACAGCCAACCATACAAGGACATTTTTACTGATGTTATGATTAAAATTGCCTTTTTGAGTGCACGTTCAAAAAAAAAAAATCTCCTAACAATAAGAACCTACATCCTTGGAGGTAACAAAATTACATGTAAGAAGACCCTAGATTTGAACTACCAACCCTGTGCTTCCCTGCTGGCTACTGTCGACCCTGAACTTGTGCTTCAGCCAATCAGACGTGCTGTTGCCACTCCACATTCCTGCATGCTGAAAAAGTCGCTTTAAGCCGACAAGAGTTCATTTTCAGACGCTTATGTTTGTGTTTTTGTTCGTTATCAATCCACCAGAGGTCTCGAGGATGACAAATGGGTCCTGTCAGGGCGACGCCAGTCATAACAACACACACTCATACTTACACACACACACACACATTTACGTTTTCAGGCATTTAGCTGATTCTTAGCTGTTCTTATCCATAGCAGCTTACAATGACTGATGTACACACACATACTGTATGCTTTACGTGTGTGTAGGTGTAGGTGTGTGTGCGTGCGTGTCCGTGTTTGTGAAGCAGACGGGTGGGAAAGCTTGGGGTCATGGATAACAAGTCAGACCCAAAACACAATGAGCTCGGCTGTAATCTGTCTTATCTGCACTCGTACACACACGCGCACACATACGCACATACATACACATACACACATACATACATTACACAGACACACAGTAGATGAAAGCTGAGCGATTTGAACTGGCAGAATGACCACCTATAAGAGCAGAAATAAGAATAAATATCATAAAAACAATATTTTAGATTGTTACACAAACAGATTGAAAGTTCTTCGGTGGATGAATGAGGAGAATGAAAAATAACTGTCAAGAAGCTCAAAAACTATACGAATTTTTAAAAATCTTTCCTGAGAAGAGACCTCTTGTGGTTATGAATGTGATTGCTTGTCTACATAGACAATCCAGGTTGTAGACATAGCCTCCACTGCTGCAGTGAAACCTCATTAGTAGCAGATTTGTGAAAAGCACAAGTCTGCTGATGTCTGCACACACAAAAACTCAGAAATTCGCTTTCATTACTGATGTTCATAATCTAGCTAGAACCTCATAGAGTTGAAACAGAAATTCTGAAGTTCTTCCACTAAGAGTGATGTAGTCACTGTAGAATGGCAGTTTGCCTCCCTCCAGGTGACCTGTGTAATCATGTTGAGGTCCCCCACAGGCTGAGCATGCAGCACCTTCCACCTCTGGGGTCACCGACACTACTTGCAAAAAAAGAATAAATCCAGTCACCAGAAAGTCATTTTTTCCTATTTGCAAAGATGTTGCTCAAAGATGTTCACTTTAGCATGACTTAGCCATTATCTGTACTGTTTTTGGAAAAAACTATAATTATTTTGTGATTCTGTACATTAAGGACTATCTGCTGGGCACTGAGTAGGAAGTGGAATGATTCTGCTCTGTCAGCTTTGAGTGACATCAGTGAACAAACAGCATTTCTTTATTAGGGTTACTGGGTGTTATGACCTCTAGGGGTAACAAAGTATATATACGGAACTGATATTTGAAAAACTTTCAGTTACCTCTGGTTTGATGAACCAAACTGCACTGATTTAAAGAAAAACTGCTTAGTTGTACAAACTCAAATTTTTACCACACAAAGGTGTGCTAAACTCATTTACTACAAATCACCAGCAACCTTTGATAGATACATGAGAGAGGTTTGCATGCAGCCAGTGCTGCTTTCACCATATTGGCATTTGTTCATAGTGTCAATAAAGATCATTTGAATGAAGTGAAAAGAGTCCAGTCTGAAGCAAAGCACTGTAAAGAAGACATGAAAGAAATAAAAGGGGGGAAAGGAGGGAGATAGTAAAAACTGAGTGTTTGGAGAAAAAGGGGGATGGAGAAAAGAGAAGTGAGAGAGAAAGGATACGTGTGAATTTGAGGGAGAAGGAGAGAGAGAGACTATGGAGAAAAGCGGAGAGAGAGGAGGAGAGAGGATAAGTGAATGGAAGTGGAGAGAGAGGGGGTGGGAGAGAAAGACTCGTGTAGAACACTCTCCGGTAGTTTTGGCTCCGGAGACGCGCTGGACGCAGCGGACTGTCCCGGCTCCTCTCGATGATTCACCGCAGCCCGGAGGAAGGACAAACCTTCCACCGCTGCCCGGAAATCGGCGCCCAAGAGCCGCACACACTCTGATAACTGTAAGGCTTTGCTGCTTTGCCAACTTTCACGTTATAAAAAGAAAGGGAAAACATCAAAGGGAACTCCAAGGAAACCTATCGGAGCCTCTCCGCGTCTCTGCCCGCCGAGCGCTGCCTCTGCTTGGACTCGATCAGCACACGAGATCGCCGAGCTTCCAGGGACTTATCCGGATCATCTGCTCACTTATTCAGATGAAACCATTCATCACGAACTGGTTTACACTGTAAACTACTCGAAAGTGTGAACGTGAGTGCGTTAACGGCTTTTGTTGGCTTTTCTAACGCGGTTTTTTGCGCTCGGTGTGCGTAAAATCCGCGCTAAAACAAACCATCCGAGACAGAGACAGCGGAGCAGAGGAAGGAGGCAGAAGTCAGTTTATACTTGGTGTTTTATTGGTGTTCGAAGTTTATGTTCCAAACTGAGTGCTTTTATTTGGTTGGTGAGACTTAATTCGTCACGAGTTTTAAAAAGAACGTAGAAGAAAAAAATAAACTGCAAATAGACGCAAAAAAATTCAAATATAAGATCATTTTATTTTAAGTGACACAGAAGATTCTTTTATTTGTACATCGTTTACGTCTCCTCATTTCAGTGGACGTAATTATTTTCTCTTTTTAATATTCGCCAATATTCACCACTATAAAAACTCTGTTACTTTCTAATAATGTCTTCTTATGATGTGTAGAATCGTACCTCATTCTTATCATTGGAATTTAGATCTGCAGATTTTATTTTCTTTTTTTTAAACAAAAAACACACCAGAGTGGAATCCACCTTTGAAATTCCTCTGCGAAAGGCTTCAGGTTGAACCAGTGGAGCATTTAAGACTGAACAAACTCATAAAGATCACCTAAAACATCTGAAACATGACCGTCTCACTCTTTTTTAATTATAAACACGGATATAAATTAAAATTTGGAATTTTGAATCCGATTTGATCCTTTTAAGCTTGTTTGAAGCCTAAAAAACACATTAGGGTGACTGAAAGGAGAGCAGAAGCCAGACTGTGAAACATATTTATTTGAGATTTGATTTGCAATCAAAGTTGTAGAAAAGTGAAACACCTGATTTGTAAACTTATAGATTAAAAAACTCAGACTATATTTAATGTTGATAAATTGTCATTTTAAACTTTATACCTAAAACATTTCAATGCAATTTGCACCATTTTACATTTACAATTTTTATAAAAAAGGAAAAAAGTAAAGAAAAAAAACCCATTATCGATCACCAGGCTGATGTTTAATGTGCTCACAAGTTTAACACAAATGTAATTTGGGATGAATCATCAGAAAAGAAATTGATTGAAACAAAACACTTTCTGGTAAATAAGTGTGAATCAGGTGTGATCTGTTGTAGATTTTGAAATGAGCAATGAGACGGAATTCTGCAGAAAAACAAATCAAGCAAACACATCCGTCATCATTTGAGTTTTGGGGTTGAGCTCTCTGTTAAGTCCCTGAAAACTGATTTATGTAAAAACGCAGTAACTTAAGGCACTGATTTTATCTTTTAAAAAGTCACAAATGTCTCACTAAAGTTGTTAAATATGTTTAAAAATTAATTAAACACAAAATTAAAAAATTGTCTGTGGTGAATCTGACACTTGTTGTATATCTCGTGTTTGAAGTGAACAAACTGGAGCCCCTGCATGTTCAGCGCTTCATGTTTTGACCACTTGAATGTTTCTCTGTGTTTTTTGATCCTGATGATTGATGCCGCTCTCTCTCTGATGTTTCCTCTCAGCAGTCAGCGGACAGCCATGCTGAAGCCGGGCGACCCGAGCGGTTCGGCCTTCCTTAAGGTGGACCCGTCCTACCTGCAGCACTGGCAGCAGCTGTTCCCTCAGGCTCAGCTAAAAGCTCCTCTGGCTCCTCCACCGCCCCCACCTGACCGTCTCTCCATCCCTATAGACACCGTGCGCCCGTCCCGCCTGCATAGCCACCTCCTGGCTTCCACGCACTGCACTTCTTCCTCTTCTTCTTCCACGTCCTCCTCCTCAGCAGCTTCTTCTTCAGCAGCAGCAGCAGCTGCAGCCGCAGCCGCAGCAGCAGCAGCGGCCCTTACTCCATCCACCTCCATCTCCATTTCCACCAATGCAGGGCTCTCCCAGCTGCCTGTGCCCCAGCAGATCGCACTTTTTGGGCAGGCATTGGCCCCAGTGTGCGCTGGACCTGGAGGTCCTGGAGGAGGAGGAGGAGGACCAGGAGGAGGCGGAGGAGGAGACCTAGTGGTGGTGGTCCCTCCAGAGAATCCGCAAGGGCTCAACCCAGCAGCTGGGCTCCTCCATCAGGCCAAAGAGCAGAGCTGCGGAGGGGTGGGGGTGGGAGTGGTGTCGTCCAGCGTGAAGAGCAGCAGCAGCGGAGGAAGCAGCGAGGAGGGCGGCAAAGGGACCGTGACGAGGTTCAAGCTGACGGCAGAGGAGCTGGACTACTATCTGTACGGACAGCAGAGGATGGAGATCATCCCGCTGAGCAACCACACGGGAGAGCTCAACAACCGTATGTACACACACACTGACACACACGCTTTATTTAGAGACGCAATCCTGTAATCTTCAGTTCTAACAATCCTTCTGTGGCGCTCAACCATGACCTTTGACCTTGTGGTGTACTCAGTGTTTAACTGTGAAGTACTTATAATCACACTGTAGTGTTTCTGTCGGGCTTAAAATCGTCTGCTCAGGGTTTCAGGTGTTTTAATCCTATAACTACAACTAAAATAACGTATTTTTAATAAAATGTTTAACCACTGAGTGTTGCTAATTATAAATTTTTATTTAAAAAAATTGCTTATTTCTATAATTTCTCAAGAATATTTATGTATTATTACTGCAAAAATTTCCTTTACTAGTTTTTGAAAAGTTATAACTAATCATTTTAAATTATTTTTTAAAATCTTAAAGATAAATTAACGCATAACATCTGCTCTTTTTGACCACAATAATTTTCTCTTTTGCTTCGTGGCGTTTCTTTCAAAATACACACATATGTGGCACGCCGCCAGCATCGGTTTCCACCTAAACAACCTCTTAAAATCAGTTATACACAATAACTAGGGGCCACATGAAATTACGATAGTTTAAACAGACGATTCCCAATAAAATGATGTTTTTAAATCTCTTCCATCACTTGACATGTGATTCACATAATTTCAGATTTATTTGGTCATTAAAGTGCACTAAACTTGTAACTTGAGTTTATGAGCAAATCTAAAATGATTTAACTAATGTGAGATTTAATTTCACTCACTGCAGTTTTAAAGCGTGTCATGCAGCACTTGTGTGAGACGTTACAGTTGGTTTGACAGCTGCTGTGCTGGACAGTAGGAGCTGGAAGAAGAGGAGGGTGGTTGGCGTGTGGAGGGTCAGAGGTCAAAGGTCAGCAGCCTGGCCTGGGATCACGCTCTCAGACAGCAGCAGTCCTGCAGCTCACAGTTAATATTAACCAGAGTCCATTTGGATCTTATATTAAAATACAAACGCCTCTTTTCTCTGCACCTGTCGGCCTTCACGCACCATTTAAGGGTATTTATTAGAGTGCGCTGTCATTTCATTCCGGTCAAAGCTGCGGATTATTTCCCGAAAAGTAATAAAATTTTATATTAAAAATAGAAACATTTAGAGATTTTTTTTCTTAGTTTTATTTTTGTTTTAATGGTTTTTCACTTTTACTTTTTTGTGTTCTTCGAAAAAAGACAATCTTCATCCGCCTTAAAAACTGATATTTTTCACTCTAAAGCGGACTAAACTTCAGTTTCGATATCGGCTGTGAGTCCTCGCACACGTTTGCACTGATATCGGCGAGGCGCTGTCATGCGTAAAAGACGCACCAAAACGCCGGTTAAAATCTCGCCAGTCTGGCCTAGAGGTGCGTTTCTTCAGTGCCATCGGGGCGTCCCGTTAAAAGAAACACACACGCGCGCGCGCGCGCGCGCACACACACTTCCCGATGGAGGCTCGGCGCTGAAAACAGCCGCTGTGCACGTGGAGATTGATTTAAAGTTTCGGAAAGTTTGACATCTACCCCAGGAAATCACTTAAATACCCAGAAAAAGGCTTCTAATTTCATTTATATCAGTGATTCAGTTCTCTGTTGTGATGTACATTACCCTCTGAATATAATAAAACTTTCACCGAGTGAGTTAAATCCTGAACTGAACAGATTTGTTCAAGCGTAATTTAAGTTTTTCAAATCGCATTGTTTGCCATTAGTTTAACATTACAGTCAGAATTTATTTATTATTGTAATTTAATCATTTATTGTCCCGATTATTATTATTTTTCTATCGCGCAGTTTTATTTTAATGTCCTCACAACACTTCTAACATTTATGGAGGAATTTGTCGCTCACTGCTTTAAAAAAGGTCCGTTTTTGATTACTTTAATCTCCGACTTCAAGAACATTCCCATAACACACAAAAAAAGGTGATTTTAAAGTGCCTGCACCGTGATCCATCTTAATTTCAGTCCAGACTTATTATTATCATCATCGTCATCTAACGGTTTAGTTTCAATATTTCACATTTCGGATCTCATTGTTTTGTTTTGTTTTAAGTGTTCAGATTTTGCAGCAGAATAACGAGAAGAACTTCATTTTATTTCTGTTTTGCTTTAAACGTTAAACTTCGTGCTGTCTGCTGCTGCAGCGTCACCGCTCTGTCTCGTTCTGCTGTAATAATCCTGTAATCTGGCGCTTTGGCGTCTGTGCCGTAACCTCGGGGTTCATCTCCGCCGCTTCTGCTTTCAGGCGTTGTGGCAGCGATTCTAAACAGCACGCACAGAGTGTGTGTGTGTGTGTGTGTGTGTGTGTGTGTGTGTGTGAGAGAGAGAGAGAGAGAGAGAGAGAGAGAGAGAGCGCGTATATTCCGCGGTGATAAAACGGACCATCAGCAGTAATCTGAGTCGATACGCGCCGGCAGGGCCGATGAGGGATGGAGGGACAAGCAGGAATTAATTGCCGTATATAGTTTTGTGTTTGTGGAGGGGAGAGAGAGGGAGAGAGTGAGAGAGAAGGAGGGGGGATCGATCCACCGGCCTACCGGCCCGCTATTTATCATCCCAACACGGTCGTATTGAGGTCTCCTGGGTGTGTGTGCGCGCGCGCGTGTGTGCTTGAGTGGGTGGAGTGGGGGTGTAGATAAAGCAGTCACATACGCACTCCTTCATGTGTCACTGTCCCAGCTCGATTATTAATTACACTAATAATAATGATAATAATAATATTAATAGTTAACTAATTAACTAAACTAATTATTATCCATTTACGTTTTTACCTATTTTATTTTTATTTAAGTGCAATAACTGCGAGTTATTTATCTTTCTTTGCTATGCTAACAGGTTCTGTCTGAATATTTATGGCACTGATTTTTCACGCTTTTTTGGGGCTCTTATGTCTTTAGGTACATATTTTCAAAAATGTATGATTGCTTTTCTCTCTCGCACTAACAACAAAATAAATGTAAAAAGCATCCACCAGCAGAATGCGGGACTGACTGAAGGTCTATAGCTCGCCATGTGTTGATACAGTTTAAAATAAATTAAGTTATTATTAAAATGATTGACTGCAATGATTTGTTGAGTGACATAAATTAAAGAAGGTCACTTGTTTTTTGTTGGGTTTTTTTCACTATTTTCTAATTGATTAGTCATAAAAAAAAAAAATTCTCCAAAAGTTGAATGATTAATAAATTAAATAATTAGAATCAGAATCAGAAAGACTTTATTTATCCCCAAGGGGCAATTAACATTAATTCATTATTAATTAATTATTAAAACAGTTTGAAGCTTTTGACGGATCCATCTTTGGTGTAACTCAAAGTTCAGCAACACTGGAGCCCACATTTGCCATTATGCCATGGAATAACCTCATTAGCCCATCACTTAGTCCGCTTTTGTTACATGAGATTTCTGTTAAAAGCTTCTAACCCAGGATAAACATGACGATGCCTTTGTGACATTATTCGAGGTAGTTTTTAAGACTTTATAAAAATATTTTCCAAAGAGATTTTTTTGTTTTGTTTTTTTCAACAGACTGAGTAAAACTACTTGTGGTGCGTAAACAGAGTTCTTTAAATGCTTCAAAATTTGTGAGTTTGTTAGATGACAAATCAAAATGTTCTCAAACATAGGGATTGTGACTCATTTGCATTTAAAAATCATAATGTTAGTATTCACAGATTCTTGGGTACTTTTAGATTACCAAATGATCAATAAATGACCAATTCTTCCATCTGTTGCTGCTATTACAAGCCAAAAATACAGATAAATCAAGCAGACTTACTTAACATGCTGGTGGATTAGCATACAATTAGTTCCTTTGGTTTATTGCCTTTTTAGTTATTAATTTAATACTCTGAAAATCAAATTAAATTCCAGCTATAGTTCCCCCAGTCCTTTAGATGTTTAAGTCATCTATGTTCACATCCGTTTTATGTGACTGAGCAAAAGTGGAAAAACAAACTGAAAGAAAACATAAAGAGGCTGGAATTTTATGTTCAATAAATACATACATAAATTTTCAAGCTTTATGTCGATTTCCCAACAGCAAAACGTATGGCTGGAAGTTATCAGCCAGCTGGGATGCATTCTGCTTTGATAGGAAACACAGATCAGTTCCTCCGAGTTACATCTGGAGTTAATACCAGCTGACAGTTTTACAGTAATTTAATAACAGCTGAACACACACACAGACCTCTGATTGCTTGTATGTTGGTTTTCAGCCTCTGTCAGTTTGTGTGGAGTCACTCAAAACAACTTTAGCACACAAACTATACTGTGTGACAGATATTAAATGCAAATCACGCTTTACTCTCTCTAACCGACAAGCTTGCAGGTCAAGTTGTTGTTTACTGTCTTTAAGTGTTAATGGGAGGCTTGAAATGAAATTCAAACCTTCTGTAAAGACGAGGAGCAAGCAGTACATCACGTATGCTCTGTGCAAAACCAATTCTTGAAAAATCACATCCATAGAGTTCTGACTGATGCTGCGATCGCATTTTGAAGGCAGCATGCTGTGACTGCTGCCTGGATTATGTCTCATCTGGTTACATTGATGCAGGGAGAAGGATTCAGAATCCTGCATGTTAGTAAAAGATTGTGGTTTTCATTAAATATTTAAAATCTAAACATGTCATGGTTTGTTGACATGTTTAATATTAAACCATGACAGTATTTCCTGTGTTTGATATGTGTTTCCCCTACCAAAAAAACAAAAACCCCATCATATTACAGAGCTCCAGTTATTCTCTGTGTAAGAGCTGATGTTGCTCAGAAAGACCTCACAGAGCTGATTTTCCTGATTATGATCAATCGTAGAAATAAAGAGGGTTGAAAGATTTAAACCAGACCTGTCTTAGAAAATCATTTAAAGACCTTGATATTCTGCCATCGATGTAATTCAAGTGAAGAAAAATAAATAATTGCATTTATGAAATTTATAGTTACAGTATGGCAGTCAAGCCTGTTATGTTTAACATGTATGGACATAAAGTGTAGACCTCCCAGACTGGACACCTCTGTCTTTTAAATGGTTTTGAGAAAAGAAAAATAAAAGAATCACAGAATGTGAATAGTTTTTATGTATATATTTTATGATTGTAGAAGCATTTTTATTTTTTTATTTTTTTAAAAGGAGAACCAAAAACAGGAAAAGGTTTTTCTACCTAACTGTGTTTTTAAGATGTCCACAATGATTTCTGACCACTACGAGGTGGAAGAACAAACTCAGGAATACTGAATATGTTACAGAAATATATATTTATTCACTTATAAACCTCACTCTTTGGGCAAACGCTGACTTTGGAGTCTGAATTTGTCCCTAACACAGCAACAACTATTAGTTTTTAACTGGACTCTGCCTCTACCAAAGGACATGATAAAAAGCTGGAAGTCTTTTACTTTAATAATCTAAAGGATTATTTTACATAAACAGATTAAAGCTGCATCAAGTGAATTGTGCTATATGCATCATTTAAATGTTGTTATGAAGTAGTCATATTTTAATTTCATATTTTGGAGACTTTTTCTTCAAAAACAAACAAGAGGCATGCAAATTTGACTGAAAATAAATCATTTTATTTCAATAGGTTCTAAGCTTCAATCCAGTATATACCTAAATAAGATGTAAACTTCTCATTTTATAAATAACGTAATAAAATTATGTATAATAATAAGATAAAGAAAGTTATAATACACATTAAAAACAAAATGAACTGTTGACTCACCCTCTGTTTTCTTAATGTTAGTGAAATATGTATTTAAATTTCTTTTATTGTAACATGGGCATGTTTATTTTTTAATTTTTTAAATACACCACCTTATGACCACTAGCAGCTGTATTTTTCCATCTAGCCAACAGTAGTTTAAAAATCTCTGTTATGAGATTGTCCGGGCTAAGACAAATGGCTGTACAGTCAATACAGGTCGGTGAGTGAAATAGCATTAGCTCGTAAATTAGCACACCTGCTTACCCAAAATATGATCACTTCCGGCTTAAAAAACAAGATGGTGGTGGAGACAACGTTAGTGTAGCTTCATATGCAAAGTTTGGAAACTAATAGGTGATGTCACAGTGAATGCATCCACCTCTTATATACCATCTAGACAATTAAGACAAACTATTACACACTCAATGTAATGTATGCCTTTGTTTTAAGAAGGTATTTCTGGCTTTACATTAAAGATGCTGCAAAAGTTTGATGTAATAGATTAAAGCTGCACCATTTCATTTATGACCACTAGGAGGCAGAAGACTCACCACAAACTCCACATGACAGTTGTTATAGCTTAAAACAAGTGTTTTACACGAGTAACAGCAGACGTGAGAAAACAACAGAATTTATTTTTGTGTCCGCTTAATATCTATAGTCTCAAAGCAAAATCCTGAGAGAAATATCTGCATCTATAACCACTTCCTTCTAATCTAAAGAGGATAACTGAGAGCTAAAAAGTGTATCAGTATTGTTCTGGTTGTAGAAGAAGTAAGTGGAAACCTCACTGTGTGGTCCCATCTCCTCTGGACTCACAGCTGTGCTATTAACATGCACAGCTGTTATCAAATGTGATGATTTTGCCAAAGAGAAGTCACCGAAACTCAGATTTCTTGCTCTTTGATGCTTGTAATGGCAGAAAGTCAGGAAATAACACAAGTGTATATTACTCTTACAGTTATTGTTGAAGATCAGAGTGACATAAGAAAAACTGTGGAGACTGAAAGAGGCACCTTAAAGTTTCAAAACATGAAAATGCTTGTTACTAAGACGTAAATGAAGCAGATTAATAACTCGGCATGGAGTTTAAAGAGATAATAAAGAGATAAGAGATATCAAAGTCAAACACACTTATTAAAAAATCTGTTTTATGAGAACAAAACACTTCATAAAGCAGCAGAATAAGAAGTGCCTGTAGCCATTTTCACTGGAAGGAGCTCGGGGATCAGAGGCAGAGCGGAGCTGTCTAAACACTGGCGATGGATGCAACAGAATACTGAGGTTGAATGATGGGCAGCAAGGAGAGCATGCCATAACAAGTTCACAGCCAGTTCATCAGTCTGGAAGAGAGGAAGAGAGGAGCGAAGGATAGAGAAGAAACAGAAGATATGTTCACCAATGACACTTTTACAGATTTAAGTCTGCTCCTGTATGCAGTGAATTAGCAGCAGTATCAGACGTAGTCTCAGTACTGATAACAACAGAGTCTAATTTAAGGGGGATGTGTGTTCTTGGACTCTATTAGAGTAGCTTTGCAATTTAAAATAAACAATCTTTATCTCATTCTGGACCTTGGCGCATCTGGTGATATTATCACCAATCATCTGTCAAGACAAACAATTTTAGCTCCTCCCCCTTTCAGCTAACTTTCTTCTGACTGGGTTACGTTCATAAACACAAGGTCTTACGGTCAAGGGGCTTTAGTGTCTGACTTGACATATTGGGGATATCTTCATGTCATCATACAGAACTGAGCCTTTAGAGCAGTCTGAAGTCTGAGCTTTTGGCTTACAAGGATATTCACACACATTCTGACCGCATTATATCTTTGTCACATTTAATATGAGCATACAGTCGTGTGAAAAAGACATGCAGTCGTGAAAACCTCAGCACACCTCATGAATACGTAGCTTGTAGAACCACATTTACTGGCAATAACTTGTAGTACTATTTTCCCATATGACTTTATCAGTATTCACATCATTGTGGAGCAATGGCCCAACTTTTTGCTTTCATTCATTGTGGGCATTTGCTTATGACAGTCCCTTCACATCCTTTCATTCAGCCAGTCTGCTGTAGACTTGCTGCTGTGCTTAGGATGAAGCACAGCAATCCTAATTTCCTAATTTCTTTAGCTCTCAGACAGATGGCCTCATATTTGACTTTGGAGTACTCTGATACTCAATGACTGCAGCGTCAAACGATCCAAAATCCTCACCCCTCCACCATCTTGCTTGACAGTCGGTATTCAGTGTTAGCGCTGTTATGCTTTGTTTAATTTTCTTCAAATGTGGAACTGTGCATCTCCACAATGGTCTTGGCTGTCCAAAAAGGATTGGTTCTAGTGTGTTCACACACAGCATATCCTGTAATATTTAGCATAAAAAAATTAAAATCATAGTTTTATTACTTTTTATGTATAATTAGATTTGACTAGTATACGTTACAACAGGATTGAGATTTGTTTTGTGTTTAAGAATCAATTATAAAGCTACTTACATATAAAAGTATGTGTTAATGATAAGTAATAGGAAAAAAGATTGTGTACATAAGACACAATTATAGCAGATAAAAGTAGTGCCAGTTATTAGTTTCCCTGCCATCTCGGTATAAAGCTGAATTGTTTCTGTAAAGAAGGTTTGCAGTTCATAGATTCAGAAACCACAGTCTCTTCTCTTTCAGCGTGTATACACACATGTCAGGAGTCCATCAGCTCCTCTGAGGGGTTAACTGATAACCTGGCTCATAGTTTGTTTGATCTCTGTTTGATGGAGATGTTTGGGATGAAACTTGTATGTTTCAGTTAACATGTAAATATGCTTTACATTTGTTCTTTCAGTGTCGAAGCAGAAGGTCCAGTGATTTGATGTGTTTTGACAGATTCGTCGGTAAAATGTGGCTTCAGATAGAAACATCCAATGTAGCGTAAACATATTAATTTCTTGGCATTACAGTAGTTTTATTATATGTATTAGGTTTTCTTATTTTTATTTATTCTTAAAGATATCAACAGTCATGCAGGACTGACAGCTTGCAAAGATGACATAAGGCCTGTTCAGCCAAAGCATTGTTGTTTTATTGTTGTGGTTTCTCTTATGATGTTTTTATTCCAGAAACCACACACACACACACACACACACACACACACACACACACACACACGAAATATAAATCTGGGCAACTTCAACTTAAGTACAACAAACCTCTGAAGGATCCTCTCACGTGCTTAAACTGGAACACCACAAACTTGAGTGATATTCATCATCAGATTTAGATGATCACAAGCTTGAATCAGGAGATTGCCTCAAACTCTTTGTTTTTCTAGCAGTCAGATGTAGCACCAACAATGGTGGCCAGATATTTTTAGGTTTCATGTATTTTTATAACTGAGTCAGTTTCAGGGAGAATGTGTGCATTTTAGCTGCATTTAACGAAAAGTGGAATTTGTGCATCTAACAGGCCTGGTTTGGTTTCAGCACCCAGGCTTGGGCCCGTGCACCCCAGTGGATTTATGTCTGCTTCTGTCTCAGGAACTTTTTGCGTGTTTAAAGCAAGGAATAAACTCTGGGTCTGAAAACGAGGAAGTGGCAGAAGCTGCAGTTCCTAGAATGGCCACTGGAGGCTCGCTCTAAAAGCGAGTTGATCTCCACAGGTTCACATTAAAAAAGACTGAAAAATAATATAGTTGATGTACAACGAGTAAATTTATAACATTTTATTAGCCTATTGTTTAGATAGTTTACCCCCTGGGCATCTCCTAGGTGAGGTGTTTCAGGCATGTCCTAGGAGGACACCTCGGAGCAGACCCTTATATCTATTGCTCGCAAAGGTAGCACTTCTGTATCCCCATGGAAGAGCTGAAGGAGGTGGTTGGGGATCTAGGCATCTCTGCTTAGACTGTTGCCCTGTGGCTTGATAAGTAGTAGAAGATGAGATGGATGGATGGATGGATGGATGGATGGATGGATGGATGGGTTTGTGTGTCTCCCATGCCCTCTCAGGCAACAGCTTGCATAACTGTTAACTCAACTCTCCGTCCTCTCTTTCACTAACACTATGAAGGGAGCTGAAATTTAAAATAAATTGAACCAGAGCGTGACATCACAGCAGCCATGTCCAACTCTTATATATAGAATTTGACTCTCACTCTGTATGTATTTTCTATTCTCCTAAATTAGGTAACAGTGCTCACATTTGTGTTTCCTTTTGGTACTTTTTTTGTCTTTGGGGTCTTCAAGATCATGTTTGTAATTTGCTTCTTTCGTGTTCCAGGTGAAGACCAGAGCCCTCCAGTCCCGGGCCTCTGGGCCTGCGACTCAAGGCTTTTTTCAGCCTTCCAGATCTCTTTGTACCCTAAAAAAAATCAAGATGCTTTTCTTTTTTTCTTTTATTCCATATGTCTTCTTAGAGTTCAGTATTTCTTTGGGTAAAAGTTTAAACATCCACACGCCCCCTGCCTCCTCACACGCTGATGAAGACATACTCTATGTGCAAACATTAGCTGCTGCACCTTATTAAAATCCTCTCATTTTTCCATGCACTCTAGATTTAATCTTTCTTCTCCCTGCTTCAGTTATTCTGTTTGTCAAGGCTCCACTTTGAGCTTTTGTTGGCTCATGTGTCAGGACTCCTACACACACATATGTATTTACTTAGTTATTTCTTTTGTTTTCTTTGGTTTGTTTGTTTACCCACATGAATGAAGCAGTCATGAGGGAAATATCTTAAGTGGCTGCTCTGTGGTGTTTCTTTACTTTTACCCCTGAGCTGAAATAAAAGTGACGTTTTTATTTTATCTCGTTTAATAAGTGAAGGATCCTGGAGAATTTTTCCCATTTACTCGACCGTGACCCAGAGTTACATTTTTTGCTTTATAAATGACCATAATATGGTTTAATTAACTTCAATCCATCATGGTGTAAAAGCAGCCGTCAGTCGATCAAATGACGGATATTTAATTTTGGAAAAGACAGAAGAAAAACAACATTAACATCCTGTTCCTCTCAGCCGCTCTGCTCTGTGGGAGTTTTCTGCGCAGATAATAATCTCTCATTATGTTGCTACAGTCAATTAACATCCATTACTGTCAGACTGCATCTCTGAGTAGATGTTGACACTTGCTAACTCCCAGCAATACGCTCCTTGCCACATTTAACCTGGAAAAACACAGAGGAGAGGACTTTTTTCCCTCATTTGGACTTCATCAGGGCTCCTGCTTTTTATTCCTCTTTTGCTTTTTCTTCAGTTTCAGTTTTTCATTCAGTCTGAAGGATTAACCACTGCTTGGAAAGATTTAATCATTCGTACCTCAATTTTGACTCTAAAACTGCGATGAAGTAACAGATCTCTTCATGAAGTGTGTTTATTTACTGTTACATAAAGATTCCAGATTAGATTTGCAATGACTGCTTTGTGGATTTTCTTCCAGTCATACAGTTACAAGTAAAAATACAAAACGATATGTCAGTTTTTCATCCACTTACATCATAATGAACTGCAATTTGGAGGTTTGGAACTTAATGTGTGTGCTAAGGGGATTTTTTAAATAGCTGGTAATTAATAAAGAATATATATCAGTACAAAATCTGTATAACTGTGCCAGCATTCAATCACATTTCCAGTTAAAACTTTTTAATTGGTGTTTTCAAAATGGAATTTGCAGGTTTTTAATGGAATTCTACATAAACAGCCCAAATGGATAAAATGCATTCATACAGTTATTAAATCAGAAGGTTCACATAGAAATCGGATTTTGAGATTTTGTTATGCTATCAATAAATTTTGAAAGGAATTCCAGGGAACTTCCTAGATTTTCAAAATAAATTATCTCTTTTCAACAATAAATAATAAACGCTAGAAAACTGCAAAACATTAAAATATTAATTTTAAAGAGTGAGTGAGCACAAGTGAGTTTATCTTCAGTGAGAAATAATTTTGACATTGTGTGCCAAAAGCAACACATTTTTCATGCTCTTGTATTAATTAAAAATCTGGAAACACAAGTTGTTTCCAGCACAAGGTTAATCTCCAATCTCCAAATGAAGACACATGTGTAAACACTTGCCTGGAATAAAGTCCCACCCATAACAACACACCAGTTTCAGTGAAAATTGAAAGCCTGCAGCCAGGACCTAAACAACACTTTTTGCCTTTTTAAAAATGAGTTTCATCATATTTAAAACAAATGTCTTCAGTTATGTTATGTTGTTTTGTTTTCAGTTTTCCATCTGCTGGTGTTAAAAAGTCTCTCTTCCTTGCCAGGTTGTGACATGTGTGCAGACAACAGGAACGGTGAGTGTCCGATGCATGGCCCTCTTCACTCTCTGCGCCGGCTCGTCGGCACCAGCAGCACGGCAGCACCTGTCACCCTACCAGACATCCCCGATTGGCTGAGAGACCTGCCCAGAGAGGTGACCCCCACTTCCTAAATACAGCCTCTAACTAAAAACAGTTTGGTTCAGAGCAAGTAAAATCCCCCTTTCTTCTCTGATATTTGAGTGGTTCATTATTTGTTGAAAAATACTTAAATTGAATGTATTGCCTGCAAAACTATGTAATAATAAGAATATAAATGTACACCACTGTAATATCTTTATCTACCAATTGCTCTCTACCTTCATCATGGCTACCTCTGCTTTGTATCCGGGTGAAGTCCATTCATCTCTCCTTCCTGACATTTAACTGGTCCAAGCCCGAGGAATGCTTATTTTTTATTGGCCACACACAATGTCAATCACAGTAACTGGGCTCAAACAGGTGTGGGTCATTTTGGTTGATGAACTGAGGTGTCAGTGGTGGAAAATATGCATTAGTAAAATAACACACAGTCAATGCAAAAACTACACAATAGATAAATAAATAAAACTATACAAATACAGTTAAACTAGTACTTCCACTGGGTGATATATGTCTGATAAGTAGGCTGCTGTAAGACCATGATATGATAAATCACAGCTACAGTTTGTAAGTAAATTCTTCTACAGAACAAACTACACGTCTCACCTTTAGCTGACTGCAGCTGCTGGTGTCACGTTGTTTTGACCTCTGTGTGCAGGTGTGTCTGTGCACCAGCACAGTTCCTGGTCTGGGTTACGGGATCTGTGCAGCTCAGAGGATCCCTCAGGGAACCTGGATTGGCCCGTTTCAAGGAGTCCCCCTGATGCTGGAAAAAGCGCAGTCTGGAGTGGTCAGGAACACCCGACACTTGTGGGAGGTAAGGAGGGGAGAGCTTTATATCTATGCGTGCACCCACGATTGACTCATGGCTTTGTGCATTTGTGCAATAAGTGTCATTAAATCCTTCCAAAAAGATTCATGGCTGCTACGATGCACAGGAATCAAAATACATACAGGGAAGACTAATTATTTTTGGCTGGTAAAGACACATTTTGAAATGTATCTTTGAACTGAGATCAATAACATTATCGGGGTTGCTTAATTACCCGGGAATTAATGGTGCAGTTTTACAGGTGGTTAGCTCATTAAATCGAGTTTTAGCAGTGCAGTGAGGAAATGGAAAAACAACAAGCAGCTAGCTAGATGCTGGAGGTACTCTTAGGTTATACTTGCATCCTGACATACATGTGAAAAAACCATGAAACCATAGTCAAGTGTCTGTTATACGTTCTTCATGTGCACTTGGAGTCTGCTTGGATGATGTATGGGCAATTGGTGAATTAAAGCGTAGTGTCTTGTGGACATTTGGAGAGCACAGGGATGTCCTCATGGAGCCTCATGTTTATCTGTGACTATAACACTGGTTTTAGTATCACAACCATCGCATTATCAATGTTATCACATGATGGAAGGATATAGAAGGGGGTTATGTTATGTGCGTTTTAACGTTAGGATGTCTACAAATTGAATTCTCTCTCTCTTTCTGTACTTTGTATATCTGGAAAGACTCAGCTGGATTTTAAAAGAGAGTTTCTGTGTGCTCGAACACACGTCAGTCACATATTTTGAAATGATTGCATGAGGACCAGACTTCCTTTTGTTAAAATGTTAAATTAACTAACTTGAATTGTTAGACCCATTCATTTATTTTAGGCTTCTCATTCAGGACGCCAGCAGTAATTGTATTATTTGCATCATTTGGAGTTCCTCTTGTGTTCTGCAGGGGAAATAAAAATGATAGTAATACAACAAATAATAGGTTTTTAAATTTCATCCTGTTCTCGCTTTTTGCATTTAGTTGTGTGTCTGCCTGTTTGTGTGGATTTTTTTCTGTGCATGTGTGCTTGTGGTCAGCGTCATGTCACCTCTCAGTCCATTGATCAGAGCAGATTGTATTTACATACAGTGGCAGGAGAAAGTCAATGTGGCAGTTATAAACAGCTGCATTAGCATTAGAGAGAGCGAGGGAGGGTGGACTGAGGCATGCAGGGAGACACAGAGATAGATGAGTCCCGTGTGGCCGAGCTGGTAAAGGTCAGTCAGACGTCGGTTGACCGGACATCAGTCTCTCTGCTGTTGACCGCAGTGGGACAGGAGGTGGAGGAGGAGGACGTGGGTGGAGAGGGGCTTCTGGTTGTGGTGGTGGGAGGCTGTAGAGGATCACAGGTCAGAGGTTAGGGGGCAGAGAAGACATGATCAGCCAAGTCCGGCAGGAGCACCAGGTTTTTGCTTGGGGGACAAAAAGAACATGAAAGTGATGAGGATTAAACTGACGACATGTTTTTATGAGTTTATCTGATGCAGACAATCACTGAGCAGATTTTACTTTCATATGTTAATTCCTGCTGAACTCAATGTGAAGCTGCAGTTAAATCTGTTGTGCCCAACAGTATGACCTGCAAGAGCTAATCTGCCAAGTGACAGAGAGCAGTTACTGTTTATAAGCACAACTGTTGTCATTTATTTATGACCACCATGTCTGCAGGTCATTTTCTAACCCATTTCTACTCCTCCTCCACTTTTACATGCTATGCTTTTGGTAGAGCTTTGCAAACCCATGTCTGCATGTTGTAGCTGTTTATCGTCACCAGGGGGCAGTTTCATAAATATGTGAACTACTCTATTTCAACAATTGGATGCCATCACTTCCTGTTGGGTAGTTACATGCTTTTTAGAGGACTGTAAACAAGTGTATCTTTGTACTCAGCGCGCCATCGAATGTCTTTGTGAATCTATGCCAAGGCAGAAACATAATATCAATATCATGTCTGTTGTCCCTGATGCCCGGGCTGGTCTGGTGTGTGGAGTTATACACTTCTGTGATCAGGTAAAGATTGTGGAGACTTCAAGAGTTTCTTTTTGTCCCGATGTGCAGCATGAATAATGAACACAGGTGATTTTAAAGAGTTAGTTTGAATGGTCCCGTTCTAGATGCATATTAAGGCTAATTAAAACTGACAATCTGAGACAATTTGCCTATTTAAAATGAAATCTATAACACAAAGTGTAGAAACCGAATATTCTGGCGCTAAGCTGTAAGAATATCATGGATGTAATTTTTGTTTTGCTGCTGCAGTTCATTATTTGGACCTGGCACAAACTCTCAGTGACCCTCCATGGGGTCTGAAACCAGCTTTTTAAACTCACTAACCCTGAAGAAATTGGTCTGGTCAGATAACCCAGCTCTAACCATCGGCAGATTACCGGCTGCCAGGCTACGACTGGCCATTAGGCCTATTGATGAAGGAGCTTTACACACAGATTCCATTAAAACTCACTGGTTGTTAAACTCACTTATTGACGCCTCCCAAAACAGGAAGAGATGTTTGTCCTATAGCCAATCAGGGAGCTGGTGTCATGTTGTCCATGGCATCCTAGAAGGGCCGGTTTTAATTAAGACACTTACCGTTACGTCTGAGTGGAACAGCGGAGGGTTTTCTGGAGCGGCAGTATTTTACTGCTCGACAAATCGATCCCCTCCGAGGCAGAGCTCAGTGCTGGAGTCCAACTTTATGGTGGAATAATTCTTGAACTATCTGACCGGCAGCTTCATCACTCCCTACTCCAGCACCGTGGCAGAGAAGTCAGGAGGAGAGCGCTAAAACCCAACTTTATCTTGATGTAAATGTAATTTTTGTAATAAAGTTTAGTTTAGGGCTACATTGATGAGTTAATCAATTAAGTAAAATAAATACTGAGTAGTTTAAGCAGTTCCCTCAGTCCAGTTTCTCTAATTTCTTACCTTGAGGTTTCTGAAAATGCTGATTCACTGATTTATGCTATTATAGATAAATAGATTAAAAAATATATTCAGCGAGTTAATGAAAACTTCACAAAGTTCTTTCTGCTTGTTGGATGGAAAAAGTGAAAAGGGAGGAAGGAGGCAGATGGAGGTGAAAAGGTGTCGCAGATAAATACAACAAAATAAAACCAGTACCGGTACCAAAAAAAAGACACACAGGAAAAGACCCAGTGAAACCCAGTTAATGATAAAAACAATAAAAAAAATAATGATAAAAACCGATAAGAACCCTGAAAACCATAAATTTCACACCCGAGCCTCAACTCACACGGCCCAGTACCGAATGACTCACGGACCTGGACCGGTCCGTGGTCCAGGGGTTGGGGACCGCTGCTGTAAGTGATGGAAAAGCACAGAGAAATGAAGAAAGGCGAGAAGGAAGGAAGGCAGGAGGTGGGGGAAGGATAAATAAAGTGTACAAAGAAGATGGAAAAGGAAAGGAAGGGATAATGGAAGGTGTGAAGCTGATGGGAAAAGGAAGAAAAGGACAGACTGAAAAGGAAGGAAGGAAGAAAAAACGGGGGAGAAAGTCTTGGTTCACTCCAGCTTGTTTTTATTGTTTGTTTGTGTGTTTATTTATTGAAACTGGTATTAAATTACTTTGTTGGCTTCTGAAAATCCACCCAGTTATTGGAGACCCAGTAACTGTGTCCACCCCTTTTTTTTAAAGTGTTTTCACATATCTGGAACACATTAAAGGAAAATCCTTAAACAGAAAAACTATAAAGCCAAAAGATATGAATGAAATGAAATGTAAAATCTTCCTGCAAATTTATCTATTTGTGGCTACAGCAGAACTCAACTTTAGATTGTTTGCAGGTGATTTAGTAAGAAGTTAGTAAATGGAATCCTGTTACAATCCTGGATGTAGCAGTGGAAAATCTCAAACACACATCCAAATATTCCCACTTTGAGTTTCAGTTTCTTTTTGCGGGAAAGCGTGACAGGTTCTCATTCTCGACTCGAACCGGCGACCTCTCTATCTGAACCTCGAGTACGCTCTGATTGAAAAGAATGTGCAGTAAAAACACGAGCGCCGTCCTCTGACCTCGTCCTCTGGGGTTTTACAGGAGTTTTCTTTTTGGACAGATCAGAGACTAGATGAGCTGTCAGCACCGAGTCGGTGAATACGGCCCCAAACATCATAACTTCAGAGCCGCAGAGAAAGAAAAACTGGAGCTGCTCAGTTTGAGGCAAAATATTTTGTTAGTGTGGGATGTTGATGGGACACATGAGGATTCAGAAAATTCCAAAAGCCTGTTGGCATCTTGGCTTTTTGCATCATGAGGCTGTTTTCTTTGTCTGTTCCTGGCTGTCACTCTGTCCGTTTGTGTTTTCCTGTCCGTCCATCAGTGCAGAATTCCCATTGACTTT
The DNA here is from genome assembly GCF_001858045.2 of Oreochromis niloticus. NCBI lineage: Eukaryota > Metazoa > Chordata > Actinopteri > Cichliformes > Cichlidae > Oreochromis > Oreochromis niloticus. The sequence continues at coordinate 31,974,322 of NC_031977.2, forward strand.
ATGTTTTTAGTGGTTTGTGGTCACAGCATCCAGTAAAGGCTTTGTAATGTTTTCTTGACTGATGTCATTATTTCATGTTTATGTATTCTGGGTTTTATTAAAGCGCCTGATCGCTTTTGACATCATCGCTTTGATTACATAATCAGAAATGGTTTATGGCAAATTCCATATGGTGGTTTTCGTGTTGCTTGGATTTCACTGAGGCAAATACGTTTTTATCGGTGGAATTTATTAATAAAGCAGAAGCGGTCACACTGATAATATGACGTCAGATAGATGCCAGGAACAAAGCGTTAAGGCCCTGACATAATTTTCCAAATGTGACCATAAACTCAATATCTTTGGATTTTTGGGCACTCGACTTTTTTTTAGCCATGATGTGACATTAATTCTTCAAACAATCAACCAATTATTAAAACAAGTTATTATGTGTATTGATAATGACAGTAGCATTCCTCCAACTTAGAATTCAGTGATTGATTTAATAAATGAACGACAAATTATTGTTATATAAATATAGACAAAACTTTAAAAAGAAAATGTGCAAAACTGGTGTTTGTCTGATTGATGAGAGTTTCTGTCATGTCCATATACACTTTTTTGAAGACTTTTCCTTATTTTTTGTTACTTAAACTGCTACAGTGTTGGATGCTCACAATGACTATGGACAAAGTTTCAAACAATGAGGCCAGTGTATGCACAGCTTATCCCTGTTTCAACAATATGTTTATTGAGTTTTTAGAACCTACAGGTAAAATACAGGTCAAATAAATCGTATACAGAAATATGAAAGAATATTCATCAGGAAAAAATAAATAAAAAAAACCAAACAAAAACCAACAAAACAGATGGAGTATACAAAGTGTCATTCGATCATATCCCTCACAGATATATCACTTATATCACGTTATGTCTCTTCAAATTATGTGACTCCAGGTTCCCCGGATTCCACCAACACTTGTGAAAGGTCCACTCCATCCATGTATAATATAAAAGGTTTCCAGACAATTTCAAACAGCTCCTTCTTCCCTTTCAAAATATAAGTTATCTTTTCCATAGCTAGAGATGAGGGCATGTCCCGTAACCAAAGCCCCAGTTTTGGTCCGTTAATTTTTCTCCAATAGAATGCAATTAGACGTTTAGCATGCAAGAGGCACATATTTATGAGGGTCCTGTTTTCTTTTTGAGTCGTAGGAGTTGGTGGATAAAGTCCCTTGCACAACTTATCTGTGTGAGCCAAAAGATCAGGTTGCTGCTCTTACTACCCAGTTTTCCCAACTTTTTTTTTTCAATTTTTGGCTCTCTGTGATATCATATATAGAGAGAAAACACTTAAAGCTGTATTGGCTATATCCCATGAATGGCTGGGATATACCTAATAGGGCCATCTTGGGCACACAGTTCTAGAGGGTACCCAAGATGCCCAACAGGGTGTGAAATGTGAACCAAACTGGTCTCGAGCTCAACTTGTAAGCAGACTACTAGAACAAACCTTCTGTTTATGAAGACTAACCTATAAGAAAGCTGACTTAAAGGGAAGATAGCCTTAAAGGAGAAGAGGAGGGAGAAGCTAAAACAGCTCATTTTGAACTGAAAAGCTGCATCAGGGCTCGTATTACATCAACAGGGACTATTTTGAGCTGTGAATCGTGCAAAGCTACCCCAGTATATGCAGGAACATAAAAGTGTGGTGGTAGATTAGTACTACTTTGATGTGATGTTAGTACTAATCTATGCATCTATGTTCCCAATGAAACCTCTTGGAGTTGCTTACATGACTGAGGACACCTGCTTTGTTTCCTCTGCCTTCTCCCGATCCAGTCAACATTCAGCAGAATCCACAGTCCTCCAACTGGGTTTGAAGTTTAGCGCCTTATATTGGTCTGTAGACCTTTTTTTTTTTCAAACTTTTTTGTGCCGATCGCATGCTAACGGACAAGCTAGAAAATTTAAGACATGTTTGTATTCATATCTGTACATCTGTACAATACAGCCTCTATGTCATTTGGTATGGCATCACTTTTTTCTTGGATGTATGAAATGATAGAAATTATTTGGAATGTCCATTTGCATCATCATCTCATACCATTTCCCATCCATTGCTATATAAACCCAAACGAAACTTTGTCCAGAGACCTTTCTCTACCTTCTTGAATTCCTCTCCTGCCCATCTTCATGCTCTTCTTTTGTCATTTCTGAGTTAAAAACTCTTTAAACACCTCAGGGAATCATTTGCTTTCAGGTCAAACTGTGGCTGTCATAAACCACCACTCAGCCTGGTGCTGTTTGGTTAAACCCACTCGGTGAGTCGGGTTAACTCAGTTCATTTCTTGCTCTGCGTGACATTACCCTGTAGGCATGGTAACAGCAGGGGTTCAAGAACAAAGACTGGGGTTTTCCACCCAGACCTACATGTTAGAAAAACATTGTGTGCGTGTGTGTGTGTGTACATGTATATAGTCTCTTCATAATCCAGCAGCATGTTTGATCAGAGTGTTTTTCCAGTGTCAGAGCCGCTGGTTGTTTCCTCTCCTGTGCTGGTTTCTGTGGAGGCTTCACCTGCTGTGCTGAGCTATAGTACAAACATGTCCACTCTCTTCATGCCACATGTTTGAGCCAACGTTTGAAGTTCATTGTAGTACCCACAGTCATTTATCCTTTCTTTCAGCTCACCTCAGGCAGTATTGTATGATTATATGGTTTAAATTATAACTATAATTTTGTACTTTGTGAAAACAAATGTGAAATTTAATGCAGACTCTCTTTTTTCAGTGTTACCAACACTCCTGCTATCCTTTAGCTCCTTTTTATATATTACTGTACAAACACTGGCTTTCTTTAATCTCACCTAATGGTTAGAATTGATTGATGAGATAATGTGGGGTTTTTCTAAATTATTATTATTTTTATGTGTATAAGTTATGTAATTTTATTTTGTTGTGTTGTGCACATCAACTGTATAAATGAACAGACCACTGTGACTCTATTCATGGGTTCGTGAGCTCTGGGATGGTTTGTTTGTACAATTAAACACACAGAAAGTCATATTATTTGTCAGATAATTGTGTTAAAAATACTCAAAGACACCAGCAGCACAAACTTGACCAAGAGGTCCAGTTCACTGACTCCAATTAGTGAAGGGGAACCCCAGCAGACAGCTAGCAGCTATAGCTGCCTCTGCTATCACCCACCTGTCTGTCAAAGAAAGCACTGGTCAGTGTTTAAAAACCATCGAACAAAGCACCAGTGTGCAATGTGTCTGCTCTGTGTCAGATAAATTTTTGAGCTAACAAGTTATCCTGGAGTCCATGCTAGGTAAGCTAGCCATGTGTTCTTATCTAATCTCACCAGAAAGATTTAAGGCGAAAATAATCCCAAGATATACGATTCTGCATTCTTTTCTCCAGTGTGTGTGTGTGTGTGTGTGTGTGTGTGTGTGTGTGTGTGTGTGTGTGTGCACATGTCTGCCTTCTGCACAACTATCCCTATGATTATATTAGTTATTGGTGGTTGCTCAAAATCATCAAACTGGCTGCATTCCAGTTTTTTCACAACATTTTTGTTCATATTCAGTTTTATGATTTGTGTCAAATGAGCTGTCAGCCCTGGAAAAACATTCTTTAGAAATGGCCTGAAGGAAGTGAGAGACTGTTGTTCAGTTTGGAGCTAAAAACAAGTAAAACAGTTTTAATGTACTGGAAAGTTTTTAAATCCTCTAAATAGCTCAGTAACGCTGGGATTTTCTGTCAGTGGTCAGTTTTAAGAAGTAGCATCAGAGCAGAGGGTGTGGGTCATGGCCACAGATGGGTCAGCTGGATGCTGAAGCAGCCTCATGATGTGCAATAGGCAGTCTTCTGGGTTGGGTCTTGAAGACAGCTGCTGAAGGGAGGATTGAACTTTATTGATCTAGCTCTTTTGAAAACAGTAGGGCTTGATAGGAAGAAGACGGGAGAAGAAATGAAAAGACAGAGTGGAAATGACACAAAGTGTGAAAAAGCATTTATAAAAACAGAAAAGAAAACAGTATGCAAATCTCAGAAATGTGATCAGGGAAATCTTCACACCAATTTCTCAATATTATTATCCAAAAAAACAATTTTAGCTTTCTAGACTTTTGCCTTTCCTGTGGTCGAGCTATCAGACTTTCAGGGTTGAGATGAAATCAGAGTGGCACAGTGACAGGAGCAAGCAGTTCATGCTCTGAAGGCCACAAGGCCAAAATGTTAGCATACTTGTTAGCCTGGCCAAATGCATTGCTGTGTTTGAAATTTGGCAACTTTTTGTGTTTGTGCTAGCGCTTATGTGCTGATTTTATAAATTCATTTTATCCAACGAAGCAGTGACAAGATTGTGATTATACAAAAGTTTCACAAATTTAAATCTGTGCTTCAAACTTGGCTAGATCATTGAGATTTAATAGGTGACTTGAATATAAATGAAGGCCTGGAATAATGAGGCATGGATGATATAAATAGTCTTTTTTGAGCTTTAATTAATAGGGTGTTGTGGGTGCTGTTCTATCCCACCTAGTTGAGCTGGTGACCCAGATGCCATAAGGCCCGGGTTCATAACCACCCTGGGCCATTTACTGCATGTCTTCCCCTGCTCTCTCCCGGCGTTCCTGTTCTGTCATAATAATAGCTAAAAAAAAAAAATGTGTCATGGTGTGCATGGAAAAACTGACTCATTCTAAAATTATTGTTTCTGTCTGATTAGAATGTTTCAGGCTAAGACATACAAATACAGACTTTGAACAAATTAAAAGAAAAACCTGAACTCTTGACCTTGAAGGAATGGATTCAGTGAATGCAGCGATTATGCCCCACATTAGTATGGAATGTGGAACTGCTACTCTTGTTTACGTCTTTTCCACTGATGCAGACAATGCTCAATCTAAACCCTGTTTCGCACATTGCAAACAAAATAAATGGTCCTAAATTTGGAGGCACTGAAACCATGTCTACGTGAGGGGCTGCTGCAATAAATTTACCAATGATTGGCAGATGCAGCCCACAGATTTTGCCCATTAATAATTGGCTCTTAAACCTGCCAATATGGAGGGTGGCTCTTAAAAGGCAAAGACGCAGAAATGGCAACAAGTTGACGTAAAAGAGGCAAGAGCTTTTTTTAGAGCCAAAACTTTAAAGTTTAAAAGTACAAAAGCAGATTCCTTATTGAAGTTATTGCAGTCTTCTTGGTTGTCACATTTCTGCAGAAACCTTTAAGCATCTATATCAAGCACTTTTCCAGTCTCACTGACCACTCAAAACACTTAAGACTGCGAGTCACATAAGACTTTAAAACTACATTTAAAGAATCATTAGTCAACTCAAATTTAAAAAAAAAAAAATTGCCGAAAAAGTAAAATGAAATCAGACCTAAGCGTGATGAGGAGCTGCTGGAGATGAGCTATGGTTTGAGTAATTTGGGTCAACAGGACTGTTGGAAGGAGCTGAGTTGTGCCATGGACTGCAGCACAGATAAAGTTGTTCCAATGGGTGGTGGTCTCTGTCCTTTTGGTGGTGGGCTGCTGCCCCCCTCTGCTTCTTACTGTTGTGTGAGAAAGCAGCACCTCTGCTTCCAGACAAGAACTTTCTGCTGTTGACGTTGAGGTGAATCAGGGTCGGTTATCCAAATATTATCCGTTTCTCTGAGCGATTATTAGCCCTCAGATTTATGACTCTGCTCGCCGCTTGCTGAAAACACAGTTTCAGATGGTGAGGCTGCTCTGGCTGTGTGCAGAGGCCCAGACTGTTGCTCTTGGGCATGATGGCAGCGGTGGTGATGGCAGCAATGGCAGCACAGTTTATAAGGCTTAGTGCTGAAAAATGGACCCCTCAGCGACACGTTGTGTTTTTAAAGAAACTGAACGATTGAATAGCAGTGTGTCAGATGGGGTGAATAAGCAGGACTGTGGCTTTATTTAACCTTCCATTTATTTTTGGCAGGCTGAACAAATCATGTGGCTATGGAAGATTTAACATTCAGAGTGACAATAACGAGGAGAATCAAATGTGTACAGATATGAATAGTACCCTTATGGGACGTATTGTCTAAGGTTGAGGAAAAAGAGATCAAGGCAAAGAGATCCAAAACAATTGCAAAGCAACAATGAATAAATGACTAAAAAAAGATACTAAAGGAATATAAATAGAGACAAAATGACCACAAAGACAAAGATAATGACAATGTAGGGCTACTAAAGGCCTGCATGAACACAGCTGACCACAAAGAAACACAAAATGAGTGCAAAGAGAAGCAAAAATTTACCAGAGGTCTTAAATGACTACTAAGACACAGACATGGCCACAAAGGGGCACAAAGTGAGCATGAAGAGAAACAAAATGATGGCAGAGACTCAAAAATGACCACGGACACACAAAATGGCTACATAAAGATCAAAAATCACCATAAAAACACATAAGTGAACACAAAGATGAATAAAATTGCCACAAAGAGACAGAGAAATAATCAAATAGAGAGGTTAAATGACCACAAAGACACAAAAATGACCACAAAGACACAAAAATGACAAAAGAGATACAAAATCACTGCAGACGTGGCCCCACAGTCCTGTAATCAAGTCAGTTGTGCAAGTTGTGAATGCAGAGATCTTTTATAGTAAGATTAGAAAAAGGAGGAAGAGGTGAAGGAGGAGAGCGGTGTGAGCGAGGACAGAGGAGGAGGAGACATGGTAAGATAACAGGGAGGAGGAGGAGGCAGATGAAGAGAGCAGATAACAGTGGAATTAGCAGATAATCATTGATTAGCTGTAAAAGTGAAGTGTGCAAGCATTGATCCGCTCTCAGGAACAGTTTTACAGGATTTGGACTGAAAAAGAAGAACGAGAAGAAGAAAACGGTGCGTTTAGTACAGAAGAAGAAGAAGAGGGTGGAGAGGCTGACTTTTTCTGATGCTGATGTTTGTCTTTTGTAACAGCTGACAGATGTGGTCAGCTGATGAGAAAAGCATGTGGTTGGTCAGACTGAGTTCTGAATAAAAGAAGAGCGTTGGTGGTTTAATGTCACTCTATCAAGACTACATACTTATTAGCATGTAAGCTTTCTCATGTTTTAGTTCAATTATTACCAATGACGTTAAATTACACACTGTGTAGTTTTGATTTTAAAGGTTTTGGAAACTTACAGGTTAAGCTGGTTCATTATCCATATAACATCCCAGGAAGTCTGTTCATCTGGATGTAGTATTTTCACTGGGAGAACTGCTTTGTCACTCATATATATACATCTTTCTGGGATTTCCTTACCTGTGTGATCGATCGTGCATCAAAATAAAAGTATTAAAACTTATTGCACAGTCATTAATTCTGCATGAAGGGTCTGAGGGCAGATTTGTTGTGTGATTTACAGTCTGGAAAACCCCTCACAGGGAAATTTGTGATTTATTGTTTTCAGCTATAAATACCACGATTACATTTTGTGACTTGCGACTTGCAGTTACTTCAACTTTGCAGGTTTGCAGAAAAAAAAATACCTACATAGTGTTTTGTGTGTGTGTGCATTGTGTGTTTGGGGGTCTTTTTCTTTCGAAGCCTCTGTTTTTACCATCACCATATGGGGGGGGGTTAGCATAGCATATAAGGATTAGATGGTGGCATATTAAGTTGTTCAGTCAGCTACTTCTAGCATGCTTGGCTGGTTACTTACAGATAATTTCCTGTTAATTGATGCTAATGAACAAAAATACTAGGAATTTATTCACAGAAACCCCCCACAAAATTCCTGGGTGGGCAATGTGATACATTATCCCATATTATTTGTCAAATAATTGTATTTAAAATGTTCCAAAATGAACCAACAGCACACAGTGGAGATGAGGCCTAGCTGATGCGCCATATAGACAAAAGTTGGGCTACCCCTGATCACTGATCTTGATCTGGGTTTTAGCCTGGCGTTCTTAGCGCCAGTGAAGGGAAATCTTAATGGTTCAGCTTACCAGAAACAATTTGGAAAATTCTATGCTTCCATTTTTGTGGGAGCAGTTTGGGAAAGGCCCTTTTCTCTTCCAGGATGACTGTGCCCCAGTTCACAAAACAAGTTCCATAAAGGCATGTTGGATAAGTTTAGTGTGGAAACACTGGACTGACCTGCATAGAGCCCTGAACTCTGACCCTAAAAATGTTCTTCTGGATGAACAGGCAAAAGTTTCCACAGACGCTGCTTGAAATCTTGTGGAAAACCTTCTCAGAATAATGGAAGCTGTTAGAGCTGCAAAGGGAGGGATCTGTTTAAAATGGGATGTCATAAAAGCTGTGGATGCAACAAATAGGTGGCCTAATACCTGTCAATCACAGGAATCACACCTGTGACCTTAAGCCTTCATAAGTTTGAAGTGGTTGCGTTATTTAAAAAAAATTGCCCTTTAATAGGTGAGATGGACTCTAGCCATTAGTTGTTATGAAGGGGGAAAATTAGTTGTAAAGACCATAATAATAACTGTAAGCACTTTTATTTCTGTATTAAATTTGCACATTTTAACATGGAAGTCTGTGGAGATTAACTCCCTTTTGGAGTTGGCCCCAAGTGGAGGCCAAGACCAACTCGCAGTACAGAAACTGCACTTTTTTAAAAAAACTTTTACATTTTTCACCCTTTAATGCTACTTTCAGGACATACAGTAAATATTTGTCATTGCTTTTTGCTTTTGACAAAAAAATACAAAATCAATTTAAAATGATTCAAACACAGTCATTCAACTGGAATTAAATACATGGCATATATTAAAAGATCTTAAATCTTAAATATAGATAAAATGCCCCAAAAGAGGGAAACTGTTATGTTGTAAGATGGTGTTAAGGAAATTGTTTAAGCCCCTCATCTTTGACTTTGATTTCTTTTCATGCTGTGAGCAGCCCTCTAACCCTGACCTGAACCCCTAACTGTTTTTACACATCATTTAACACCATAAAATTGTAGTGTTCATTTTGAATGTAACCATACAATATGACGTTGCTTTGGGTAACAGAGAAATTTATGTTTCTAGTGTGTTTGCGTCTGTTTTGGGTTTTTTTTTTCTTTTTTTGCAGTGTTTTAGGGCCTAAATAGAACATTTAGAAACCTAACATTGCTCAGATGCAAAAGTCTTCCTCCCAGCAGTCATAACTCACTCCTGAAGTCAGTCTTCCACCCCCCCCCCCCCAAGACCTTAAAGAACACAAAGGTTATGGTATTAATTATCCAGTTCCAGAGGTTTTAATTAGTTACAAATATGTTTTAGTTTTTGAATCGCACACTTATTACATATACAGTGTCCATTATAAAATAGTTTTTGTTGTTTTGCAGAGAGAATTCAGAGTCTGAAGTCTGTTGACACTTGGTTTGTGGGTGTGTGTGTGTGTGTGTGTGTGTGTGTCTTGACATACTGAAGATGGAAAAACTGAACTGTCACACCAAATATCACCTAATAGCAGCTTCATTTCATAACAAACAAAACTGTTCTGTGTTAAAATAAAAGCTTCAAACACACTCCCATATGCTTCCGTGTGTGTGTGTGTGTGTGTGTGTGTGTGTGTGTGTGTGTGATAGAGGAAGTGTCGTAACGCCTTCAGAAATGATAACTCACAGCTGCATTAGTGACTTACTGACACACACAAAGTGATAAATGCATTTAACGCACGCACACACTTGTCTCACTCATATCGTCGTCTGACGGCGAAGTGGCCATTTACATGCCAGTGTTGGTTCAGAGCGACAGTTAAGTGTTTTTAACTGATAGCTGAAATGCATTCCTGTCTGCAAACACACACACGCACACACTCACACATATCACAGAGTACCTCTGCTCTTGGTCCAGACAAGGAGAAGATTTACTCTCTGTAATTAGGTCAGAAGGTCAAAACACTGTTGGTAAATTGTAGTCTCTCCTTCTGTGTGTGTGTGTGTGTGTGTGTGTGTGTGTGTGTGTGTGTGTGTGTGTGAGTGTGTATGCGCGCATTCCAGGGTGTTGATTGAGGCTGTGCAGGTCCCTCATTAACAGCCATCAATCACAAATACGTCCAAATTCAAATTCCTGAGCTCGAAAGCAAAAATTAATTATTAAATATTTAATCTATGAAAGCTACATATATCCATGCTCCAGGGTAACAAATAAGAGCGTCTATTTAGTATAGCCTGATATATGTGTGTGTGTGTGTGTATTTATGTGTGTGTGGACAGTGACAGAGCAGTAAGTGAAGACCTGACAGCAGAGATCAATGACTGAAAGAGAGAGCTGTAATCCACTCTCTTAAAAAGACACACAAGCTGTCACTGGTTTCTGTGTGTGTGTGTGTGTGTGTGTGTGAGAGAGAGAGTGTGTTATTCTCCCCTCTTACCTCCAGTTTTCTGGTTCTTGTAAAGCTAAAGAGGCGGATGCAGATAGATTAGGCTCTCTCACCCTCCACTTCAGCTCTATTGAAAAGTTAAAACTAAATAATCAGTTTTGCTTGACTTTATGTAACTTGCCACACTTTCCACACTAATAAGGACAGAAAACATCCAATACTCAAAGTAAGGAGCAGATCTGAACAATCTTTCTCTAAACAATATTGTGAAATAATAGTAGAAATGTCTGAAAGTGGATTTTATGCCACAGCTTGCACATGTCCTAGTAAAGTGTTCCTCTGCAGCACTCTGTGCAACATTAACTAAAGGTATTAACAAAACAACCACTTACTGATAAATGTCAAATGTGTTGTGTTGAAGAGATATCAGTTGAAACTGAATTAGGGCTGCGGTGTATGTTGTTACATTATTAATCTAAAACCTGAAATGGGAGGAAATGTCTTCATACTGTATACCTATATGTAAAATGTAACTTCTTGGTGGTGAAAGAGGGTAATTTAAATAAGTACCTTTAAGTGTATTGTCAGAGCAGAGTGCTTTGCCACATGAAAATGTGTTATGCATGACTTTCTCAATATCGTCAGGACTTTTACCAGAATTGAAAGATAAAATCTTTAAAAGTTATAATTGTGATGAAAAGCTGTCAAACTCCGGCGTCTGCAGATTTATACATGGGAGTAAAATGGAAAGCTTTGCTGTGTTGGGAAAAATAAGACAAGTGTGGATATGATGTGGTGTGGATTTTTTCTACTGTTTTATAAACTACATAGAATTATTCAAAAGATTAAACAAAGATGAAATGGTGTGTTAGTCATTGCAGTTTCTTTGAATAAAGCTCCCAAGACACTGCGCTTTCTGCAGAAGCAGCACTTATAGTATGTATAATGTGTGGTCTCAGTGTGAGAAAACAAACCAGTGCGCTGCTGTAAGGGTCATCTGTCCCGAACAAACTGAGGGTCAAACAAGGAGAATTTACTTAGCTTTAACAGACTGAAGCTACAAAGAAAAAAAAATCTCGTTTTGTTACGACTGTTGTGCTCAGATGGAAAAATGACAGCTGGAGCCGTGAAGCCAATCCGGCAGCCTGGCAATGTTTGCAACATTTTCTGTCTGTTCAACTAAACAACATTTTCTCTTTGGCCGTTTATCTTATGGCTGGAATTTTGTTGCGATGGATTTGATAAACACAGGCGGCCAAAACGTCTTTGACAGAACAGCATCGAGCTAGAAACCAGCTGCTGGTCTGAGAGGCCCAAGTTCACTGGAGCTTCAGATGTCATATGTAAACTCAGCAAAAGGTGGCCCTGCCAATGAGAAAGTGATATAATATAATATCAAGGGTAAAACTTTAAATCAGCACAGATTCATGACAAAAAAATGGTAAAATTCAAACGTACAGAAATAACTTTTAAATGTGTTTTACTATATATATATATATATATATATATATATATATATATATATATATATATATATATATATATATATATATATATATATAAGTAACCACAGCACGTGACTGAATGTTAAAACCATGGAAATTCAAAATGCTTCAATGAGGCAAAGACACAAATTACAAAAAAGGAAAAAAAATGTAAAAGTCTACGAAAACAAAAAATAGGATTCAGCTAATGAGTCAGTTTTACCAAGAGTCAGACTAGAGTGCTGTTAATCCTACAGTGCACAACACTATTGGATGATAGCATGCAGAGGACTAATTCTGAAACAAGTTTTAATATATTTGCTGAAGTACTTTACTGTATATTTTGCTTTGTGCATTTTTAAAGCTTTAGGAAAAACAAATCTACCGGATACATCATTGTTGTTTGTCATTATCTGAAATACGATTTAAAAAAACCACACAAAAAACAAAACTATCATGAAAAAATACTTTAAGGACACTCATTCACTCCTGTACACGGTGAATATAAAGCCTGCAGGTTACATTTTTTAAAACTATTTTGGAAAATCTAAATGTTAAAAAATGAACAAGTAAACTTCTGAATAGAACAGAACAGCAATATTTCAAAGTGACTGATTGTTAATGTGAAATATCTAATGCTTCTAATCTCCGTGATGCTGCATGATTATAAATAAAGCACCTCATCAGTCATCCCCAGGAGAAATGTTGCTGTAGATAATAATTATGAGCCCTCATTTATTAAAAACAAAACAAAACAAAACAAAACAAACTTTACTGGCAACCTCCTGGAATTTGAAAACATAAAATTAAAAAGACGGGGGGGGGCAGTGCCAGAAACTGCAGTTCCTCTAATGTCCACTTGAGGCTGGCTCCAAAGTGAGTTCATTCTTATACATTCCCATATTAAAAATATCCAGATTTACAGCAGAAATAAACATTTTCACAGTATAGTGCATGTACTAAAAACGATTTTTGGGATGCGACTTGGCAGTAAATAGCAGTGTCTATGTCTCTGCATTGCACTCATATAGTTTATTAATGCAGTGTGCTAACCCATCTCACCAAAGTTAGTAATTAACCATTTCTGTTTAATTATAGTAACCTCCTCCACTCCCTGAACCCACCCACCCCCTCCCACCCAAAACATATGAGAATGGCCAACACTGAGGCTTTAAAATGCCCCCAGACCAATGGGCAAAGCCATCATGCCTCTCGGAGTCTTTATGTACAGTCTGTTTACTTAACTGCGTTAATCATAGATCATTTTTTTCACCAGCTTCTCATGTGAAGGTTTACTGCATAAATTAAATAGTATTTATCACAGAAAACTCAACATCCTTGTGAATTGCACAAAAAAAGCTAATTTGGAAGTTTTTGTGTCTTAATTATGTAAAACAGAGAAAATGTGGAAATAGTTTCAGGCCACAAGATAAACAACCTAGAAAAAAAATGTACACTTAATCATATAAAGTAGTTTATGTGAAATGGACAAAGATTCGGATAAGGGCAGGAGAGTGTGCAGGCAGTCCAACAGCGACAGACAGTAAAGTGCTTACATACAGAGAATAATAAATGAGGCTGTTTCCTCTGATTCTCACAGTCATTTACTGCATTGATTGTTTGTTGGCTGTATGGACAGCAGAGAGGCAGGCTATTGGCTCAGGTCATCACCTTATAAACACACTCAACGCCGCCTCAATACAGTCACACTGCATCTTTACCACGGATGGACGGAGGGATGGATTAATAATGAACACACACACAGACGGAGGCTGAGGGAGATCGACTCCTTTTAAGTGCTTATGATCGCTATTAGTTGTGCACTCTTCAGATTTCTGTTGATTTATTTACTCATTTTTAATTGTCTCATCCCTGTTGCCTTTGCAGCAGATATCTAAATGTCAACTTCTCATATACAATTTACATTGGTCGAGTAATATTTGAGTTGCACATTTTCAAATCAATGTAAAATGATAACTTCAGACTCTCCATGCTACTAAAAGATCTGTTGTTGAAGGAACTGAAAGCTTGAATAGGGAATGAAATCATTGAGCCTGAGGGTGGCACTAGAGGTCACTGGGTCAGTATAAATACAAGAAACATTAAATCTCTGGGGAATGTGATCAGCAAATTTCCCACCAGTTCAAACACTTAATTTTAATGTTTTCCATTTAAAAGTGGATTTGTGGTTTTCTTTAGGGGAACAGACTGAGAGATCTCATCTTTGAGCCAGGAGCAACAGGAAAAAAAGCAAGCTGCTTCTTCCTCTTAATGGACCCTTGTTTGGTTTACGTTTCAGCTCCATTCTTCTTATTTGATGTGCAGCCTTCCACTGTTGCTGTGAAAAAGTATTTTTAGGCCTCGATGTTAAAGCTGGCAGACGGAGCTGTAAGGCTTTTAAGCAGGTGTAAATCAGGTCTGTGTAACGTTTAACGCCCAGCAGGCTGTAATCATCACAGCTCCAGCTGACTGTGGATAAGAGCCTAATGAGTAGCTGCAGAATCTTGTTTAAAACATTTCAAATCAAATTAAGTTATTTGTCTGAGCTGCAAGTGCACAACTCGTTATCGTTTTCAGTTCATTCTTAAGAAAAGAGGCTGACCCTTACACTGGTATATCATCACACTATAAATCGTAAATTAGCAAAAAGATATATATTTTCAGTTCACATTTTAATCTGCAACTCCCTACCAGTGTCATGAGAGATGCTATCTTAAACACTGAGATAAATTTTAATGTTGGATGAAATTTTGGAAGTGACAGCTCTAATAAGACAATTTAGAATCTTCTAGAGTTCATTAGAAAATCTTCATCTATTCTCATCTATGTGCAATTGATGTTTTTTAAGGGGGTTATTCCTTTAAAAAAGACAAAATTGTTTGATTGTTGTTGCATTCCATATATATATTATGTAGATTATCAAAAATGTATTTTTTCAACATTTACTTTAGTTTTGCAGTCCCATGAGATTAAACAAAAATGTGTCAAAAAAACAAGAAACAATCAAATTGCCACATGTTGGGTTGTTAAAAAAAGAAGGGGGCCCTGTAAATGTTAAATAAAAGCAAGCACACATAAAAATAAGTATGCACTTAATAGTAACATCAAAGTTATTTTATTTTTAAGAATAACTATTTGTGATAGTACTAACCTTGGTATTTTATGTGTTTTAGCTTCTTCTTCTTATAGTAAATGTTGTATTATTTTTAATATTACAGTTTACTTTTAGTTTTTCAGTTTGGCATTATGTTTATATGGGGTTTTATGTTTTGTATCCATATTCTTTGATTACTTTGAGTCAGTCCCTGGTGTTTGAATGTGCTATATAAATAAAACCAATCTGACTCTTTTAAATCTAAATTTCCCTTATTATTCCAGAGAAGGAACTACATAACTCTGGATGTTGATAGTAGCTATATTGTGGTGGTAGAGCATAGCTGAATGCTACAGAAAAAAGTGTCAGTTGGAGACCATTCGTTAATCACTATATTTTACAAGGCTGAGCTTTTATTAGTTTTACTATTATTATTTTTCCAACATTTTGAAAATAATGTCAATTTTTGAGCTAGTTATCTAGTAAGTTACATGCAACATGCCCACTCTGCTTTGTTCAAGTGTACAGAGCACCAAAACCTTTTTGTTACCCTTGAAATTTTGTTTTGTTTGTTTTTGTTTTTTTGATGTACATGGCAGACTTCAGACACCAGTCTGTATAGTTTGTTTACAGAGTCTCTGAAATCAGTTGGTTTTGCTTGATGGATATAAACCATAACATCTGAAATGCGTAAACTTTTTCATTGTAGGCTACTGAGCATTTTATTTGGAAACTGGCAGAGGAATAGAACAGTTCTGTGTTACTGTCTGCATTCCATTTTTTTCCAGAATCAATTTGGTCATTTCAGTTAAGTTGTTATTGTTTGAAAATGTTTTGTTTTTTTAGTGTCAGTTGAATTATTTGTGGTGATTTTGTTGGTGGAAAGATTTATTGTGTTTAAAATAAAAACAAATACAATACCTTTTGAAGGTAACTGACTTAATCATGTAAACATCCCACTTTTACTGTCATCAGTACCTTCTAAAGCGTTCTGTATTTACATATCTCACCATATTGACTAAAGCTAAGTACATTTTCTTTACATTAATTTAGTTATAGTTTTGTCTACTACATACAACTTAAATTGTCAAGGTTTGCTGTGTGGCAGGCAAAGCAGAGAGGCGATCTGGAAGACCTGGGAGCCAAGGCATAAAACCTTGCCTAACCTTAAAAAAAAAAAAAAAGCTAACAGGAAGACATAGAACAAGCAAAGACAGATTCAAATATACACACACGGAATAATGAGGGAACAGGTTGGAATACAGCTGACTCTAATCATGATCTGATGAGGCAAGGGAAGCAAAACAGAACCCAGAGAGACTATCAAATTAAAACAGGAAATTACTAACACTAAGACTAGAATAAAGACATACGAACTTGACACAAAGACAGATGATAACAAAACACACAGACAAGACTGAGGGCACAGAATGGGGTACAAAAGGGGATAAGCAACCTCCTATAAACTCAATGCACAGATAACTGGAACGAAACCACAACAAAAACAGAATAACAACAATACAGAATACAGAACTGTAGCACAAAGATAACCAAAACTACAAAACCCCTCAACATCCCTTAAAGCTCAAACCATGACACAAAGAGTTGTTGTGTCTCGTTTAAGTCTTTAGTTTTAGTTAACTATAATAACCTTGTTTACTGTTACCTTATTTTCAACAGGATACGATTGTAATGTCAACTATACAAATTCAGATTTTATTTTGAATTGGATTTACACTGAGCTATGAGATTATAATATATAATAAAAAATTATTATTATTATATTTAACATTTTTGTGCCGTACTTAAGTGAGGTTGGTTTCACTGTCAATTTAGAAAATGAGCTAAATTATTATTTAGTAAAAGTAAAAGATTTCAATACGTATATTAATCTATACAATTAAAATTTACAGTCAAGGTATTATTACAGTAGCTACAATTATAGTCACTAAAAAGTTAGTTGTGTGTAATTCATATCTGACATTTTTTCTTTTATGGGTGAAAAAGATACTATATGTGCTACCTCTAACTCTGAAGGTTGTCTGTTTTCAGATATATCAATACTACCCTGAATTAATGACAGCTCTCTGTTTTCAACTCTGATAATTTGTGTTTCCAGATCTATGATTCAGAGGGAACGTTACAGCACTTCATCGATGGTAATGATCCCAGTAAATCCAGCTGGATGAGGTATATTCGCTGTGCGAGACACTGTGGGGAGCAGAACATGATGGTTGTACAGTACAGGTAGGGGCAAGTCTTTGTCTCTAAGATGTTATTTGTATTTTGTTCACAGTGTAGATTCAAAGCACACAATGAACAGTTACTTCTACTGTTGCATGTTTATATTGGGTAACAAAGGCAAACAAAACAAAGGCAAGTTTTTTAGACTGGTTCTGTATAAAATTTGATTTGGATTTCCTTTAAAAATTTAAATATAATTTTCCCAGAAATATTACAAAAAGACACCTAATCACTGAATATATTTTACTATGAATACACCCAATTTTTAAAGTGAAAGGTGTCACCAAGAGGTGGTGCTTTCTTCAGAAAAAAAACTTTAATTATTTGGTTGGACTGTGATTCTACTCTGTCTGTGACCTTTTTTTTTTCTTTTTTTTTGTTACACTTACTAAAATCCGGTATGCTAGTGTTAAATTATTTTGTTGTTCCTGGTTTTAAGACGAATCTCACTAACACCTGTTAGAGAGTTATAAGCACTTAGTTATGAGTACAAACCTTAGTTCAACAATTTCTATAATAAATGTCACTGCATTTGTGTCCCATATACTGCACAGTTACAGGAGAACTGGTTTTATTACAACAACCAATATGAATTAAACTCTTACCATAACACCACCAAATTAAGGATTTAAAATTAAAGATTAAGAATCCTGAATTTTACATAGTTAGATAAGTCAATTATACATATTAGATAAAACAAACAAGCTATGAAAACAAACAAAAACAAAAAGTGCTGATAACTCAGTATAAGTAGGTAAATATGTAAACTCATATTAATGATAAGTTACGCTTAGCTCAAATTATTGGATGTTGTTTGCATTTATAGTGTTACTGTCACCATTTACCATAAACTAAAACAATACACATGCACAAACAAAAAGCTGAACAATGTCTAGTGTATTTTCTCTATTTTTTAAATCTGATTTCTTTGTTATAGCAAAGAAGTAAGATGGCAGCATGGTGGCACAGTGATTAGCACTGTTGCCTCACAGCAAGAAAGTTCTGAGTTCAATTCTGACATCAGGCCGGGGCCTTTCTGTCCAGGGTGTACCCTGCCTTTCACCCTAAGACAGCTGGGATAGGCTCCGACCCTGAGAAGGATAATGGATGGTTGGACTTCTTTGTTATAGATTCATAGATTTTTCCTTCTTCTGCATTATTCTGATTAGCATGGTGAAGCATTATACTGTTCTTCACCAGTTAAATCTCAAAATAGATATAAATAATGTAATACTAATACTGATACTACTACTGACAATAACAGTTTGGGTTTCTTGAAAGGCACTATATAAAGTAAAAAGTATTTGCTCCCTTCCTTATCTCTTAGCTTTTTGCATATTTTGCACTGTAAATGTATCTTTATAGACAAAAAAGAAAAAAAAATAGTCAAAAGCCAAATGTCTCAATGAACAAGTCAGGGGAGCATGTTCCAGAGAGTGGGCAGCACTGAAGGCTTTGCCCCAAAATATCTGTCTTATGTGTGGGATGGAGAATGGGTTACTTAGTTAAAATCTTAGAGTCTGAGATGCAGTGCAGGGAGGTCCAGTAAGTACTGGTGTGCTGGTTTTGATGATTGGTTTAGTTGATTTCTTGTCTTTGCCAGCAGTGCAGTATTTAAAATTATCTACACCAATATTGACACAAGCGTATTCCCCTGAAATTAGGTTTCACATCACTACAGCCATACCTTTGGTCCAGGTAAGACAGTAAACCACACATTTCTTCATGTGAGTTTTAACTTTATCTACTGGTAATGTCTGAGATTTTCACTCCTTTTCGTTTATTCATGTATTTTAGTATGCATGTATTGATTTATTAAAGTCAACAGACATTTCCTTAATAATATGTACAAGGTAATTATTTCTCACCTTTGTTAAAGGATCTAGTGTTGTCTAGCTGCAGGAGTTGTTGGTATCTTTTAGTTGTAGAAAACTAAGGTTAAAATTTTGCATATAGTTTTTTTTTGTCCATTTTTGATACATCTCTGTCCATCTTTCTGTTTCCTGTCCAGTACAGTAGAGATCTAAGAGAATTAAGCTTTGTTTTTTTTTTCTCTTTCCCAATTTTTAGAGATGAAAATCGTTTACCAAATGGCAAGCTTTATGCACTAGCACTACATCAAAAAGCACAACCACAGTTGAATTAGTATGGTGCCTTTTTTTATTCTGTTTACAGGGAATCTATCATTTACATTTTTTTTTTCACAATGACTGTCTTGCAGTTGTTTTTAATCAAACCCCATACCAAGCGATTCAAATGCAGGAGTGCAGATGAGGCATCCCTTTAAACTTATTATGAAAAACCTGCTGACAGTAAATCGCATGAAAGTAAATTGAGATTAATCATATATACTAGGTAAAAACAAAACAAAAAACATTTTCACACTTTACATAGAGATTTAATGACATGGGTATATTACAATAAAAGTCACATTTCAGGTTACAGGTTTGTCATTTGAACTTCAGCTATGAATAAAGGTGCACTTGGTTTATTATTAAACTTCTGTTAAGTGTATATAATGAAAATGGAGAAAAAAATAGGATTTTACAAAGAACATCTCAGAACACTTTGCCTCTTTACATGTAACATGTTTAAAACAATAGAATGCTCATTTAGCTATACTGTCAGAAGTTCAGCAATTGCTTCTAAGGTAAATAAAAAAAAATAAATAAATAAAAAAAAGATACATATACATTGTATGTCTTTTTTGTAAATGTATGCTTCAAATGTGTAATGATGCAGTAGCAACTGGAAACTTGTTAAGACAGTTCTCCTATACACTGGCACACTATACGTCAGGGGTTCATGCAAGAATACCAAGAACTATGTACATTCTTTCCTTAGAAAATATTTTTTGTGTTATTACAAGATGCAAGTAATAAGGTTTCTGATGAATGACCATAGTGTGTTGTGGTTTGGTATCTTTGATGCAGCTGCTCTTAGCGGCTAATAATTGTTTGGACACTGTCACTATCAGTCTCAGCAAAACTGATTTCAAATAATTTGGGCATCTTTGCAAGATTCCTCCTATTATAAAATTTACAACTATTATAATGAAAGCCTATTACTTCTTATTTTGAAGCAATAACAGTATGATGTTCCTGCAGGTGTGGGCAATTAATTTTCCCAAGGGGCCACATAAGAAACTGGTAATCGTTTTGGACAGCTGCATCAGAAAGTATTAACTCATAAAATAACTCAGTTGTCTTTATCGACTGCTGCTGGTAAGTGTGGCCCCTGGGAAAAAGATTACTGCCAAGCCTTATTGGAGGTAAGTCTTGCCACTTGGCAACCATATTGTTATTACCTCCAGGGAGTCATTTTAAAATTCTTTTTTAAATGAATGGAAAGAAAGTTATAACTTTGATGGAAGTTATACATTTCTCTCAACACATAGAGAATTAACAATCTTTCTCAAAATTAGAAAAAATGAAAATATTACATTGACAATTCATAGGGAAATATCAAACTGAAACACATTTGCTCCCATTTCAAATCAGAACACGCCATTATAGATAAAATGCTGCTGTCAGAAAACATTTTATAAAATTTTACAAAATTGTTGCTCTGTGGCTTTCTTCATATGTTCCTGGATCCACTTATCTATTTCGTCCTCATGTTGTTTCTGCATTTCGTCAATTTGTTTTACGGCTTGAAAAGAACATTTAAGCTCATTCATTTCTTTTTCTTGTCGCTTATTCATTTGAGCGAAGTCCTTCTTATATTCCTTTTTTCGGCACAGCTGTTGAATAATGAAGTCATTGTTTTTTTGTTGTTTAAGCTTCATATTCTCAAATTCTTTTTCTTGTGTAGCTATCACAACTGCAAAGTCAGTGGTGTATCTCTGTCTGAACTCCTCTGCTTGTTTTCTGGCTTCCTCTTGATTTTTCCTCATCATCTCCTCCATTTGCTTTTGAAAGTTTTCATGTAATTCTTGCGATTCCTTTTCCTCCTGTTCTTTTCGCATTTGATATTCTTTCTTTTCCTGTTCATATTCTTCTCTGAGCCTTTTCAGTCGTGTTTGCTCCTTCAATCTATGTTGGTCATCTTGAAGTCGTTTTTTCCGCCACTGTTCTGATTCTTTTTCCCAACCCTCACTTTCTTTTCTGATGTTCTCTGAATTTTGTATCAACTTTTGTCCGGTAATTGTCTTTTCTTCTGATTCAGATTGAATTTTCTTCCCTTTTTGTTTCCACTGGTGTTGCTGAATTTCTTCCCTCTGTTTCCTCTCCCTTTCCTCTTCTGCTCTCTTTTCCTCTATCATTTTGTTCTCCTCCTCCTCTTTCTTAATTAATTCCATTTTCTCTTTTAATGCTTTCTCTTTTGCTGCTCTTTCTTGTTCAATTTTTCGCCTCTTCTCTTGAATTTTCTCTTCATGTTTTCTTTTAAGGTCCCGCTTATTTTTCAGTATCTCTTCTTCTTTCTCCTGCAAAATCTTCTGCATTTCCTTCTGAATTGCGTCCTCTGTCTGTTTGAACATCTCTGAGGTGTAGGAGCCACCACCATTTTTCTTCACCATTGACTCAATCTTGGTGAGCAGCTGACTGACTTGAGAGCGGTTACTGGGATCTTCGTTATTGAACACATGGTATCGTCCTCCACATTCAGCTGTCAGTTTTTTTAAGAATCCTTCGCTGTCTTCTTCCATATAACTTTCAATTGTTTGATTTTTTAGGTCATCTCCTCTGGTGAATAAGATAATGATGAAGTTGGTTGAATTCTTGCCCAAAAAGTTTTTGATGAGCTCCACTGTTTGTTTTTCCTCCTTTGTAAAACGACCAATCCTCAGGACAAGTAAAATTACATGAGGTCCAGGAGCCAACATTGTGATGCATTTCCTGAGTTCCTGTTTAATTTTATCATTGGACAGACCCGTGTCATATAAACCAGGTGTGTCCACCACAGCAACAGGGCGTCCATCAACCTCTCCTGTTTCTTTTTTGCAATCCACAGTCACTGAGTTCATACTGGCTTTTGAATGGAAGTGTTCTTTTCCCAAAATAGTGTTTGCAGTGGCACTCTTTCCACTTCCAGTTTTCCCAATCATCACAATCCTGAGACAGTCCTGGCTCTTTTTTTCAAATCTTGACTCTCCCATTTTGGATTTATCTCCTGTGCTATTGTGCATGAAAGGTTTTGCAATAATTTCTTTTTTGAAACCTCCAAATGGTGTTTTCATCTCTTCCACAGCATCGAGTAACTGAGGGATCTGCTGTCTGTCCTTGATGTTGAGGATAACATATCGGCCACTGAAACTCTCGCAAAACTCTTTGATCTCTGTGTTCATTTTTAAAAAGTTAACAATACCTGGGTGTGTAGGATTGGTCTCCACAGTAAAAAGAACCATTGTAAAGTCCTTGACTTTAGAGCTCAGTATTTTTTTGAAGGTCTCCACCTCACTCTTGTCTTCATCAGTAAGGTGATCCAAGGGTTGAACTAGGATGAAAGCGTGGACACCCTCAGGATCACAGAGAGAAACTGTCTTGATTGCTTCACTAACTGCTTCCTCCTGAGACTTTCCATGGAGAGCAGGCAGTTCCACCACTGAAACCAGTCGACCACACACCTTTGCCTCATTTTTGACACACGCTGATGAATTAGATTCTATCTTTTTGTCTCCTAGGATGGCATTGGCAGTTGATGTCTTCCCAACTCTAAACCTCCCACACAGTACCAAATTCATAGGTTTCAGACTTGGAATTTGAGGTTCTTCCAGACCAATTTGAGGTCTCTCAAAAATTCCTACCTTCACAGGAGGCTTTGGTTTCTCAGATTCTTCAATCCCATCTCCCGATCTCCCACACAGTGCTAAATTAAGTTGAAGTTTTGATTTTGGAATTTCAGGTGATTCAAGGAGCTCAGCACTTTCAGAAAAATTTAGATGTCCTCCTCTGTTGGCAGTCACAATTTGACTGATCTTTTCCATCAGTATTTCAAAATCAAAGTCAGTGTTTTTTTTGTCAAAGTTTAATTTATGCTGTCTTTGTCCGCAGTCCTGGATAAATTGATCGACTGCCACGTTCTTTTCTTCATCCTTTTGTGTTATGATGACCATTGAATATTTAAGCGCATCTGGACCAAACAAACTCAAGATGAACTTCAGTGTTTGTCTGTTTTCCTTTGTGAAATCTGAAGGTTTCACTAACAGCAGCAGGACATTTGGCCCAGGGTGACAACGTGCCACACACATCTTCATCTCATGTCTGACTTTTTCCACAGGAAGACTAAAGATGTCTGAGGTTTTCACCACTGTTATGGGCATTTTTCCCCATTGTCCTTGAGCAATGGATTTCTTGGATATTTTTAGAGGATGAGAATCTCTTTTACCAGTGATCAAGTTACTTAAAGTTGCCTTTTCATGTTGGTTTTTTCCAAATATCACAATCCTGAGTTCGGATGCTGAAGAGGACACAAGAAGCTTATGATTAAATACTGTTACAAATCAATTTTCTTTTATTAATTTTTTTAAAATCAGTATTCAGTTTTAAATTGAAATAGACTTCAGAGCACTAAACAAATATTTTCAAGCTCATATTCATGGTGGATCACTGTCTGAAAAATATTCAATTAATATCTGTCACAAAAACTTTTACCAGCTGCTGTAAAACTAAAAAAGCGCATTTTAGGTATTATTTTATTCATGACTAATAACTTTAATAAATGAATAACTTTGAATAAGTTTCTTTAACTTAACTTAAAAAAAACAAACAACCCCAAATATATATATTTTTGTGCACTTACCAGATCTATATGCTGATCCTGCCATGATTTTACTTTGTTCAGTTCAACAGCAGAATATGCAGGTGTCTGTTGAGTTTTAGGGAGGGAAAAAAAGAAAAGTTATGACTGAAACACAAACGTGTCCACTGCATTTTATAAAGTCCAAAGTCAATGCAGCCTTCTACCAGGATAATTTAGAGACGTTTGTGTCATGTGCTGACAAGCTTTATGTAGATTCCGATTTCCTTTTCCAGCAGGGCTTAGGACCTTCTCACAGTGCTAAAACTACTATCAAACAACATATTTCAAATTTCCCATGTGTGGGTCTAATAAACTAATAAAGGTTATCTTATCTTAAAAACTTGCTGACCATGTTATTGCTGTGTTTGATTTACCAGAACTCGCTTGAAATGAAACTCACAGAGAATGTGTAAGGGTATTGACAAGAGGAAGATGAGGAATACCTGACCTGAAAATACAGATGAGCTGAAGACTGCTATCAAAGAACCCTGGGCTTCAGTAACCTCAGCATTACCACAAGCAGATTGGTTGCTAAGTAGTTTAACATGGAACCAGTCTCTCTACACACACATGGCAATTAGGCAGTGTCGTTACTGAGACAATGAGCTAAGCGGAGTAAAAGAAAATGTTTTTTTTCTAGTATCCAAAACAATAGCACGTGTTACTGTAATTTCTTTACTTGCAAAAAGCTGGCAGGAATCCTCAATCACACCTCCTCTGTAACATAGAGGAGCTGCATAGATATGAAGAAAAGCTAACTTTGTAGCTGCTCCCATTCACCACTGTTTGTTTTACACAGCAAAAGATCTACAGTAAAGCTACAGAAGTTCAAATAAACTATATAGATGAAATGTTAACTTAGTTTGACACAATATTGAAGACGGGGATTTTGCTAAAGGATGTCAACATCTGTCTTACTTTAAATGGGTGTAATTCATGCAGTAAGGGAGGCTTGGGGTCTACTAGACCATATTTATTTCAAGGCTTTAGTATCGTTATGTTAAATATAAGTAGAATATTATATTGGTTAAACTGTAATAATTCATTCTTCATTGTTGTTGTTTTTGTTGTTGTTGTAGGCCAGTAAAAATGTGCATGGACCAGAAAAACTCTGAGCCAATGAAATGGGGCTGTTAGCCTGGACAAAGAGTTATTATTAACAGTAATTACTAACATTTATAGGAACTGTTATATTAAAGCACAGGGCAAACCTCAGTTCTGAGAACAGTGGCAGGCTCACTTTTGTTCACTGCAACCACCACTCCTTTAAATGCTTACAGACACACATACAGTGGCTTGCAAAAGTATTCGGCCCCCTTGAACTTTTCCACATTTTGTCACATTACAGCCACAAACATGAATCAATTTTATTGGAATTCCACGTGAAAGACCAATACAAAGTGGTGTACACGTGAGAAGTGGAACGAAATTCATACATGATTCCAAACATTTTTTACAAATAGATAACTGCAAAGTGGGGTGTGCGCAATTATTCAGCCCCCTTTGGTCTGAGTGCAGTCAGTTGCCCATAGACATTGCCTGATGAGTGCTAATGACTAAATAGAGTGCACCTGTGTGTAATCTAATGTCAGTACAAATACAGCTGCTCTGTGACGGCCTCAGAGGTTGTCTAAGAGAATATTGGGAGCAACAACACCATGAAGTCCAAAGAACACACCAGACAGGTCAGGGATAAAGTTATTGAGAAATTTAAAGCAGGCTTAGGCTACAAAAAGATTTCCCAAGCCTTGAACATCCCACGGAGCACTGTTCAAGCGATCATTCAGAAATGGAAGGAGTATGGCACAACTGTAAACCTACCAAGACAAGGCCGTCCACCTAAACTCACAGGCCGAACAAGGAGAGCGCTGATCAGAAATGCAGCCAAGAGGCCCATGGTGACTCTGGACGAGCTGCAGAGATCTACAGCTCAGGTGGGGGAATCTGTCCATAGGACAACTATTAGTCGTGCACTGCACAAAGTTGGCCTTTATGGAAGAGTGGCAAGAAGAAAGCCATTGTTAACAGAAAACCATAAGAAGTCCCGTTTGCAGTTTGCCACAAGCCATGTGGGGGACACAGCAAACATGTGGAAGAAGGTGCTCTGGTCAGATGAGACCAAAATGGAACTTTTTGGCCAAAATGCAAAACGCTTGCCCCAGTCTGCAAAAGACTTGAGACTGGGGCGGAGGTTCACCTTCCAGCAGGACAACGACCCTAAACATAAAGCCAGGGCAACAATGGAATGGTTTAAAACAAAACATATCCATGTGTTAGAATGGCCCAGTCAAAGTCCAGATCTAAATCCAATCGAGAATCTGTGGCAAGATCTGAAAACTGCTGTTCACAAACACTGTCCATCTAATCTGACTGAGCTGGAGCTGTTTTGCAAAGAAGAATGGGCAAGGATTTCAGTCTCTAGATGTGCAAAGCTGGTAGAGACATACCCTAAAAGACTGGCAGCTGTAATTGCAACAAAAGGTGGTTCTACAAAGTATTGACTCAGGGGGCTGAATAATTGGGCACACCCCACTTTTCAGTTATTTATTTGTAAAAAATGTTTGGAATCATGTATGATTTTCGTTCCACTTCTCACGTGTACACCACTTTGTATTGGTCTTTCATGTGGAATTCCAATAAAACTGATTCATGTTGTAATGTGACAAAATGTGGAAAAGTTCAAGGGGGCTGAATACTTTTGCAAGCCACTGTACTCACGCATTCACTAGCACACCTAAATATGCACACATGCACAAACCACAGACAAAAACATAAAATAGTTTTTAAAAATAGTGTTTTAATTATTAAAGCATTCAAACCAATTCTTGTAGCCCAAAATAAAGTTAAAAGCCTGTAAAGAACCATTTGACCAAATTAAAAGATACTGAAATGGCCCTCAATGGTGAGTAAACTGGACATGTTTTGGTTAACCCTCTCAGGCTCAAATTACGTTTTAGTTGCTAATGCACAACCAAGTCCTGCAGTGGTACTTTTGAGTAAA
Organism: Oreochromis niloticus; assembly: GCF_001858045.2. NCBI lineage: Eukaryota > Metazoa > Chordata > Actinopteri > Cichliformes > Cichlidae > Oreochromis > Oreochromis niloticus. Next base: position 32,001,168 of record NC_031977.2, read on the forward strand.
AAAAACTCATAAAATATGTATGTGGGGTAATCAGGTTGTTAGTGTTTCAACTGTTGCAAATCTGCAACGCCTGCCTTGAGAGGGTTAATGACTAATTGTGGAGCTGTTTTCCTTTACTCTAATTCATATACATATAATACTGACAATTATGCTTTTGTTGTCTTTATCAAGTATGAACCACTGATCACTATGTGACAGTGAGAGAACATTTTTTCTTACTCACACAAAGTCACAAATTGTGCCATAAATGGAACTTTTTTCTAAGTGCTATTTATTTGCGTAAGATGGATAAATTCTTGCAAAATGAATTCAAACCGATTCTATTACACCTCCAACAGATGTGTTCTTGAAAAAAACAAACAATTTTTTGGATTTACCTGTTAAAAAATATAAACACCAGCCCTTATTTTTTTCTATTATACTTGCTTTTTGATCATAATAAATTTAATATATAGCCTTCTGACACCCATCCTATTTATATTACCTCTGCAGTGGACATACACTTTAACTTTTTTGTAATTTATAAGATACATTTTTCCCCTCACTTCTCAAGAGGATTTTAATATTTCTTATGTTAATGTACTATGTATTATGCATTGTCTCTGAATACTCTTTAATACTCAGTTCGGTCATATTGTACAATTATTGGATCTGTTGCATATAGTGCTAAATGTTCTTTGTTAGGTGCACTCACCAGATCTGTGAGGACGTCTTGCTTGGAGCTCTTAAAAGAATTTTCTGTCAGCTAGTTTTGGTTGAACTGGAAATGAAACTGTGTCTGTACAAATATCCTGCCTCTTAAATATTCAAGAAGGTTGTCTAAGGTGATCTTATCTCAGTGTTGTTGTTTTTTTTACTAAAATCCAAAATCTCTTAAGATAAAATAAAAATCCTTTTATTGAATAGTATCACAGTAATACACAGCAGTTAGAAAAAAGAATTTTTCCATTTATAGATATTTTAAAATGGAAATTCATAATTCCAGCAACAACAACAACAAAAGACTCTCTGCTATTTCTTGAATGTCTGTATTTTAAAAATGTTTGATAAATGAAAATAGACTTAATAATATATTCAGTATAACCCTAAATGATTGACTGAGCCCATTACCCTATCAGGAAAATGTTTGCAAAGGTCAGGCTCAAGGGCTGGTGTTTTTCGTTTAAGTTTTAGCTCACATTATTCATTATATGTACTATATTACTTGCAGATGACTTGCAGATTTTGCACACCAGTGCAAAATCTGCAATTCACTTACCACAGGATGTTCTACCTATCAAGGATATCAAAATATGTTGAAAGATTGTGGTTAAATGTGGGTGGCTGTTACTGTGGCAACTCATTGGCAATTCTGAGTATTTTTTGTTTTTGATTGTTTGATTTTTGCACCCAAGTTTAATTGGGCTCTGTTAGGGCAAAATAGCCATCATTACTAGTTGGCTCTCTCAACACTTACAAATGCTTATCACATGTTATCACGTGTCACATTGTTACATTAATTTATTCAAAATAAAAACTCAGTAGTAGAAGTACCATTTAGCAATTCATTTACATTTAAACTTCATTTACAATAGATAAAGAAGCAATTCGTTATATATGCCACACATCATGGATGAAATTTTTTTTAAAGAATTTTGAAGTGCTGCCTTGCAGTGTAACTTTCCCTACCATGTCAGTTTCAATATTCTAGCTTTGCAGTGGATCTCATGGTCTGCCACTTTAAGGGCGGTAGTCTATGACTTTGTGTTTGACAAAGTGCATGTCAGGATGCTGCAAGAGAGATGATCCAAATCTGGGGTGTTGAAAATTCAGGATGCAAACTTAAAAAAAAAAAAAAAAAAAGAAACAAAAAATGCTGCTCCAAATTGGCAGGATAATCTGGCATTTCCACATGAAAAAACAAGCTGATAAACAAATGGCTAACTTGGGCAATGGTGTAGACCTCACTTTGTTCATTGTGAAACAGGTGGGGAAAAAGACACGGCAAAAGTAATCACCACAAGTGACGATAATAAGAATGACAAGAAGTAAAAACCAGACAAGATAAGAAAAGCTAACACAGTAAACAGGAAATGACCTATAGACATATGCTAGACACAAAAAACGTTAACAGGGACAGTGAACACAGAAATAAGAATGCTGGGAAAACTATAACAAAAGAAACAAAACATAATGCACTTTCATCCTTTCTGCCATTGACAGTAATCAAAAGATAAATTAGCCAAATTCAGAACATCAGAAGGCTCATAAAAAATCAATTGCCTAAACAGTGACTCAGAATTCTTTGCGAAGGTGAGTTGTGGAGCTTGTTCTTTCAACTTATTATATTGCAGCAGTGTACCAGTATCTGCTGCTTCCTCATTTTTCTTACTGCTTCATGCAGTAAGAAAAACACACCAAGATGTTCGCTTACCACAGGATGTTGACTAATAGAATATGTTGACAGACTGCGGTTACATGTGGGTGGCTGCTACTAGCAACTGTGAGTGACAAGAGTCAGGTACAAACTGAGTCTTAAACAAAGCGTGTGCAGCATTGTTTGATTTGTGCACCCGAGTTCAATGGGCTATTTAGGGGAATGACTGGTCCCTCTTTTTTGGTCTCTTAACATGTAAAGTATGCTTATCACATATGTTACATGAGCTTTTTTTTTTTTTTTTAAAGATTGAAATAGGCAAACGGTAATAGAAATAGCATATTAATCATTTATCTTTTCTGTGTGGAGTTTGCATGTTTTCTGCAAGTCTGCGTAGGCTTTCTCCAGGTGTTCCAGCTTCCTCCCACAGCACAAAGTATGCATGGATTTAGGTTAACTGGTGACTGCCCATAGCTGTGAATGTGGAGCATGAATGGTTATCAGTCTCTGTTTCATCCCTGCATTGGATTAGCAACATGTACAGGGTGTGCTATAAAATGGCAGCAGATTAGTGAATTAGAAGCAGTCTATTACTGCTGATAAACTGTCAGTATGTGGCAGTTCCTGTTTCAGTGATTGTGTGTTATACAGTGCATGACTGTCCATTTAATAACATTATTGAACATTAATACAAAACATCAATAAAATGCTTAGGAGCATATGGTCAGAAACACGGTTTAATAGATTTGCAATCCTGGTGAAAAAAACTGTTACTTTGCCTTGTAGTGCAAGCCCTGAGACACTGGTACAGTTTCCAACTTGGCAGGGATTCAAACTGTCTGTTGATAGGGTGAGTGAGGTGCTTGTATGCATGCTGGATACAGCGTCTTAAGTAGATGTCTGTAGGTCGCTCAACTGTTTTCACTGGATAGGGTCTAATATCCAAGATGTTATAATGCTTTGTATAATACAGTAAATTGACAAGATAGACAGCTGGCCTTTTTAACCTGCTCAATAAGTGGAGGGATTGCTGGGCCTTTATCTGAAGGAAATAAATAAAGACCACATCAGGTCTTCAACAATTTAGGAACTTAAAACGTGTTACCTCCACAACTTCAGAATCTTTGATAAAGATAGAGTTGTGTCTTCTTTAGACTTCCTGTAGTCCACTATCAGCTCTTTGGTCTTTTTAACATAAAGGTCAAGGTTGCATGAATATATCCTAAAATCTCAAGTCAGATTCTTGCTCCAATCATATGGATAAAGATTAAAAAAAAAAACATACAGTCGTGGCCAAAAGTTTTGAGAATGACACAAATATTAGTTTTCACAAAGTTTGCTGCTAAACTGCTTTTAGATCTTTGTTTCAGTTGTTTCTGTGATGTACTGAAATATAATTACAAACACTTCATACGTTTCAAAGGCTTTTATCCACAATTACATGACATTTATGCAAAGAGTCAGTATTTGCAGTGTTGGCCCTTCTTTTTCAGGACCTCTGCAATTCGACTGGGCATGCTCTTAATCAACTTCTGGGCCAAATCCTGACTGATAGCAGCCCATTCTGTCATAATCACTTCTTGGAGTTTGTCAGAATTAGTGGGTTTTTATTTGTCCACCCGCCTCTTGAGGATTGACCACAAGTTCTCAATGGGATTAAGATCTGGGGAGTTTCCAGGCCATGGACCCAAAATTTCAATGTTTTGTTCCCCAAGCCACTTAGTTATCACTTTTGCCTTATGGGACGGTGCTCAATCGTGCTGGAAAATGCATTGTTCTTTACCAAACTGTTGTTGGATTGTTGGAAGAAGTTGCTGTTGGAGGGTGTTTTGGTACCATTCTTTATTCATGGCTGTGTTTTTGGGCAAAATTGTGAGTGAGCCCACTCCCTTGGATGAGAAGCAACCAGACACATGAATGGTCTCAGGATGCTTTACTGTTGGCATGACACATGGTACATGACACAGGACTGATGGTAGCGCTCACCTTTTCTTCTCCGGACAAGCCTTTTTCCAGATGCCCCAAACAATCAGAAAGAGGCTTCATCGGAGAAAATGACTTTGCAGTCCATTCACCATACTTTCTGCAGAAGATCAATATGTCCCTGATGTTTTTTTGGAGAGAAGTGGCTTCTTTGCTGCCCTTCTTGACACCAGGCCATCTTCCAAAAGTCTTCGCCTCACTGTGCGTGCAGATGCGCTCAGACCTGCCTGCTGCCATTCCTGAGCAAGCTCTGCACTGGTGGCACTTCAATCCCGCAGCTGAATCCTCTTTAGGAAACGATCCTGGCACTTGCTCGACTTTCTTGGACGCCCTGAAGCCTTCTTAACAAGAATTGAATCTCTTTCCTTGAAGTTCTTGATGATCCTATAAATTGTTGATTTAGGTGCAATCTTAGTATCCACAATGTCCTTGCCTGTGAAGCCATTTTTATGCAACGCAATGATGGCTGCACGTGTTTCTTTGCAGGTCACCATGGTTAACAACTGAAGAACAATGATTTCAAGCATCACCTTCCTTTTAACATGTCAGGTCTGCCATTCTAACTCAATCAGCCTGACATAATGATCTCCAGCCTCGTGCTCGTCAACATTCTCACCTGAGTTAACAAGACGATTACGAAAATGATCTCAGCAGGTCCTTTAATGACAGCAATGAAATGCAGTGGAAAGGTTTTCTTGGGATTAAGTTAATTTTCATGGCAAAGAAGGACGATGCAATTCATCTGATCACTCTTCATAACATTCTGGAGTGTATGCAAATTGCTATTATAAAAACTTAAGCAGCAACTTTTCCAATTTCCAATATTTATGTAATTCTCAAAACTTTTGGCCACGACTGTAGACCCTTAAGTATGTACTACTTCAAGGCCAGGCATCAGTGGTTGTTATTAAAGCAGGCTGATGTCAACATAATGTGATAAACAAATCATAAAACATGTTTATCTGGTGTGAAGTTTAAATGCCAGTCAGTTGTTGAGGCTCATGAAAACAGGCATAGAAATGGTTCAGTACAGCAGGTAAAATAAGTATTGAATGCAGCATTAGTTTTCTAAGTAAATATTTCTAGGTAATGCACAACCGCACAGCCTTGGGGGTGGGGGTGTTTTTCAGCATATGGTACTGCTTCACTTTATATAATTGAAGGAAGGATAAATGGAAAAATTTACCTAGTCATTCTAGATCAAATTCTGTTGCCCTTTACCAAGATAATGAATATGAAACAACATTGGATGTTTCAGCAAGACAATGATACCAAACACAGCCAAGGAAACTGTCACTTAGTTTCATAACTTAATTTATAGAATTCTGTGGTTTGATTTCTTTGCATGTGGGGATTTAATGGATTATATTACTGACATGTGGTGAGAATTTCATGTCAATAGCATCTTTACAAATAAATACGTTCAATACTTATTTTACCCGCTGTACATCACAGAGTAAAGCATCATGGCATAGGGATATTTTTGGGCTAATGTAATAACTTATTGATCAGTTTTATAATGAAATTTTAAACTATCAAACATCTATATCAAATCATAAACACAAAATAACTAAAATATATTGACAAGAGTACAGCACTACATGTAGGTTTTAAACTTAAACAGTCTCCATGAAATGAAAGCTAAGTAGTTAGGAAGCATGTGACTGGTTGTGTGATGGTGGCTGAAAAGAGTTAACTTTTTGTCCTGTTCCACTCACCATTTTTCCTACCGAAGATTTAAATAAGATGACCATCTTCTCATTTTACCTTACTCTTTACTCTTAACAGAAATAAATATTTAGTAGTCATCGTGAGAAGATTATTTTAGAAAAAGATGAAGGTAAAAAAAAATATTAAAAAATTGCATATATTAACAGTTGAAACTCATTTTATCCAGAGAGTTTGTCTGAGCTAATTTCAATGTAGATGTTTGACTTTTCTACAGGAGTTCTGAACAGAAAATTACATTTTTAGAGATTTATTAGGTATAAGTGGGCCATACACCTAGACTTAATCCAACCACTTAAATTTCTCATAACAAAAAACATCCCTTCTATTTATGTATCTAAACTTCATATTCTCTAAATAGTCTTAATTTTTCTTAATTGCTTATCCAGTTAAGCTTCACAGGGGCCTGGAGCCTATCCTACCTGGCATAGAGCTAGAGCTGGGGTTCAGCCTGATCAGAGTGGTAGTCTACTGCAGGATCTTTTCTTTTATTAAATAATTTCTTCTTGAGGGTCCTGCACAGTGTCTTTGCTGTACCGGTCCAACAACGTGAAGAGAGAGCTGAGCATAAAAGCGAAGCTCTCCATTTATCAGTCGGTCTTACGTCCCTACCCTCACCTATGGTCATGAACTTTGGGCAGTGACCGAAAGAACAAGAAAGCTTTTTCCGATGCATGGCTGGCCTCTCCCTTAGAGATAGGGTAAGGAGTTTCGCCATCTGGGAGGGGCTCAGAGTAGTCACTACTCCTCCACATCGAAAGGAGCCAGTTGAGGTGGTTCGGGCATCTGACAAGGATGCCTCCTGGAGGCTTCCTGGGTGAGGTGTACTGAGCATGTCCCGCTGGGAGGATGCCTAGGGAAGACCCAGGACATGCCAGAAATATTATACCTCTCAGCTGGCTAGGGAATGCCTTGGATTTCCCTTCAGATAGGCTGGAGGATGTGGCTAGGGAGAGAGAGGTCTGGGTTTCTCTGCTAAGGCTGCTGGCCCAGGTTAAGCAGACATAAATGTATGGATGGGTCCTTTATAGCATCTTTGCTGTTCTCATGGTTGTGCTCTTCTGAATGGGGATCTTGGATGTTGTTCCTGGGTTCTGCTGCAGACACTCGCCCAGTTGGGTGTCACTGTGAAAAAAGTTGTGGGTCATTATTACTAGAGGTTTCAGGTGAAAGGATTGTGGTACCTTGCCTTATGCTATCATGTGACACAAAGGTCAAATGACACAAAATGTGAGTGGGGGTTGATGCACCTGGGAAGGCGCCAGGGTTTCTCTGCTAAGACAGATGGA